>NC_056729.1:1638385294-1638710294 GCF_019279795.1 Protopterus annectens | reverse complement strand
AATAGAGTGTTCTTGAGACTCTAAATGTTTATCATGTAATTTTTGCTCGGCATTAAGTGCTAGTGCAATACAAAGGTGCAGACCGCAGAGTACGTCTCTGCTTGGACTAGGGTGTTCATTTGTAATGTTTGAACACTCGATGTAGCCCGATGCATAACCGTTGGGTTTCAGATGTTATAATTAGCTTGCATAGTGTCAAACCCAGCAAGCTACAGGGGTTGAACGCCAACCATGGCAGGATCAACATGTACTCAATGAGTTGTTATAAGTCTATAAATATTTATTACGTGCACGTACTTTGAGTAAGATTGAGAACTACTGAGATGTTTGTCTGAATTTTCTACATCTGTATTTCCTAATGATTCATGTGCATGTGCTTTGTTTTTGACTGTGAACTTCTGAAATGTTTGACTGCATTCTCTGCATCTGTATATCTTAACTGTACTCCCCACCTACACTCACTCTCTACCCTGCTTCTACCTGTATGTAAGCTTGTTGCCTTTGCATCTGTATCTTCCTAACTGTACCCCCCCACCTACACTCAGTTCTTATCCAGCTTCTTTCTAACTGTACCCCCCACCTACACTCACTCCCTATCCAGCTTCTTTCTAACTGTACCCCCCACCTACACTCACTCCTTATCCAGCTTCTTTCTACATATTCCCACCTGCCCTATAATCACTAACCTACCTCTCTCTCTTTTTGCAGCTCACTCCTCGGGTGCTCCCCCCTCAACAAACTTACAAAGACAACAAAATAAATGGGAATACCCCCTACACTGGTCAACTACCTTGGACTACCTACAGAAGTGTTGAATTAACTAGCGTGTATGTATCTTTCCTAAACTATTGGAATATTTTAAATACTAATTGTACCCTTAGCGAGCACTCTAGCAGCCTACTGCAGCATTTTACCCCCCCAGTTGCTTTTTCTCTTAGTCTTTCCCTAAAAAGCCTACTATATTCGCTGTCTCCCACCCCCATTTCACCACTAGGTGGCAGCAGATTCTCACTACAGTGCAACACTTGCTTTCTTGCTTGCCGTTCCACTTCCAAACCAAAGCTACCATTATTCAGTACACCAAACCTAAATGTAAGGAAACATAATAAAGGAGAAAGCCCAGTCAGACTATCTCCCACCCCAATATACCTCACTCTAGATTACACACTGTCCCACTACAGAGCCCCACCAACTGATAGTTTCCTGCTGCTCACACGCCTACCTGGCTCTTCCTGCTACATTCGCCCTGCGGGCTCACTCCGCTCCCCTACCCTGCCCCCAAATTCCACCTGCCCGAGTGCCTGTACATTTATACACACCCTAAGTTCTCCCCCACCACACCCAGCCTGCAACTAACCACTCCCATCCACACCCTGCCTACAACTAGATACTCCCATCCACAATCACATACTTACCCCACTCACTCCATACACTATGGCTACCCCCTCCACACACACAATAATACCAAAGAGCCTTCTTATCTACCTCTACTGTCTAATGTTCCTTACAAGTCTCCCTAATACACACCCATCTCTAAACCCAAAGCCACCATCACTGACCTCCCTTATACATCCACAGCGTATAGCCTAATCTCATCTGAACTATATTGCTCTAAACCAAGCCATTATTTCAAACCATACATACTCTCTACCTTCCTCCCATCACCCCTTTCATACTATCACCTCAAAAAAAGTCTCCCCCTCAGCAACCCTTCCTTCCTCTTCCCCATTCATCATTTCCAACACCTCTTCCTCAACTCCCTCTCTCAATCAGGTGACATCCACCTTAACCCAGGACCCACCTCAGCCAGTCACCTAAGCAACAGCCCCACCAAATTCCTCAAACTCAAAACCATCCGGCTAACCACCTTCAATGCACAAAGCCTCAGAAATAAAATCCCCAACCTGCATGCCTGGCTTGCTCACAACCAACCTGATATTACAGCCATCTCTGAGACATGACTTAAGCCTTCCATCTCTGACAATGAAATCCTTCCTCCTGGCTACAAAATCCTTCACAATGATAGAACCCAGAGAAAAGGTGGTGGAGTGGCTATTATCTACCCATCCACCCATACTCTAACTCCATACACCAACCCCATCCCTACCATCTCCAATGCTGAAATATCAATAGGCTATTTAAAGCTTAATAACTGCAAATCTTTATGCATCTGCTTCATCTATATCCCTCCAGGCAATAATATCAAAACATTAGAAGACATGCTATCCTGGTTTAACTCCAATATAATACTCGAAACCTTGGCGACGTAAACATCAACTAGGCCTCCATCAACTCTAACACCCCATCCCATTCAATCAATCTTTACAACTTCACCCAACACATAAACCTTCCAACCAGGCCCAACAAAGATGGAACCTCTTGTACCATCATAGACTGGATACTCACTACTCACCCCCACCTTGCCTCTCAAGCTAGTCTTCTACCTGATCCTTTCAGCAACCACCTACCTGCCTTCATTGACCACATATCCCCCACCCCCCTAAAGCATCACCAATATATCCTAACCCACAACTTATCCTCCTTCAACCCACAGCCACTCGAATGCCTAAAGCACATTGACTGGTCACCCCTAAAAACTCTACCACTTGACGATGCATTATCCTATTTTAACAATACATTCCTAACCATCCTAAATCAACACGCCCGCCCCCTAAGATCCAAATGAATCAAATCAAATCCCTGCCCCTGGCTATCCCATGAAATTAGAAACATCATGCATCAGTGTGACAAAAAAATGGAGACAATACCAAAAA
Source organism: Protopterus annectens (assembly GCF_019279795.1). Taxonomy (NCBI): domain Eukaryota; kingdom Metazoa; phylum Chordata; order Ceratodontiformes; family Protopteridae; genus Protopterus; species Protopterus annectens. The sequence continues at coordinate 1,638,707,520 of NC_056729.1, read as the reverse complement.
CAAAACACAGCCGACTCCCTCCTAGAATTTAAACAACTACGTAACTTAGCCAAAAAATTGATAACCAAAGACCACAAAAACTGCTACAATAAACTCCAATCCATTCACTCATCCAATCCAAAAAGATTTTGGATCTCTGTGTCCTCCATCCTTCAACCAGCCAATTAAAGCAACCCATGCCCAGACCCTACTCTCACCGATCTACAAACCACCACCAATTTCAACCATTTCTTTATAGATTGCATTGCAAAATTATCCTCCTCCTTCCCTGACCCCCTCCTGCCCCCTCCCCCACCAGCAAACCTCCTCCTACCTCCCCCTTTACCCCTCAAACCCATCCCCACAAACACAGTAAAAAAAGATTTCCCGTCAAGCTAAAACCCTGTTGTAATGCACCAGATAATCTACCACCCTCCTTCCTCAAACAATCCGCTGAAACCATCGCCTATCCTGTATCTATTCTAATAAACAGATCTATACAGGAATCATATGTCCCAACCATCTGGCGCCAAACATACATCATTCCACTTCACAAAGGCGGTAAAAACATAGACACAACCAACTTCAGACCTATAGCCATACTCTTCCCCCTCTCAAAAATACTTGAAAAAAACATCCATGCACAAATCATGCAGCATCTAAACCTAAACAAACTTCTCTCCCACACCCAACATGGCTTCCGCCCCGGCCACATTACCATCACTGCCCTCCTTTCCTTTCTAGAGACTATCAACCAAGCATGTGATAACGGCAAATATGTATCATCACTATTCTTAGACCTTTCAAAAGCATTTAACACCATCTTCCATCCCTTACTTCCATCCCAGCTCTCATCCTTGCATCTCTTTCCCTCCACCCTTGCTTGGTTCACCAGCTACCTATCCAACTGCCAACAAGCCGTCCAGTGGAAAGAATCTACCTCTCCTTTCCTACCCACACCCACCAGGGTCCCTCAAGGTTCTGTTCTTGATCCTCTGCTCTTTAACATATTTATCAACAATTTTCACCTCTCCATCCCTGACACCTCCATCATCCAATATGCAGACGACTCCACCTTCATCTCCTCTGCCACCTCCCTCACTGAACTACTAACAAAAACCCAGCTTGCCTTCTCCAAAACTGAATCTTGGATGAAAGCCACTCACCTTCCCCTAAATGCCTCCAAAACAAAACTAATGATCATTACCCCTACTTGAAATTCCACTTTAGACAGAAATCTGTTCTGCATTACAAGCCACAATAAAACTCCACTAGAAATAGTCCCCTCAGCCAAACTGCTAGGAATCATTATTGATGAAAACCTAAAGTTTGACTCCCACATATACTCTGCTATCAAAAAAACTCATCAGAAGATTGGTCTCCTATACAGACACAATCACTATCTCAGCCCCTCCACCCAACAAACACTTGCAACTACCTTCCTCCACCCATCCCTCATGTACGGCACTCCACTATTTACCAATCTCCAACTAGGCCTGCTTTCAAACTCGAAGCCTGCTACCACAAAATTAGCAAATTCGCTACCAACTCCAAAAGTTCATCTCATCACTGCCACTCACTACTCAACCTCAAATGGCTAGAACTCCCCCAACTACCTTAGATATTCGCAACCCACCACTACCCACACGCTCATCTTCAAACATTCTGACTGTCCATCCCTAGCCACAGCACTAACACCCTACACTCCCTCCCACTCCCTAAGATCAGAGAACCAAATTCTACTTCAAGTACACAAACCATCTAATCCCCCAGGCCAACTACTACAATCCTGCACAATAGCCAAACTTTGGAACTCTGTCCCCTCTTACCTATGCAACATACCTAATCATAATAACTTCAAAAGCCAGCTCTTCATATATCTGTCCTCCAAACAGGAACATCCTTCTCATGCTGCCACCTAAATTATTTCCTCAACTGCCTGTCTTCCTACCCTCCTTCTTTGTTCTCTTACATAAATATCTAATAGAGCTTTGCCTCTGTCAACCTGGTTTAACCTAATAAAAACACCAGAGAAGGACCCACCAAGTCCTGTAGTCAGAGCACAAATAACTCCACCACTGTTCTGTAGATCAAGGTCGTGTTCCGACTGAAACAATCCCTATAAAAGCAGATTTGCTGATAATATGAATACAAATGTTCTTCACAAAGTCCGATGTTAAAAAACAATTTATTCCAACGACACCAAAAGAAATAGCTAGTTAACAGCACATATTCATAATCATTTGTGTTAACTGTCAGACTTAAATGTACTGCCTCCTTAAATTAGTCAGGAATCAAACCCAGGAAAAGAGCTTTGAAGGCAGCTTTGTTCATCATTATACCAGCAATACTGCAGGGCCAAGGGCATTGTATGACATCCATCAGGGCTAGGATTCTAGATGCTAATCTGAGAGAGCAATGGTGCCCCCAATCATCAGTATTAGTTATTTTAGTGAAGGAAAATATGTCACAGCAGGTGACAGTTTTCTTGAAAGAAAGTGAAAATGTAAAATGGGTTAACAACATAAAGGTTCTTGTGGATAATTGCATGCTATTACTGGAAGGTGTGGGAAAAGTCCTGTTCTGTAGCTGTTTGCCACTTTTGGGGAGGAGTCAGGATTGTATTTTCACCCCAAAAAGTCTGTACCGATGAATGGATGTCTGAACATGTGATTTTAGCTTGACTATCAGCAGACAGAAATATTTTGGAACTTATATTTACTCATCAGGTTTGTTATGACTGAGAGAAACAGGGAAAGTGTACAGGTTAAGGATGCAGCATTGCTGGGTAGGTGGCTTGGGAGAGTGATGCACTTGGCCAAGAACAGAGACAGTGGGGGTCATGGTGTTCTCACTGGCATTCTATCTATTAAGACATTTACTTACTAAGCCATAGAACATTAATCTTGGTTGGATACAGTGGACATGTTGTGGGTTGTGTGGACAGGAAGACGTGGTACTAGACCAAATGTAGTGTGAGGATATAAGTAAAACATTGGTGGGGTGTGCCACACTTAATGCAATATGTTGTGGCAGTTAATACAACAGAAACACTGAGGGAAATGGAAGATAGAAATTTAATGTGGTATAAATGTGGTATAAATGAGAGGCTGTGGTACAAAGATAATCTGTATCAGACTGAAATAATCATAATATGAAAAATAACATAAACCAAGTATAAGTATATAAGTTCATAGATTAGTATTAGGCTAACTGCCCTTGTGAGCCATTTTAAGTCTAGCCAATTACATTATGGGAGAATCAAACCCTGCACCTTGTATCTGTAAGGTAACAACCTCAATCATTATGCCAACATCCCACTTGAATAAAATAAACATATGAGCCATATAAATCAAAGTCCATGGATACAACCTTCTGATGCCTCTAAGGACAGTATCCCTCAAAACATTCAGGGGTAATAATAAAAGTCTTACCTGATATAGCAGTCCATATTTCACCATACACAGGTCCGGCTTCAGATGTCTCACAGCTCAAGGATGCAGAAACAGTAGGAGTGAAGTCAAAGACACAGGAAAGAAGCAAACTCTGTGCAGTCTTCCATAAGCATGGAATTTCCTGTCCATACCCCATTATTTTTTCCTTACATAGCAGGTAAAACGGGTTCAGGCACCTTGGCAGCGAGACATTTCCCTGTTGTATGTTTGACTGGGGACACATGGCTGAAGTGACAATTAGCTGCAGAGAAATATGTCTGTTTGCAAATTCCCTGTAGACAAAGAGAAGCACACACTGCCATGCTCACAGCTTTAGTAACCAAATGAATGGAGGCAGAAGAAGTAATGAGTGTTGTGCTCAGTGTACAGTACATGCTTATGTAACTATAACATGTAGAAGTGTGCTATAGCATGGAGGAAATCTTGCATGCTATTGTAGTCACATTTATGTGTCAGTATGCATTTTAGGTAATGTTCCATAGACACTGTGAAGGGGGTAGTGGTCCACACACACACCAATTATAAAGGCACTGCCCATTGTGCACTACATTTTTACTGCCACTGACATACCCTCTGGCCAGCCTGCTGCTGATGCCTGCCATATTGCTTGCTATCTCATGGTCCCTTGGGGAACATAGACATTGTTTTCCCCCTGTGCATTTGGTTGTTGAAGTTGTGGGCATGAGAACTCATTCTTCTCTTTGTCCACAAGGAGTTTGCAAACAGCCATATTTCTCGGCAGCTAACTGTCACTTCAGACATGTGTCCTCAGTCAAATATACCACAGGGAAATGTCTCACTGCATAGGTGCCTGAACCCGCTTTTACCACTACCTTTCTAATCAGATGGCTACTTTCAATAATCACTGCTGCTGTGTTTAAAAGTAACTGCTGCCTCTATTCTAAAAAATAAAATATCACATACCCAGCCTAGTCCAAAAACTACAGATAGAAGAAACAATAGAATCCTACCCAAATTGTCCTTGTAGACACTGGTAGTTTTTTTTTCAGTGCTATCCTGATCTTTCTCTTAGTCTAATGAGTCCAACATTTTGCAATGAATTACACAAAGAGACCGCTATCCCAAAATAATCTACACTTTTTTTAGTAAATGTTTGAGCTTGCATGTTAAACCTAGCGTTTAAATGTTCTTTCTTTTGGCACTGTGGCTCCACCCTTGCTGGAATTTCAGCCAACCACAGTTCTCACATACTCAAACTAGACCTAAGAGAAAGCACAGTCAGCCACCAGGTCAGGTCTAAATTCTTCCTGAGGAAAAAAAAAATCACAATTGCGGCTTGGTTCATTCTTGGCTCTTTAACCAAATGAATTACAATCTTCAGCTGAACTTCTATGTGGGCTTGAGCCTGGCTCACCCACCATTAATTCGAAACTGCAGAAAATAACTGAATCCAGTGCTGATGCAAAGCCACCATAAACCATCATCCGCTCCAGCTTTCTAAAAGTGATCCTTTACTGAGAGCAGCCTATCTGATGATGTCTAAATGTCAGTCTTGGTTATTATGAAAAGGGTCAGATTAGGTGAAATGGCGCCTTAGGTGAAGGGCCCCATGAGACCCCTACTACTCACTGCTCTTCCCTGCAGACATTGCCTGATGCTCACGTCTCCCTCCCCACCCTTTCCTGCCTTCCCATACTGTCAAGATTACTTGTTTTACCTTTTCTCACATTTTGCCTTACACTTCAGCTTTTACTGTAGCCTTTCAATGCATCCTATCTGGCTAAGACTACAGTGTAATACATGTAGAGGAAATAACTGAATTAAGCTGGAGATCTGTGGGCTATTAGGCCCTCAGAAGCCATGGGGTTTGGATGCTGTGCATTTAAGTGATATTTTTCGAAAAGTTTTGTTGAATAATATCCCAGACAAAAAGTGTGATTAAAAAAAATCAGCCTTATTTACTTCTTTCAAGGAAAAAAAAATATCTGATAGCACAATAGTACACAACAAACAAAAATAAATGTTTGTGAGGAAACATAAATGGTATGTGAGAATAATGCCTGACTGTGTAGTTTCCCTTAAATGATTATCACATTTAGTAAATCTCTCTGGTGTGAACGTTCAGGCATAAATGTCCACAGTCATATAATATATACATACACCATGCTTCTTCAGCCCGACCACCAAAAGACTTCAACCTTCTGTGTACCACTCCAATGTCAGATTGGAGCAGACCTGAAAGAACAAACAGAATAGGGGTTCATAGGTTCGTAGATACTTACAAAGCTATTGATCTAGATGGATCTTAAAAAGTCTGGCCTTGCATTCCCATGGTAACGATCACCCATTATTTTTTGCAACATGAATATCCAAAGGTGGGTAAACCAGGTATATGTTGTGGTAAAGACATTTTCCCCTATGCATGAGACCAGAAGTGTTAAATAGAGGGGGAGAGTAGATTTGTCATTACCTATCCATCCAAAATCATTTTTCTCATTTTTGCACCTGGGCCAGGGTCCCACTTCAGCATTACAATCATCCACTTATCAAACAGAGTAAGGGAAGTATCATTTAATGTGGAGTGCAAGATGGTTCCATAGGAGTCGTATTCTCTGTCGTTTATACCTATCCCTCTTTTTGTTCTATTAATTATTCAAAAAAGATTTAGGCCCCTTGAGTTGGTGTTTATGACACCACTGGATTTTTCTACAGAGAGACACACGTGCACACGCACACACACACACACACACACACACACACACACACACACACACACACACACACACACACACACACACACACACACACACATCTATATATGTATATATAGATATATATATATATGTGTGTGTGTTTATGGGTCCCCTTCAGTAGACTTGAAATTCAGGATTTTGGTCTTTCGGGATTTTGGGCTTTCAGGATTTTGAGTTTTCAGGATTCTGAATTTTCAGGCTTTTGGTTTCAGGATTTTGATTTTCAGGTTTATGATGTTTCAGGCTTCTGAATGGGAACAATATATATATATATATATATCTGTCTATATGGTTCCACTTTATAATCTCAAAATACTGAAATATCAAATTTCAGTATCTCGAGACCATAAAGTCCAATTTTTAAAATAGCGAAACTGCATAACCGCGAATCCGGAAATGTTGAATTCACAGTTATAGTGTTCCGGTATTTGATGCGGGATGTAGTGTGTGCAGCATGTATGGTTTGGTGTGTGGATTTGGCTGGTATGTAAGGTGAGTGAGTATTTTGTTAGGGTTTTGAGTATGTGTTTGAGTGTATGTGAGTGTGTTTGGAAGTTTTGTGTGTGGGTTAGGGTAGGCAGGTAAAAGTATGAGTTGAAAGTGGTGGTGTTTGTATATCTGTGATGTGTGTGTGTGAGGGTGCTGTAGAGAGCCTAGTGGTGAGTTTGCTGTCTTTTTTTGTTTGGTGCGATCTCGGAGTTAGTATATAAGTAGGGTGGGTGGGGGCACACCTTATATGTAGTGTAGATTTGTTGATTTGTGTTTTTGTGTGTGTCTTGTTTGTTTATTTGTTGTAGTGTGAGTAGGATGGTGTATGTGTTGTGTGGTGTATGGTGTGTTTATGTTCGCAATTTTGAGTTTTGCGGTTTTGGGTTTTCGGGATTTCAAGCTTTCGACTTTATAGTTTCGAAGTACTGAAATTCGATATTTCAGTATTTCAAGATTATAAACTGGAACCATATTATATATATATATATATATATATATATATATATATATATATATATATATAGATATATATATATAAGTTCACTTCTAAATCTTGAAAGCTCAAAATCCCTAATCTCAAAATACTGAACTCAAAATCTCGAAAGCTCAAAATACTGAAAACTCATAATACCGAATCTCATAATATCGAAAAACATGCAGGACACCAACACTGACTATATTGCAGCAGAAATACATACAGAAACAAAGAAAAGACAAACCATATTAGTCTAATCCAACTATAAGCAGGGGGGCAAGCACCCCTGCACCCCCACACCCCCTGCTACTTAAATATATCAACTCCGAGATTGCACTTCACTACACTAAGATGAATTGTGTTGTAGTATAGTACATTAAAAGAGAACATGACTAAGGTTACAATAGGCAATCATAAAGCATGTAATGGTATGTTTGCCATTTTTTTCTGTGAAGTGCAATCTCGGAGTTGATATATTTAAGTAGCAGGTGGTGGGGGGTGCAGGGGGCTTGCCCCCTGCTTATAATTGTAGAAGAGTAATATGTTTCTGTATGTATTTCTGCTGCAATATAGTCAGTGTTGGTGTCCTGTATGTTTTTCAATATTATGAGATTCAATATTACGAGTTTTCAGTATTTTGAGCTTTCAAGATTTTGAAGTGAATCCATATATAGATATGTGTGCATGTATGTAGATATATATATATATATATATATATATATATATATATATATATATATATATATATATATACACATATATGCATAAAATACCATATTTAATTATTTTAAACAAACTGCATGCAGCTGGTATACAGAAACATGTATTTATTGATTATTTGTTTTTAGTTACTTGAATTAGATAACCAGTATGATGCACTGATCCCAATGGACTAATTTTAATCATTAGCTGTAGGCAAAATAAAAGAATCTTAATATACGTTTTATTACCCATCATACTTTATATGGGTGATGAAACATTAAAACATATGAACATATTTAGATGTAATAAAATACAATAAGGAGTAGAAGGGTGTTTTAATATCAATATTATAATGCCAACAGGTAACCTGTACCTTGCCTCTAGAACCTTGAGAGACCGTATCTTTTCTGACCTATTATACATTCTCAGTCATTTGGTATCAAACGCTCAGTCAAAGAATCTCAGTCTCGTTTGCAAAATAAACAGAACACATAGGAGGAATAGGTTTGTATCACAGAAATATGGAACCGTCTTTCACTTCACATAAAGAAAAGTACTTGACTTACTCTGTTCAAACATGACTTGGACAAATGGATGGCTAAGGACAAATTCACCTCCCAGTTTATCATCACTGTCAGTCATGGATAGGGCAAATATGTCAATGTCTCAGTGTATCTGTACAGACCCTCTCTGGGTTGTTTATATGAAAAATATTACAGTTAAAAACTACCATGGAAATGTAAGGCTAGGCTTCTTAAGATCCACACTGTGCAATAGCCTAGTAAGTACCCACGAACATATAGACCTACATCAAATCCATTGATCCATCGATCCATCCATCGATCCATCCTTAACCCCTTTTCACATTTTTGAACATGGTTTTGGGGTACCACTTCACCGTGACAATCATAAAAAGTCAAGGTTCACACTGCAGGTGCAATATTTAAATTATATTTACAAAATTTAAGTCTGAAATTGCAGATATTATCAAAACTATTTATAGCTGTACAGACAATTTTTAAATTATTTACAGTTTTAAATGCAGCTTATAAATGTTTGACAAAATAAGATACAGACCAGAGTTAAACGTGGAAAATTGCTGATGAAAACACAAATCTTTATGAGGACAAAATTCTGATTAATGTTTAGCTAGTAGAAACTATAGCAAGTGGTACTTACTACGAAGTTTTAAGACTGTGCGGAAAGTATTAAAGTTCATTTTAATTTAAAGCACTCTTGACTGCTTAAAGCTCTTTTATTGGGCTTTTTCTTTAAATGTTTAATTGGGTCAGAAATTTGGTATAGTTGGATAAGTTCTTGAGTGCTGGTTGGGTGGATTCTCAGGCTTGGGCTTTAAAACTGAAAAGCTATGGTCACTTTAATTAAATTTATTTTGTGACATTTTAGGTATGGGGAATTGTTAGAATAGGACTGAATGTTCATAGGTTCATAGGTTCATAGGTTGGTACTAGGCTATCAGCCCTAGGGCCTATACAAGCCTAGCCATAACAAATTCCTGGCTATTTCTTCCCACATTATTTACTTTCCTGGACCTCTGTCTAGCAGGGCGACTGACGTGATCCCTGGGGTGAATTTCCTTTCTCCCATCCAATCGTCAAGGTTCCTCTTGAAGAGGTCCAAAGAGGCACTCTGCTTGACATGTATGGGCAATCTATTCCAGAGTCTGGGGAGTCTCTGGGTCAGGAACCTATCCCTCCAGCATGTTTTGTTTATTGTGATGACAAGGTTTAGATCCCTGGAGCGTGTAGCTCTGAGGGATTGGGATTTCTTTAAGTGTAGCATGTCCAACAGCTCTGGGTTTGACATGGCCTTGTATGTTAAGCAGAGATCACCTCTGAGTAGACGATATGCGACAGAGTATAGCTGGAGTTTTAAGGCGGTCAGCGTAGGGCATCTGCTTTAGGCCTGTGATTCTTTTAGTGAGGTATTTCTGAGGCCTTTCCAGTTGTTGCAGATTTCTTGAGAGGTACATACCAAATGAGGCGTTGTATTCTATAATGGGTCTAATGAGGGATGAGTACAGTGGGACAATGACCTCCTTTTTTCTGGATGAAAAGCCCTTCATGATGAGGTGTGCCACATAGAAGGATTTCCTGACTGTTGTGGCAATGTGGTTATCGAAGGAGAGACCACTGTCCACCTGTGTCCCTAAGTCTCTTATCACACTTTCTGTGTTTAGTGTACTGCCACCTATATTGTAATTCATGGATACATGTTTTTTCCCAAAGGGGATAGCAATACATTTCTTGGCATTGAGCTTGAGCCCATGGCTCTGGCACCAAGCATCTGTTTCTGTAAGGCCCTTTTGTAGAGTATACACGAAAACTGCCAAACAAACTTATGAAATGAAAAACCCCGATGGAAGCTGCAACAGGCGTGATAAAATAAATCCAATAACCAAGCGATGGCTGTGAAAGCTGTTATGTTAGCACTTTATTAAACAAGAACTTTCGGTAGGTTAATAACCCACCTTCCTCAGACAAAACAGTTACTAAGAAGTGATAGGGAGTTTAAATACACTTGTCCCTCCCAATTAATCAAGTTTTAATTGATTTCCACCTTCAATTAAAAAATTCCTTTTAACCATTTGTGTGCATTACAAATAAAACCAGTTTTTTATATAACTGAAAGCACTTATATTAAAAAACGCATTATTTAAAAACACTCTTTAAAAATAATCATTGCATACATGTTGTTAAAACTATTTTGGTTGTTGATTGAATAGTATACAAATAGTCCAACCACTTTTAAAAATTCAAAGTTATTTCTACTAAAGTTTCAATTATGTAAACCAGTGTGTATAGTAAAGTGATCACAGGCTCCTGTAACCGTGCAAGTGGAGACCAAACCACCCCTATTTCCCCAATAAGCACAAAACCCAAACGCAGCAGTTATTATTTAGGGCATATGTGCTTACTAGTAATACTAGTATGGCACCATGGGACACAGCTAGCTTAGTCTTTTCCCCCACCCACTGCCCACAAAGATTGTGACTGTGCTGTATAATAAGTAAATGAATGTACTTATTAGAAAGTCTGAAAAAATCCCATGGTACATAAGGTTAACTATCTAACCAAAATAAATGTGTTATCTCCTTATGGCCATAATTTTAAGAATACAGGACAGGGAAACAGCGTCGTTTAGGCCAGGATAAATGTACGCTCCTGTTCTAACCTGCCAAAATAACTCTTCCCTTTCCAGATTTACCTGCCATGGCCCACTATTTAGATCTATTGCTACTTGTTTTAAAACAGCAAAATAAAAAGTGTGACCAGGATGATCAATAACATGGCAGGCTAATGCGTTCTTTATGTCAACTTTTGCGATAGCATATAAATGTTCGTATATGCGCCTTTTAAATGCCCTTTCGGTCTTTCCTATATAGAAAGCCGGGCAAAGGTCACACAAGGCCACATACACCACCGCTTTAGTCCCACAGTTAAAGTTGCCCATAACTTTATATATCTTTTTGTTAATGTAAAGTTGTGACCCTTCGTGAATGTTTTTACACTGACGGCATGTCCCACATTGGGTCATGCCCTTAATCCTATTAGTAAATGTTCGTTTATTTTTCTCCAAAAGGGTTTTCAGTGAGCAACCTTTTCTAAATGTAAAACCTGGAACTGGTCCTAACAAATCTAACAACTGTTTATCTTCCTTTATGATTGACCAATTCTTTTGTAAGATGTCCCTAATGTAAAGAAAGTCTACCGAGAACGTACACAAAAATTTCAATCTAAGGTCAACTTTCACATTGTTCATCGTCTCTATTTCTGCGCTTTCTTGGTTCGTATAACTCCCCAAATGTCCTGAGTTTAAAATGGGCTTAAAGTGTCCACTTAACCTTTTACCTTCCACTTCCTTTATAATCTCAATAAGGAGGGCCTGGGGGTAACCCCTGTTCAAGAACATAATCTTCAGTTTATCGCACTCCTTATTAAAATCCACATGTGTAGTAGTCATACGTGCCGCCCTTACCATCTGTCCTTTCACGACCGCCTTCTTTTGATGGTAAGGGTGGCAACTACTAAAGTGTAGAAATCCATTTGAGTAGGTGGGTTTACGATGAATCCTACTAATAAACCTTGATTCTTTATAATCTTTTATTAAAAATATGTCCAAATAGTTGATTTCATTAGAATTCATTTCGAAAGTAAAATCCAGAAAACTTGTGAATGTCTTCATAGTTTGAATAAAGGCTTTTATTTCCTCTACTGGACCCTTCCATAAGAAAAACATGTCGTCCTGGTATCTAGTATACCAGGCGACATGTTTTTTAAAAACTTCATTAGTGAATAGAAGGGTATTCTCCCATTGTGCAATAACACAATTTGCAAAAGCTCCACCACAGAGGGAGCCCATGGCTACCCCTGTGGTTTGCTTGTAAGTGAGCCCATTAAAATTGAAAAAACTATATTTCAGGATCAATTCCAGTAATGTTTCAGTGATATAAACTATGTTTTGGGGTACTTTTTTATTTTCCATAAATAGTCTTAACCATTCTAAACCCAATTGTTGTGGAATCACTGTATATAAATCTTTTATGTCCACTGTTAAAACGATAAATTTTGGGTCAAATGCTATTTCGTTGACATTTTCCAAAAAATGCCACGAGTCCTTACAAATATGTTTTTCCGTTTTGATAAGTGGTTTAAGGATGGTATCAACATATTTAGCACATCCTACCAAAATAGACCCCCTACTATCGACTATTGGTCTAAATGGTGGTTTAACAGTGGACTTGTGGATTTTTGGAACTCCAAAGAATTTGGGCATTTTAGGTGCCGCCATGGTTAAATAGGAATGTATATCCTGGTCTATAAATTCTTCCAAAAATAGGTCCTCGATTGTGTTTCTAATATAACTGTGAGCTTGATTGACTTCATTCAGGCTAATGCACTCGTATGGCCCATTATCCAAATGTGTAGATAATTCATCTAAATATTGGTTGTAATTCATAAAAATGAGCCCATTACCTTTATCGGGTTTCATAACCCGTATGTTACAATCCTGGATTAAAGTCAAGAAATCACGTTGTTCACAAGTAATATTGAATATGTTTTTCTTCCTATTACCCTTGTTTTCCGCTAGGTACCTCAAGTCCAGCTCACAAACTTTCTCAAATGCTTTCAAATTGTTAACCACTGGTGGGTTGAATAAGCTAGCTATTCTAAAAGGGTTGGTCAAGGAAGAACCTTTACTCAAGAGTATCCACATCATTTGGGGATTCAATAATGGCTCCCAGTTTGCAGTCATCTGCAAACTTTGTTAGCCAGAGTCCCTTAGTGTTGACCTGTACTTCAGAGAAGTAGATGCCAAACAAGAGCGGCCCCAGGACTGAACCCTGAGGTACTCCACTTGTCACTTGTCTGGAGCTAGATTTGGAGTCGGCTACTTTTACAGTGTGGGTTCTATCAGTAAGCCATTTAGCAACCCATTGGGTGACATAGGGATTAATGCCCAGCTTAGTAAGTTTATCTATGATTCCAGAGTGGGGGATGGTGTCAAAGGCCTTGGCAAGGTCTAGATAGGTTGTGTGGACCACCTTCCCCTTGTCCATGGCTCTGGAGACTGATTCAAAGAAGTCAATCAGGTTCAGGAGACAAGATCGGCCCTTCACAAACCCAAACTGGGTGGGGTCCAGTGTTTGAATGTTGCCAATGTCTTTGTTTATAAGTTCCATGATAATACGCTCCATGGCCTTGCAGATAAGGCTTGTCAGACTGATGGGACGGTAGTTTCCGGGATCCAAGGTGGATCCCCCTTGTGGATTGGGATAACTGTAGCTCTGCGCCACTCAGTGGGCATGAAACCTGAGGTGAGGCTATGATTAAACATGACACTTAGGTGAGGTGCCAGTTCATATTGTAGTTCATGTAGTACACAGCCCGGAATGTCATCTGGTCCCATCGATGCTGTATTCTTGGCTTTAGAGAGTGCGTTTTGTACCTGTGTGGCCGTTAATACTGGAATTTGGCAATCTTCCGGTATTGAGATGGGCCATTTAGGGGTTGAGAGGGGGGTGAAGTTGGCACTGAATCGATCTGCCAGGATATTGGCAATATCCTTCAGATCAGTATATTTAATGCCATTCTGTTTTAGCTCAGAGCAGATCTGAGCATTGCCATTTAGATTCTTGACATAGTTATAGAATGCTTTGTGGTTGTCTTTGGAATCTTTGGCAATTTTATTTTCGTAACTAGCTTTGGAGGATTTTATGAGGCATCTCAGTTTCTTACTGAGGCTAGTAAGGGAGTATTTTGCATCCTGGGATTTTCCTCTTTTCTGCAAAAGTTTCTTCCTTTTGTTGTAAAGTTTGTTTATGGCAGGGGACCACCAGATTGGCTTCCTTTTTTGGATGAGAGCATTTTGGTTCTATTTGGGATGGCACGATTCATGCATGAGTGGATGTGCTCGTACAGTGCCTTAGTGTAGGATTCAGCAGTTTAACTTTCAGTTCCCGTCTGCATGGGTGTCATGAAGTTTGTCACTTCTGACTTGAGTAGCATGAAGTTGGCTTTGGAGAAGTTTTTTATGGTGGTTTCTTTACTGGGGGTGGGGGTGGGATGTGGATGTTAAGGGTGATTAGCTTATGGTCAGACCTGACTAACGAGGGGGTGACCATAGGTATGGAGCATTGATTTCCCATGTTGGTAATGACCAGGTCTAGGATATTGGAGCCCCTGGTGGGACTATGGATTAGTTGATCCAGGGCGTTGAAATTTATGAATTCCAAGAACCGTTGCGCAAAGCTGTTTGGACATGAGTAGTTTTCACAGTTAATGGCAGGGTAGTTAAAATCACCCAGTATTAGGGTGTTTGGTTCTATCTTAATATTTTCCAGTATGTTTAGAAAGGTGTAGTGAGAATCTTGGGGTATGGTGGGGATCTGTAGCAAGCTACAATTTGGATTGCAGTCTTACTTAGTGTTAGTTGCACTTGGAGAATTTCAGACACATTGTGTTGGCCAACTAGCCTGGTGGTGTGAATATCCTTGGTGAATATTGACACTCCTCCACCTTTAGTGTTTCGGTCCTGGTTTGGTGGCCGAAAAGTGTGGTAAGAGTTGTAGCCTGGTATTGCAGGGGTGCTCTCTGGAGCCTTGAACCAGGTCTCAGTTACTGCACAGATATCGATGTTCTCCATTTTTAGAAGTGCCTCGAGAGAGTGCATTTTGAGGTTTAGACTTCTAGAATTGAGTAGCATTACCTTCAGATTTTGCATGCTTGTACCTGTTACGGTGGTGGTTTTGTCCTTTGAAGTTTGCCTAAAAAAGGCACTATGGGGGTGGCAAGAGCCTTAGCCAGTAACCTGAATCCCAGGGGCGACAGGTGCAGACCATCTCTGGCAAAGCATCGTGGTTTGTCAATCATGTCATCCCAGGCAGACAAATACTGGATCCCCTTTGAATGACACCATAAGCTTAGCCAATTGTTGATGTCAATCATTTTATCCTTATATTGTGGTATCATTCTGGGCAAAGGCAGGATGCTACTCAGGGCTAGGGTCATACCTGCCTGGGCCACATGATCCGAGAGCTCTTCCATGTCTCATTTCATGTAGTCCAGGGAGGTACGTCTCAAGTCATTCACTCCAACATGGACAATGACAGAGTCATATTTGTACTTGTTGTGGAGTGACTTGAGTGCATGCGTTATGTGGCGGATGCTGGCACCCGACAGGCAGCTAACTGTAATTTTCTCCTTATTCAACCTGGTGAGAGGGACATCAGTGTGCCGGACTATAGAGTTACCTATGATTAAAGTGTTAGGTACATTGTCTTGCCTTAGGGGCTGTTGCTGGGTGGCACACTGGTGTTGTGAACTATGTGACACATTGGTTGTGATTGGTGTTTGTTTGCGTTTCAGCTTCAGAGGTCTTTGTTGCTTGGGCAGGTTACAGTTAAGGGCCTCTGCATATGTGGATTTAGTGTTGCTATATGTGGGTGTTGGTGGTGTGGGTTTAGAAGGGCTATGTGTTGCTTGAGGTGTAGTGTGGGTGTTAACCTTCTCCTCTTGACTGTTTAGCACACTCTTGGGTGGAGAGAGCTTTGCTTCCATTTTGGCTATGTAAGTGCATATCTCACAGGTTGTAGTGTTGGGTGGTAGGAGGAGAGGGTTGTCTGTGTACATGAGGCAATTGCTGCATTGCCCCAGTATGCCCAGATTCACCAAGTGGACAGGAGAAATCACCGGAAGCTGACCCTTGGACATGCCTGGTTTGGGGCTTTTTTTTTTTTTCTTTGTAAAGTATAGGAGCTGTTTCCTTAGCAAGGTACTTTGCAATTATAGGCTGTTTAGTGCCTAATATTAATTTCTCCTTGTTAACAAGGAGAGTTCAGTGTTTGTATGAGTTTAAGGCTTCCTAGTGCTTTCCAGCAGGTATTGGAGAAAGTGCTAGTCACAGGGATGCTTAAAGGTAAGATTGAAAAGAATGCACTCTGCAGTGTGCACTAGAGAAGTTAGATTTGAAAGTAGGTAACTTGAGTTTTACCGGTTTAAAAAGTTAAGGTTTAGTGGAGAGTTACTATTTTTAAAACAGCAAGATGGATTGAAAGGGGTGGTCACTTTTGTATTTTGGTACTATGAAATACTGTAGGCTGGCCAATAAATTTAAATAATTGAAGGGGTGGGATTTCAAAAATGATGATTTTGTGATTACTCACATAAGCCAGTGAAAGTAGAGAGAAATTAGATATATGGTCAGATTAACATAAGAGGCGGGCAACTAGAAAGACAGTGGTATTTAACAAGACAACTTAAATGGGTGGCAGGGCGGGAGAAAATTCTGCCTGACTCAAAACAGAGAGAGCTGTGGTCTCTTTTGAAGTTTTAATATGCTGTTAAAACAGAATGCAAGCAAAACACAAGGTAAAGAAAACAAACTACAGTATTCAAAATATAGAAAGGCAATACAGTAATACAAAAAATAAAAGCAAACTAAAGTTTCCTTCACAGCAAAGTGTAGCAGAGTCTGGATGTGGTAGCTAGTAGATCTTAAAGAGTTTTCTTGCTAAAGACAAATAGTGTTTAGTTTCACTAAAGACTCATAATCATAAAATGAGGTTAGTGCATTGTTGAACTGGTAACCAGTGGGTCTTGTCTGAGCTAGCGGCATGAATCTGTTCTGTTGTGCATGGAGCTGGAAGTCAAAATTTGTATAGTGTAGTGCTGTGCAGAGAAGTCATAAGAAGCAGTGTTGTAATAAGTTACCTGGAAGCCATACTGACTCATCCATTCATAGTTTGTCTTGTATTTTAATGAAGAGCAGTTGAGTTGATTAAAAGTGCTCACATGCCAATAGCTTGAGCTACACTTGCTCCCTGATACTTGCTCGAAAAAGCAAGTTTTCTAACTCCCGCTAGATGGATCACCTGTAATTGCTCAGCCTTCCTAACACCTGACCCAATAAAACTGTACAGCCATATCAGATCCATGACTCTAACCCTAAAACTCATATCCAACTCCTAACCTGACTCCGCTCTGCCTTATCCTAAAACTCCAACTTCCCCTCCTTCCCTATGTATAAATTTCCCAATCACTCCCTAACCCTAAAACTCCCCTGTCTGTTCCCTACACTTAAATTCCCTTCAAAATCACTGCCCTAATTCACAGTCCCACCCCCTCGCATGCTATTTTAACAGAAGAGCAAGTGCAACATTTCATCTGGTCTTGCCTTTGTTTCTCTGTATTTTTTTTTATTCTTTGTATGATTTATATTCACCATTTTGTATTACTTAATTTGATTTAAACCTGTAATATTTTGCTGCCTTTTATGATTTTTTTTTCTGTTTTGGACTAGAATCACACATTTTGTCTTCTATATTTTCCAAATGAACTAACACAAGGAGCAAAACTGCAATACCCGTTTTAGACTGAGCAATGGAACTTATATGGCTTTCATGCATACTAAGGCAATACCTACCACTTAGTCCTGTAATAATTCTGTTCAAAAAGATCCCCGAGCCCTCACGCATGAATCAGGATGCAGGTTCCGCAGTGCACCATTTCAGTGGTATCTATTTTTTTTTATTTCTCCAAATCCTTCTAATTTCTCAAAATGTTGTCACAGTGACTGGAATTATCCCATTCCTATGTCATTGTACAGGTCATACAGAGTTGCATGTATTGGTAATATATTTAAATATGCTTAAAAATGATTTTTTATTACTTCCAATAGTAGTAGAAGCAACAGAACTATCAGGGTGTCTTTATCCCATGTTACCCTAGTTTATGCTTGCCTTTGCTGGTATTTTATGACTTTGTGTCTCTCAGTACAGAGGAAAATATAATCACTGTGAGTAGATGTTTCAGTGATTAATGATAGTTTTGTACTTTTTTTTGTTGACTACTATATCTATTTTTCTTGTTTTTGTGTTCTTAATGGCATTGGATGATCCCAAGTGATAAGAACTCCTTCAGTTTCAGTGACACTTTGTGGTTCCTAGGTGTATACTAGGCTAGCAAACACTGTTGCCCTGATAACCCTAGCCAAGCATCCCTATTGTATCCTGCAAGTTATGTACCTTAGGGGTAATTTTAAGGGGCTACTACTGTCTATTAGAAACACAGGTGCTAGATCCAGGGTGTATTTCGGATTTCCTATCCATTGGTCTGGGTTTCTCTTGACTAGGGTTGGGGAAAAACTCTGCCTCACATAGATGGGAAGTCTGTTCCAGAGAAGGAGAATTCTCTCAGACAAATACCTGTCCCTCCAATGTGTCCTCTTTATGTTCCAAGCAAAGGTTAAATTCCTAGAGTAAGTGCTGTTCATTTTGTGTGTGTGTGTGGGGGGGTATGTAAAATGTCCATCAGAGTGGAATCCAAGGATGCCTTGTACTCCAGGAATAGATCAACACTCAACATTCTGTAGGAATTAGAGTACAGATAGGGCTTTGAGGTGACTTGCATAGGACATGTTGTTTATTTCCTGTATTCTTTTTGTGAGGACCATTTGTAGACTTTCTATTTGTTGCATGTGCCTGGTCAGGTACAGACTGAAGGGGGCTTTAGTCTCAGTGATAGGCCTCATGATGGTCAAATACAGTGGAACAAGGACTTCCTTGGACCTAGATACCATGCCCTTTCTTATAAGTTGAACAACATAGCATGATTTCCTTACTACCTTAGAAAAATGTTGGTCAAAAGTCAGGTTACTATCTATATGCGTACCAAATCCCTGACTACTGGTTTTACTCTTGGGGGTGTGCAGTTAATGAGGTAATTTCCTTCAGTGGCTGTCCTTCGAAAGAGTACTACTACACATTTCTTGGCAATGAGTTTTAAGCCATTTCTTTAGCACCAGTCATTTGTCTGTGATAGTCCTTCCTGTAGGATGCTAGTGTCTTCACATTTTGAAAAATATGGGGACATTGATTACATGCCCCACATTTCCGAGTACCCTCCTTACCAACATTTCTATGGCTAAGTAGCTTGGAGCCTCTAGTGGGTATATTACCTCACTGTTTGCTCGAGGGTATTTGTATTTACAAAGGTTGCTTTTATGTGCTTCAGGATATATTGCTCTACATGCTTGGTCAGTGCTATGTTTGGTGGGTGTGAGGCTTATGTCACTTACGTGCTTGGTCAGTGCTATGTTTGGTGGGTGTGATGCTTATGTCGCTTATGTACTTGGTCAGTGCTATGTTTGGTGGGTGTGAGGCTTATGTCGCTTACGTGCTTGGTCAGTGCTATGTTTGGTGGGTGTGACGCTTATGTCGCTGACAACCTCATTGTTATTATGAATGCTTTTTTTGCCTCCAATGGTATTGAGAACTTACATCGCCCATATATTGTATCCATTTTTATCAATTTCTGTAAGGATTAGTTGGTTGTCAGTGAACATGGGACAATTCCTACATTGTATCAGGATTCCCAGATCTCCCAAGCTGCTGGCAGAGAAAATGGGAAAGTTCCCATTCATGATATCAGGTCTATTTTAGGTAAACTACAAAAGAGTGGTAAAACAGGCTACATTGGACACTGTGAGATTAGAAACTACACTTAGGATATGTATGAGTGAAGTATTTGGGGGCTGGCATAAGGATTAAGGTTTTTACCATACAGACACAAGGTACATGGATTCATTCTTACCTTTGAATTTGGCTAGGCTTAAAATGGCCCATAAAGGCAGCTAGCCTAGTACTAACTTATGATCTTATGAACCTATGAAGTCATGCAGCAGTGCTCCTCAGCAGACAAACAAGTCGCTCTTTGCTCAACTGGTAAAGTTACCGTGGATTTTTTATAGGTTTCTAAGTTGCCTGTGTCTATATAAGGCTCTGTGCAATAACTAGTGGAATTTATAGACTCAGACAAAAGTTTCTCAACTATTAGTTAACTAAGATACTGCAGTTTAAGAAGGCATCTGCATAGTACCATACGCCACATAACTTTTTCGCTAAACTGGCGGTACACACTCACCACATGGTGGCTACCCACTAAGTGTACCTACTCATAAGCAGGACTGTTTTAGTAAACCATCTAACAGTGCTGCATCTCAAAGCACATATTTATCATATACCTAAGCTGTAGTGTTTTATTCTGCTGCCAGCATTGAATATATATTAGTAACTGGCATTAGTCGAATGCATTGCTGTAAGCATGTTAACTCACCAGCTAGCCTCCACGGCAACACTATCTTTAAGTACATACATTTTAGTAATACTATGGTCCGGTATATTATGTACTTGTTTTTCACCCTATAGGCATTACGAGTGCAAACCCTCAAGTGCGCTTATTGGTTTATGTTAACTGTTCATTTTTTCAGTATTATCTTAGCTTTGTTTTTCTATAAGGTGCAATGTAGCTTTAATGTGTTTTATGAGTGTTCTGAGTGCATTCATACAGTATATTCTGTAGAATATCAAGATCTATCAATTCTCAACTAATACTAAACCCTAAAAAAACAAAACTATTACTTTTCTCCACAGTCACTCCTGACTTTGACTTTAAAGTCTTTGCTAAAGATGTTACTGAAATAGAAACAGTAAAAACTGCCAAATTACTAGTAGTAACAACAGATAACAAACTCAGTTATGAACCCCATATCCTAAACGCTATAAAAAACACATTTTAAATTAGGCAAGCTATACCGCCATAAACTTTACCTGGACAACAATACCAAAACTAAACTAGCCAGCACATCACTCATCCTCTCTCTTCTATATGGTAGTGCAATTTTTACCAACCTACACACATCCCTTACAAATAAACTACAATAATGCTACTATAAAATAGCCAAATTTGCCAATGGAACATCATATTGCTCTCACCACTGCCAAGCTATCAATAATCTTAATTGGCTGGAATTCTCCCACCACCTCCAGTATACCCAACTTGCCATAGCACACAAGCTAATGTACAAACCCAATGACTGCCCTACACTCAACTCAATCCTACAAACTTATATTCCTACCAGAACTCTAAGATCCTCCAACAAATACATACTAACCATAACTAAACCCAACAAAAGGGCAGGGAAATGTCTGTATTCCCATATCATTGCAAAGTTATGGAACAACCTACCATCTCACATAACTCAAACTGACCACGGTAAAACCTTCAAAACAGCCTTAAAATCATGCTACGAAAATAATCCATTGTGTACCTGCCACACAAACAAACCACCCTAAATACTTATTTACTCTTTTAACTACTAACTTCAAACTCCATAAATGTGCAAACTAAAACAAATGTCCACACTGTTTTCTTCATATGTACATTCTCTGTATAAACCTTATGAAATTATTAACTTGTTCTATATTTGATTTATATACTCGCTTTATTTAGAATTTAGAATTTTTTTACTGAATTTGTTGTACCAATCACTGTCAAAAATGTCTATTTTATAAATGTATTAAGTGTACTGTGGAGCTTTTCTCCCCGGGCCTCCACTAAAAATGGGTTCTCTGACCCAGTGGACATTCCTGGTTAACAAATGTCAATAAATCAATAAATACATAACTAAATAAATAAATAAATAATTCCGTCTGGAACCTGCTTTGCTCTGTGAGCTTTCTGAGTGTTATAGATTCATGTACGCACATTTGGCGTACCCGACTGTGCGCTGTACCCTGTACTTGAATGTGCTAGCTGTATTTTGACTACAAATGTGTTACAATACTTACTTTCTCTCTCCTAGCTAACTTAAACTAATCCTGACCCAACTCTCCCATACACTCTATAGCCCATTTTATTGTTATCTCCCCTGTTTTCTGCATTTTCCCCACCTTATGCTTCCACTAAAATAACCTGGGTCTCTGTTTCATTACAGCTCGCACAGGTTCATCAAAGTGTGGCTCCTCTCCCTTTTTGACCATTTAAGCGGGTAGACCCTCTGTATCACCCTAAAGAAGGAAGCCTGCTGAAATCCAATACACTTCTTATGCATTATGTATAAAAGTTTTTTCTGTATGATGACTCTGTATCCTGTTCTGATCTTAGCATATTTATAATGGCGTGCACACTACCAGAACTAAGCAGACTGCCCCCCCCCACAACCTCATCACTAGCTGCAAGTTGTATTCTAACTAATAAAAATGGGAAAAAGCATATACCCGTGAATTACCAGATAAGTGGCAGTACACTAAACACTGAAAGTGTGATAAGAGACTTAGGGACACAGGTGGACAGTGGTCTCACCTTCGATAACCACATCGCCACAACAGTCAGGAAATCCTTCTATGTGGCACACCTTATCACTAAGGGCTTTTCATCCAGAAAAAAGTAGGTCATTGTCCCACTGTACTCATCCCTCATTAGACCCATTATAGAATACAACGCCCCATTTGGTATGTACCTCTCAAGACATCTGCAACAACTGGAAAGGCTGCAGAAATACCTCACTAAAAGAATCATAGACCTAAAGCAGATGCCCTATGTTGACCATCTAAAAAAACTCCAGCTATACTCTGTCGCATATCGTCTACTCAGAGGCGATCTCTGCTTAACATACAAGGCCATGTCAAACCCAGAGCTGTTGGACATGCTACACGTAAAGAAATACCAATTCCTCAGAGCCACATGCTCCAGGAATCTAAACCTTGTCATCACAATGAACAAAACATGCTGGAGGGATAGGTTTCTGACCCAGTGACTCCCCAGACTCTGGAATAGACTGCCCATAAATGTCAAACAGAGTGCCTCTTTGGCCCTCTTCAAAAGGAACCTTGATGACTGGATGGGAGATAGAAAATTCACCCCAGGGATCACGTCAGTCACCCTGCTAGACAGGGGTCCAGGGAAGTAAATATTGTTGGAAGAAATAGCCAGGGAATTGTTATGGCTAGGCTTGTATAGGCCCTAGGGCCGATAGCCTAGTACCAACATATGAACCTATAAACCCTCAAGTAATACCCCAGGGTTGCAACCTTCTCCTCTTGGCAGGTATATTTAATTCTGCTTGTACTGAATGGAAACTTGAAAAGCAAACCTCCCTGGACCTGCCCTTCAACTAGCTACTTGCATGTCCCCACTGGATCCATTAGCCTGTTCCCTCTGATATCACCTTACCTTAGCCTTCCCGAGTTCCTTTTTGCAATTGGACTCACGCATTCCACTGATTGTTTTCCTCATAATTTGTTGGTCTGCCCCACTCTACCCTCTCCATTCGCCCCTTGGGAATACTCTGCTCCCCTACCCTGCCCCGACTTCCCACATGCTCCAACTATTTCTACATTTATAGCCATATAACCACACCCACTAAGATCCATCCATTCTCATCACACCTATCCCTGCCCCTGCTAACCAACTAAGCACAACCCATATGCTTTAACACAACCCCCTCCACCTCAGAACCTTCATAAACCAGACCTTTCTCTACCGAATACTTTCAGACTTTCTCTTATAACTAGCACACCCTACTATTATCAACACACTACCATGCATACCTGTTCCACTAAACTACTATTTATATCCTTTCCTCTAATCCCCCTCTGTTTTCTCCTCTACCTCACCTATCTCCCAAACTTCACTTACTCACCTCCCTACCACATCACCACCTTCCTCCTCAGAAAAGAACCTCATTACTCTGCTTACACTTCTTCCTACCTATACCACTTCAATAACCCTCTTCTCTTACACAAAAAAACTTTTTGTGACAACTAATACTACTTCTATCTACTTTTATCTTTACTCTTACTTTACCCCTAGCCCTCACCCAAAATCCAAACATTCCCTGCTACTTCTATACTTCATACTCAATCAAATCACCATCCTCCTCTCAGGTGATATTCACCCAATCCAGGACCTACTGCCCAACTTAATACTAACTATTCTCTAACTCCTCAATCCTCTCCTTGTAAGTCTCTCCTTTTTGTCACAATTCATGCCCAAAGCCTCTGTAACAAGATACCCAGCTTCCATGCTTGGCTCTCCCACTACCACATTGATATCCTATCCATTTCTGAAACCTGGCTCAAGCTCCACCTGAAAGACTCCAAAATCACTGCTCCCAACTACAGAATCATTAGAAATGATATAACTCATAAAAAAAGATATTAAGTAGCCCTACTTTTCTCCTCCCTGACAGTTACTTCCTATACTCACCCTATACCCCAATTTTCATCAGCTGAATTAACCCTAGCTCTCCTAAAGATTAACAATCACAAAAATATACTGATAGCAGCCCTTTACATCCCACTAGGCAATAATATCCCTATACTTGAAGATATTCTATCTTGGCTCTCTTCTAATGTTAGCAATGAAACAATTATTCTAGTAGACATTAATATCAATTGGGCATCTATCCAATCAACCTCTACCCCCACAGTATAAATCTATACGGCCTTTCCCAACCAATTAACTCTCCCAACCAACCTATTAAAGACAACTCCTCAGGCTCTATCCTTGGCTGGGTACTAGATTCCCATCCCAACAACATGACTGACAACGGCACCCTACCCTATTCACTCAGCGATCACTTACCAGAATTTGCACTATGCCCCCCCTACAATAACAACATAACTATATCTCTACCCATACCCTTACAAACTTCATCCCACACTCCTTCACCAACACCTTAAGTCAAATAAACTGGAATCCTCTAAAAACTCTTCCTCTGTATGACGCTGTTACCTACTTCAATTCTTCCTTCATTAATATACTCAATAACTTTGCTCCTCTTAGAACCAAAAGAGTCAAATCTAAACCAGCCCCATGGCTTTCTAAATATACTATAAAGCTCATCTACTCCCGTGACAAACAATGGAAACTCCACCAAAAGCTTAAAACAGTAAAAACTCAATATAAACAACTCCAAAATTTAGTTAAAAAACATATTGCCTCCAACCGAAAATCTTATTACTCAAAGCTCCAAAGTAATCTTAAAACTAACCCCCAAAAACTTTGGAGCTGTATTTCTACGCTCCTAAACCTTGGAAAGAAAGTCAACCCTTGCCCTGACCCTAATGCTCCTGACCACATCATAGTCACCAACTTAAACTCCTTTTTCATCAACTCAATAGCCAAACTAACCACAACTTTCCCTCCTAACTCCTTCTACTACCCTCCCACTCCTCTTCTTCTTCCATTAACACTTCCCTCCCCCTCCTTCCTATCTCAAACCTATCCCAGTGTATACTATAAAAAAACTTCTTTATAAACTAAAACCCTGTTCTAGTGCCCCTGACAACCTTCCTTCCCACTTTCTCAAACTGGCCACAGAGGGCATTGTTCTCCCCATCTGCATACTAATTAACTGCTCCGTCCAAGAATCCTATGTACACCTTCTCTGGAAAAAGGTATTCATCATTCCATTAAACAAAGGAGGTAACAATACTGACATCTCCAACTTTCGCCCTATAGCCATACTCTCTTCCATATCAAAAATACTTGAAAAATGTATTCACCTTCAACTCTTACCTTACCTTCTTGACAATCATCTCCTCACGCCAACACAACATGGTTTCAGACCAGGCCAGAGTACCACCACTGCCAACCTATCACTCCTTGAAAAAATTAATCGAGCACAAGACTCTGGAAACATAGTTTCTTCCCCTTTCTTAGACTTATCTAAGGCCTTTGATACTATTTCCCACGCCTTACTACTGTCTAAGCTCTCACTTTTAATATCTCCCCCACTACTATCAATGGGTTCTCCAGCTACCTCTCAAGCAGACAACAGGCCATTAAATGTAATAACTCTACCTCTTCCTATCTAGACACCCTTAAAGGCATCCCTCAAGGTTCAATACTGGGTCCTTTATTATTTAACATCTTCATAAACAACTTCCATCTTTGCATCCCCAATTCTAAACTCGTCCAATATGCTGGTGATGCAACAATCATCTGCTCTGCTGAATCTCTCCCATCTCTTCTTTAAGCTACTCAAGCAGCCTTCTCTAGCACAGAGACCTGGATGCATGATAATAATCTAGCTCTCAATCCATCCAAATCCAAAATTATGATATTCACCCCAACCAAGAGCACCACAATAGACAAAAACTCCTTCAAAATAACAAGTCATAATGCAACAATTGAAGTCGTCTCCAGTACCAAGCTTCTCGGAGTCATTATTGACGAATATCTTAAGTTTGATATTCACCTCCAATCTAACATTAAGAAACCTCATTAGAAGCTGGGTACATTCTACCACCACAATTGCTTTCCTACCACTTCCTCTAAGTTTACTGTTTTTTCTACCTACTTTCTCCCCTCTCTCATGTACGGCGATCTCATCCTTACCAATCTCTAAGCCTCCCTCAAAAGTAAACTGGCATCCTGCTATAATAAAATTGATAAACTTGCTACAAGCACCAAGTCCTCCTCTCATCACTGTGTCTCCCTACACTCCTTAAATTGGCTAGAACACCCCCACTATTTCACTTGCATTCAACTGTCCACTGCACACAAACTCATTTTCAAGCCATCTCATTGTCCATCTGTAGCTTCTACCTTTACCATGCATCTTCTTGATCGGTCCCTATAATCTAATAATCAAAACCAACTCAAAGTATACAAACCATTATGCACTCCAGGCAAATTCCTTTTATCCTTCTCCCTAGCACAGAAATAGAACCAACTTCCTCCCCACATTCATGCCACCCAAAACCCCTCTATCTTCAAATCCTTGCTTCACTCTGATCTCTCCTCCAAATGGGATTGCTCCTGCTCCCACCCATCCTAATCTCTGTACCATACTCTCACCTTCATTTTGTACCCTATCTCTGTCCTCCTCCTAATACTAACACACCCCTCCCTTTCTCACCTCTCGCTCCTCCCCTATCCCCAGCTATCCCCATTTTTCTACTATTAAGTACAGTACATAACAAAAACAAAAACAAGAAACAGCTCCAGGGAACGAGCCAATAGATATCCAGGTGTCAAAGATGAAAAACGCCAAAATTAAAAACTTTCTTTTATTAACGCCAGTATCTCCAAAAGAATTGAACACGTTTTCGTTGCTAAGATGCAACTTCTTCAGACAATGAGAACAACTGAGAATGTGATTTAAATACACTGGTATAGAATATCATGTGATTCTCATTAACCACTTGAAAGTATACATCTGGAAAAACTATGTTATAAACAGTTTCATACATATAAATCAACTTGTTTACGTAAATAACACCATAGTAATGTTAAAAACATGAAAAATGTTGTTATATAAAATGCCCCAAATAAGGACAAGATAATTTTGTTATTTTGAAACATAAAATACTTCTAAAAAATGGTATAATAATGACTACATCCTACTAGCCTTTAGTTTTAATATAGGCTTGATAGAAATGTAGTCGTTCAGACCAGGTTTCTTATTTGATTCCAAGAGAATCTGCCAATGGGTTTCCCTTTCTTCCAACTTAGCCTGCCATGGTCCTCCCCTAGGGTCCATATTGATCCTTTCTAAAACAAAGAATCTATATCTAGCTGTAGGACATGTCTGTGTATGTTTGTATAAGGCATTGTTAATGTTCGCTTTTTGTACATCATACATATGCTCGTATATCCTGCGTTTAAGAGTACGCTCTGTTTTGCCCACATAATATGCTGGGCACTCTAAACAGATGGCAAGATATACTACTCTGGTGGAGTTGCAGTTATAATACTCTCTAGCTTTAACTACTCTGTCTAAAGCTGTGATGGTAACCATCTCGTCCTGTATGATGTAGGAACACTGTGGACAAGTTCCACATTTATAGGTGCCTTTACGCACCCGTGTTGTTTTATTTTGAATAGGGGCATGTTCTAATAAACTTTTGATATTTTTGCCCCTGCTGTAAACCATCTTTAATTCTTTTCTTTGAAACTTGGAAAGGTCAGTGATGGCCGTAAAGGCATCCCACTCCTGTCTAATGATTTCCCTAATAACTGCTGAATTGGAACTGTATTGTGTAATAAAAGCATGTGTAAATTCGGCCTTATTATCACATACTTTCTGCCCAGTTAAATTAATGCCTGTACCCAATACTGGGGTATATTTGTCTTTTCTACCCTTCACAACCTGTTCCTGAATTTGGTTGATGAACATGACTGGGTATCCCCTGTCTTGAAACATGGACCTCAATTTATTACATTCCATAAGAAAGTCATCGTCTTCTGACGTCATACGTGAAATCCTTACATACTGTCCTTTCACAATACCTCTTTTCTGGTGAATAGGATGGGAACTGTGGAAGTGAATATAACTATTAGAGTATGTGGGTTTTCTGTATACGTTAGATTTGAAACCTCCTAGTGCTCTTTTACTGAGAAGGACATCAAGATACTCTACCCTATCTTCATATATCTGGTAAGTGAATTTTAGGAAATCAGTCGTAGTAGCTAGATAATCCATAAATTCCTTTATCTCACCAATGGACCCTGTCCAAAAAATACAAATATCATCTAAAAACCTATAATAGGCTACCCAGTACTTTTGGAAGGCACTATTTGTTACAAACTTGCTTTCCCAGATAGAGAGAATGATGTCCGCATAGGTAGGGGCACAATTTGCCCCCATAGCGACACCAGAGATTTGCTTATAATATTCTCCCCCGAAATGAATAAAGTTGTGATGTAATACTAAATTCATTAAATTCATAATGAGAAAGCTATCCCCTTGATTTGCCTTTGGACAAGATGTTATCGCTTCTTCCAACCAGTGTAGACCTGTTTCATGTGGAATTACAGAAAACAGGTCTACCACGTCAATGGTGAGGAATTTAAGGTTGGGAACATTCAGATCCGGGGTAATCTGTTTTAAAAAATCCCAGGAATCCTTTAGAAGATGGGATGATCTAGGCCATAGTTTCTTGAACTTGTAATCAAGAAATTTAGAAATAGTGGAGATTTTTGAACCTTGGGCCGCTACTATGGGTCGCAGCGGGGGGTTGGATGGATTTTTGTGGACCTTGGGAACCCCGAAAATAGATGGAACTTTGGGTTCCTGGTTATGTAAAAAGGTGTAAATGTTCTGTTCAATCATTCCTAGATCTAATAACCTTTGAATAGCCAAATCAATTTTTTTATAGGCTATATTGATCTCATTCAAAGATACCGTAGTGTATCTGTTGATGTTGTTAAGAATATTCACCATTTTACCTTCATACAGAGCCTGGTCCATGATAACCATCCCCCCTCCCTTGTCCGGTTCCATGATACGGATGTTGAAATCCTGTCTCAAGGATTCTAAAAGTACTCTCTCAGGAAGTGTTAAGTTAGTCACATGTTTTTTCTTTATTATACTTTGCTTCCTAATCCTTTGTTCTATTCTCATTTCCAAATTCCTGAGTTGTGGGTGAAGGGGTGGGTTAAATGTACTGGTCTTATGTGGAATATCTTCCTCATAATAATCTGAATAGCCCATCAAGTTTTCTAAGTTGAGCTTTCTGATAAAAAGCTTCAAATCAACAATAACTTGGGTCGTGTCACTGTATTTGCTAGGGACATATTTAAGTCCCTTTGTGAATAACTTAAAAAAAGTGTCTGTGACCTCCAAGTGACTATAATTGTATATGGTAAAGCCCTCTGAGGTACTAATAGAGAAAGGAGAGAGAGAGTCAGTAGTAACCCCATGTTGAAACTCCTCTAAAACTCCATTATCCTGTATGGTTTCCCTTAGTGCCTGTTCGAGTGGTTCCTCGTGTTCCCCCTGTGTGGGGGACTTGGGGGCAAAAAAGACTGGGATGTACTTCTTTGATTTCGGATCCTTTCGGACCTCCTAGGTAAAGGGTCCATTGCCCATTCGTCTTGTCTATCCATACCCTGTTCTTGATCATTTAATAAATGCCCAGTAAAAGACACAGTCCTAGAATGTGTATAATTCTTGTTGTAGGAAGAAGGTGGGAAAGGGTATTGTTTACCCTCACTGTATTCCCGTATGTCCCTTTGCAATTTTTTACATTTTCTTTTAATTATAATGTCACATTTGTTGTCTATATCCTGCCTAATTTTGTAATATTTGCTTTTATTCTCTTGAACCTGAAACAATAAATCCGAAACAACAGCTTGATTTTGTTTTGTAATCTCCTTATCCAGCATGTTGATTTCCCTTTCCCAGCAACGAAAACGTGTTCAATTCTTTTGGAGATACTGGCGTTAATAAAAGAAAGTTTTTAATTTTGGCGTTTTTCATCTTTGACACCTGGATATCTATTGGCTCGTTCCCTGGAGCTGTTTCTTGTTTTGGTTTGTTGCATACAGCTTCCCTCCACTTGTGTTTTTGTTTACAGTACATAACAACTTACCTGCACCTCAACTAACCATTTTCTTGTCTACCTTAAATTTGTATTGGCTCTAGTGATTTTACATTTTTAGCAGTCTGTTTAATCTAGAAGCAATTGTATATAATATTGTTGTTATAATTGATTGATTGTTCTTTGTTATTGCTTCACTGTATATATGTATACTTGAATTCACTTGGAGCTTTTCTACCCGGGCCTCCATTGAAAAAACCTCATTCTGGCCCAATTTAGTTAGTCAGAAGTAAAAAGGTATCAAAAACAAATCAAACTGCTACCTACAACAAGTAACTCTCACTTAAGCCTACCTCTGTATATCCCAACTCAGACAGGCCAAGCTACCTTTCTACTGCCATTAGAATTGCAGTCTCATTCGTCTTAATGTAAAAATAATCTTTAGTTAGCCAAAAGTGAATAGGTACCAGAAACAAATCAATCACCTAACTACAGCAAGTAATTCTCACTTAAGCCTACCTCTGTATATCCCAACTCAGACAAACTAGACTACTCCCACTAGAATTGCAATTCCAGTCTTCTTAATATAAAAATGATTTAGTTAGCAAACAATAAAAAGGTACCAGAAACAAATCTAACAACTAGCTACATGTACTTACAAGGCGATTCAAAGACAGACAAACCAGCAATAAGGAATACACATACTTTAAGAAAATTTCAAAGTACACTAAAAATCTAAGGAAAGGGTCTTCCCCATTTCATCTAGCAGCACCCAGAGGAGACAAGTCTGGGAGGAGCTCCTAGGGCCAGGTATAAGGAAGGTAAAACTGGAAGGTGAATGTAAGGACAGATATACAGTAGGGGCGGGCAGATCAAAAGCTTCTAAATTCATAAGCACAACAGGAAAAGAGTGTATGTGTGGGAAACAAATTCAGAAGAGAGATTGCAGAAATGCAGTAAAATGAAAACCCATTCAGGAATGATTTAAACACCTAGGCAGCATACAGTAACAACTTTAAAAGCACTGCAGACTGTAAAGCACTGCAACTATAAAATGCCTTCAGTTAATAACTGTAACTTTAGATACATAACAGGAAACGCACTGATTCATTATTTTAAATTAACTTTAAATGTACTTTCCTGGATGCAAAATAAATGTTGTGCAAAAGCTTTGCATCCAAGCTACCAAGCTTCCAACAATCCCAGCACAAGGATGGCTTACTATTTGTGCAATGCAAGAGGCTGGGTTTAATTACCACAAGCTCTAGATACAACTCACACAACTAGCCAAAGTCTACGTTTTAAGTTTGAAAAGTGAGTAAAACACAGAATTAGATGAGCACTGTTCATGATCCACTTAAGAGCTCATACAAATAATAATGGATACTGTAAAACCTAAATCAATTTATAGCTGCAGATTCAGAAGAGAGGTAGTAATATGAAATAAAATGAGAGCCCACTCAGATACGATTGAAAGAATTAGGCACAACACAGAAACCACTTGAAAAACACTGCAAAATATAAAGCACTGCAACTATAAAATGCTTTCAGTTAACAGCTTTAACTTCAGCTACAGAACAAGCACAAAAGGAGACACACAATACTGATTTAAATGGTAAAATAAGTTCATTATTTTAAATTGTTTAAACATAATTCTCTGCATGCAAAATGTAGTGCAAAAACTTTGTTTCTAAGCTTCCAACAGTTTGAGTTCTGTCTGTGGCTAGGTGTTTAAATATGATTAAGGGCTTTCACAATGTTTGGATGTGATAACACCATCAGGTATGTATGCAGTCCATTCAATTTGAGGAGGCTTATATCTCCTTCAGATTGAGGGATATATAATATTTTCTATGCTCTATTTTATATATATTTCATTTGATAACCATGAAGTATGTTTCTTGTTTTCTTGTCCAGCTGATCCAATGTTTTCTAGTGTTAGTAAATCATACAAAAGCTGTAGGTTAGACAAGAAGAAGAAAGCTGATTTATAGTTTGAGCTTTATTCCTAGATATCTAGGCAGTTTTCAATATTTGCTTTAGTCTTCTGGAATATTCTTGAATCAGCTTTATTCTCATTTGTTCATGTTTAATTGTTCATCCTTTATCTGTTCCCAACTATGTATACACTCCATCCTGGTCAAGTTTGTTTATGCCACATTCCAGTCCAGAGTCAATATTTTCTAGGTGTTTCCGTTTTCCTTTTATATATGTTACTTTTGCACTGAAATCAACATGAAATGTCATTCATATGTCATCTGAGAACATTTTTAGTATTTTTTTTAGTTATGCTTAAAGGTGATTTTCATTTTTAAGTCATCTACAAAAAGCAAACGAGATGTCTTTGAATGAAGTTGATTTCTGGAAGGTAAATTGTAGCCATAGCCTAATCTATTAAGTAAATAGCTTATTGGGTTAAGGAGAAGACAAAACAGCAGTGACAGTAAACGGGTCTATATTATTTAGTCGAATGGCTATTCAGTGAATAGCCATTCATCGAACACCTTTTTAGTAAAGCCGGTCTTCATTGAACAGCAAATTTTCAGTAGGGCAAAGAAGCAGTCGGCCAACCGAGTGACCATAAAAAAAAAAAAAAAAATTAAAAACTGTCAAGGTGGGCGGCTACATCCCCAACCCCCCCCCAACTAAATATACCAACTCTGAGATCGCACTACAGTGGGGAAAAGGGGAAATTTCAGATGGTGGCCAAACGCTAGTTTGCCTTAGTTAAAATTCATTGTTCGGGATTCAAAGATGGCTGCCATTCTGTAAACACTGCTAGACTACATCTCTTCAAAATCTCAGAAGAAAACTTGACCCAGAGATTATATCATAGCTTGTTTGCCAACAGTTATTAGAGAAAACAACTCTATCCTTGATCTAGAATCAGAGAAGAAGTGAATAAAACTGGAAAAATATCAAATCTTGCAGGATTACAACTGATTAGCTGAAACTGAAGTGACTCTCAAACAAAGGAACTGTGTGCTCAGAAAGTCCTGCTCAGTTATACTGAAAAAAAAATACAATCTTACACTGCTGTATTATGTCGAAAGAGGACAAAAATATGGATATAACAACTACAAAAACTAAAATTTCTGAATTGTCATCGCCTGAGAAAGACTTAACCTCGAAAAGA
Organism: Protopterus annectens; assembly: GCF_019279795.1. Classification (NCBI taxonomy): domain Eukaryota; kingdom Metazoa; phylum Chordata; order Ceratodontiformes; family Protopteridae; genus Protopterus; species Protopterus annectens. The sequence goes on along the minus strand of NC_056729.1, from coordinate 1,638,673,937 downwards.
CAAAAGACTGTAAAACAACAAGAGCCTTTAAAGACTGGGAATAAAACTAAACCGGAACAACTGGCAAACATGGAAGACCTTAAAACTGCATTATTTCCTATACAAGAAGCTATAAAAGTCTTGGCTAACCAAGTTCAAACCTTTGGAGCTTCCTGCAGTCAAATACTAGAAAGAATGGATAAATTCGAAGCAAAAATCTCAGAGAAATTATAACCTCTGAAGGGAAAACTAATAGTGCGGGAGTGGCGATAATTATTAAAAACCAATATCAAGATAATATTTTAGAATTTAAAATGGACAAAGAAGGAAGATGGTGCTATGTGATCCTCTCAACAACACCATATGATAAACCCATTATTCTTCTCAATATATATGCACCCTGCAATAATCAACATTTGTTTTTTGCCACACTCTAGTCTATGTTAAACCAATATAATATCCATTATATAATCATAGGAGGGGACTGGAATGCGTATCAAAATCTGGATTTGGATAAATCAAGCCAACATAAAACATATAATAGTCAAGTGGCGCTAACATTAACCAAACTTAAACATGATTTCAGCATATATGATCCCTTCAAATATTCTAATAAGGCCCCTAATTCCAACAATTTTACATTTTATTCAAGCTGTCATAAAATGTGGTCCAGAATTGACTTTTTTCTAATCTCTGAAACACTGGTTAATCTTGACCCACAAGTATTTGCACACGCTCGGTTCCTATCAGACCATTCCAAAATTACATTAAGATTTACTAACAATTCTGGACATATTTTATCACAGAGGGGTTATAAGTGGTCGTTAAATCCAAATCTATTAAACAAAAGAGAAATTATTCAGGAAATACAAAATATTCTTAAGTCTGTGTTAGTTAAGATAGATGATCACCAACACACACCTGATATTGAATGGGTGGCTGCTAAAGCACAAATAAGAGGTATTTTTCTTCAAAAAGCCTCCTGTTATAAGAAAATTCAACTTAGGGAAGAACAAACCTTGGAATCTAAGATTAAAATACTAGACCAAGAACTAATGCAGAATCATAATTTACAAACAGAAACAGAACTTTTAAGATGTCAGAAAGATCTATTTTTGATTCAAAACAATAAATTATCATTTTATGAAACTAAAATATTGACAAGTTACGCTAATCATATACAAACTCCATCAAGGGCTTTATCAAGAATTATTAATCAATCTAAATCACCCTACCTAATTACGGAATTGTATTATGAAAATAAAACATACACAAAATCTAAGGATATTATTAACATTTTTGAATTGATATATGCCAAAATCTATGGAGAACAAACTGAATTACCTACAAATAAAAATTATACTGATTTCCTACAAAAGATTAACTTCCCAAAAATTGATGAGAAGCTATAGAGAGATTTAGTACAACCAATTTCTATGGAGGAAATAACATCAACAATCAAAACTTTGAAATCACATAAAGCCCCGGGCCCAGATGGACTTACAGCAGAATTTTATAAATCTTTCAACAATACACTTGTTAAAATATTATCATATACTTTGAACTATATCATTAATAATAAAATCAATGATTTACACTTTAACGCATCCAAAACAATTCTTATACCTAAAGAAAATTCAGATCTTCAAAACCCAGACAATTATAGACCTACATCACTTTTAAACATCGATGCAAAAATTTTGACTTCTATTTTAACTACCAGATTGAAGAAAATAACAAATTCAATTATTTCCAATGAGTAAACTGGGATTTTAACCTCTAGGCGAGCTAGTGATAATACCTTAACACTTCATACTTTAATCTCTTATGCCAATCAAAAGAACTTAAATATGTATGCCCTTATTATAGATGCACAAAAGGCATTTGATAGAGTTAACATACAATTTTTATTTAATATTTTTCCTTACTTTAAAATACCTCAAGAATTTATCCTAATGTTACAAACATTATATGAGAACCCCTATACAACCTTATTTATAAATAAAATGTTTTCTAATAGAATTCAAATCAGGAACGGTACCCGTCAAGGTTGTCCTCTATCCCCTATATTATTTAATTTATATTTAGAACCTTTATTTCTCCATATTAAACAAAATGTATATCACAATGCCCCAGTAATTTACGGTACCAAGATTTCCATGGCAGCTTTTGCAGATGATGTAAATATTTACTGTACAACACCTGTTTCTGATACCAAGAGATTACTATCTGTGGTCGAAGAATTTCAATCAATATCAAATTATAAAATAAACCTAAAAAAAACAATATATTTCCTTTGAAAACACCGAAACCCTTTTCACTTCTACCTCTGATTGGGCAAATAAAATCTGAAGAGAAGATTAAATATTTAGGTATCACCTTCTCCACAGACAACAAGGACTTCTATCTCAATAATGTTAAACTAAAATGGGATCAAATTTTATTAGACCTAAGGAGATGGAATAACCTGAAATTGCCCACATTAGCAAAGGTATCAATTATTAAAATGAATGTATTGCCCAGAATGTTATATATCTTTAGGTCCGTGCAAGTGTTAATTACCAATACATTTTTCAAACAAATACGCATCGAACTTGCTAAATTTATATGGACACCAAAGAAAACTAGGATATCCTATGATAAGTTGGTAACCCCGAAAAATAAAGGTGGATTGGATTTACCTGATTTTGGAACTTACTATTTAATTATAAATGCTAATAGACTTCTAAGAATTGCTAACTATGACATACAAAGTACTAATTGGTCCCCAAATTAGATAAAACTCCTCTAGGGTGGGAAGGTGTGGAAGTGCATGGTATGTGCACATGTTTTTGTAGCTGAATCCCTAATGGAGACAAGAGACTCCACTGTAGTGTTGGTTTCAAGAGGAGCAGTGCTATCCTGGGGGATTACATAATTTGTGGATGTAAGAGACATGGCCTCACTGACACCTATCTTATGCAAAATGCTAGTATTTCTGGGTATGAGCTGTGGAGTTAGGGCCATATACAGAAATCCCCCTGAAGGGGGGGACCCTCCCCTGTAATAGAGAATGAACTGGCCAGTTGGCCAAGATAGGGGCTGATAGTAAGCATACAGACAGGGAGAAAGTATTTAAAAATTATTTGAGGAATAAATGGCAACTTTGTCAGATGATTAGTACATGCCTTAAGAATTCAGTCTAGATTAGTGAAATTAGACTAATTACACCATCAGTATTTACTGCAGTAATGATGGAAAGCATCTTTCTTCACAACAGTAAGGGAGTGTTTAGTTTTTTTACTTGCTTTGGATTGCATGAATTTGTGTACATACCCCTAATGGACAAGCACTTCTGCACAACTTCTGCAGCCTGCCTGATTAAGATGTGTATCTGAGTAATAATTGTCTTATGCTGTCAGACAATCAACTGTTATTCAAATTGCATAACACAATGTGTGGGAGATGTACATATATAATGTCCTTGGAAGGAAAAATCTCACATGCAGTAAACACAGACACAAAAATGGTCAGCAGTGCACCACACATCAGACCTCTCTACAGCCATTACAATACACATAATGCATCATATGCTGAGGTTTTAAAGTTTATCTTGTCTAAACCTCAAAGATCTCCAAAACACAAGTTAGTCACAAAGCACACTTGGCAAGTAAATCCTACCTTCTCATATAGCACAAGGAGTTCAAAAGTCACAGATGCTGTGTCAGTAAGGCAAATATCAACCCAACCAAACATTCTTGTTATAGGTGACTCCATTGTAAGGCATAAAGCTGTACCTCTTATTAGGATGAGCAAGGAAAGAGTTAAGGTTAGTTGCCTGTGTGGTGCCCAGGATCCGGTGCTCAAGTCTTTATAGAAGTACCATTATGACTCGGTCATAGTACATGTACTATGACTCAGTAATAATACATGTGTGTGCCAATGACTTGAAATGTATCTCCGTAGACTATATGAAGAAAGACATGATGGCACTCTCAGACTGTGTCCAAGGCAGGTATAAGCCTAGCACTGAGCAACATTGTACATCCTCCAAGGATGTTGCTGTAATATGAGTAAAAAATAATTGGCTTACTTTTTGGTATCCTTCAAAGGGAGTTCAATATTTTTCAGCCTGGGAAGATATGATCGACAGACCATGATGCATCAGGAAAGTCATGCATCTGTCCCCTCTAGGGTTTTGATTATTGGCAAAAACATTGTCCACCCCCTTAGTGTCATTTTTAAGCAATGTCAACCTGACAAACCTACCAACATAATAAAGCTGGGGAGTAAGTTTGGCATGATGGTTAAGGTCTTTGCTTCAAAGACACAATGTACACAGTTTGAATCTGACCTCAGGTTACTGGATAGGTTTAAAATAGCCCTTCAGGGCAGTTAGCCTAGTATTCACCTATAAACCTTATGAAGCAAGCAAAAACATTTCCTACAAGTCCTTCTCACCTTGGATGACAAAGATGTCTGTGTAGTGACTGACAGCATGATGAACTAGAGCTCCTTAATGGCCAAATAACCATCAGATAGGTCCCATACCATATAATAGCTAGCTATAGAACAAAAGAAAGCCACAATGCCTAGCTACGGGAACTAGAATTGCTCAGTATGGCACACAGTACCATTTTCCTAAGTGACCGAAACTATCTGACCACAGAATAGGAAACCTACACCACCACTAGTGTACAAGGACAGCGATTCCTGGACTTTGTCAATACAAATGCCCTGGAATAATTAGTCAGAGTACCCTCTAGGGGAATAACATCTTGGATCTTGTCTTTACTAGTATGGGAGCATCTTACACCATCCCTTGCGTGTCTTCATCACTTGTTAGGTCTGACTATAAAGAAGTCTCCTTCGAAATAAAATTGAAACATGAGACCTTCAACCTCAGGTACCTTTAAAAGTGTCTCTAAGACAAATTGCCTGCTTTTAAATGATATATTGGCAAGCCTCCAGTCCCCACCAAACTCACTTATCTCCACTGAATATGCAGAAATGTACATCACCATACTATACCAGCATGTAAACAGCTGCATAGATGTATCTGTACCCTGTAGGAACCAATGCAGGTCAAACCTCAGAAACAAACCCCCATGGTAGAACCATAATACCAAGTTTTACTATAAAAGGAAGAGAATTCTAATCAAAAATAAAAAGAGTATTTCCCAAAATGATAGAGCCCTATTTATGAAAATAAACAAACAAATCGGATGCTTAATAAAATCCACATAAGCCAAGTTTGTGGGTACAATAGCTACCTAAGCCAAAGACAGTCACAAGGCCTTTTATAGCTATGCTCATAATCTTTGAAACACAATGCAGCCATGCATTGAGCTCTTGTGAATGATGTTGCCTGCGTTGAGGCTGATGATATAGCTAATCTACTGGCGGATAAATACAGCTCAAACGTAACCCATATCTCCTGTCATTTATCCCCAAAGATCTGTCTGAAACTGGCTTGTCTCCAGGTATCACATAAAACCAAGTCCTAAAAGCTAAAAATACTGCATTGATGGGGTCTTGACAATATCTCTGGATCTGTCTTAAATACCATGAAGTATGATTTAGCCACCCCTCTCTAACAACACCATTCAGCCTTAGACTCTATACAATTTTTTTATACCAAGTGAATGGAGAACAGCTTCAATCATTCCTCTGGATAATGGAGGACCTTCCACAGACCCAATCAGTTACATACACATAAGTAGGATCAGCCTCATATGCAAAGCCATGGAAAGACTTATCATGAAACTGAACAATAAGGATGCAGGGAACTTCCAAATCCTGGACCTGTCTCAGTTTGGATTCATCAAGGGCAGATCATGTTACTCAACCTGGTGGACTTATTTTAAAAAGGTTACCAAAGCAATGGATGAAGGTAAAATGGTAAAATACCACATTAATCTAGTGGAGAAAACAGAAGGCTCCTTTCTTAGACGTGGGACAAATAATGGTATAAAAAAGGTCAAAGTCAGCTATGGTAGATGCTATGGGGCATTATCTGCATCTACAATTAAAATATATTATGAAGACATATTTATTTGGATCAGGGGATATTTTAAGAGAGTTAACTCCACAATGTCACACTCAGGGATAATGGAAGACCTAAATAAGCTCTGAATAAACCCATAAAACACCCATTAGCTTGCCAAATGGCTCACAAATAGGACACAGGACATCAAAACAGTACAGTGATCTGTTGACCAGTGTGTGTGTCCAGTGTTATAAGAAAGTCCTTCTATATTGCCCAGCTTATAAACAAAGTGATTGTGTCTACATACATCATTGTTTTCTTTTATTCAACCCGCATTATGTCAGTCACTGAATATAATGCCAGAGACACATGCAACAACTGCAACGCCTACAGAGATAAAAGAATACAAGGCATAAACAATATGTTTTCTCCATATTTTACTTTCTCCAAGTCTTTTGGGTTTCTAATACCATGACAGGAATGGACCCCATTCCTAAGTCAGAGTATGATTCAAGTTCATGAAATTAGTATTGTTTCAATCTTTGATGTTAGCCAGAGGTGCTCTTCGCAGCACTCGCAATGTGCCCAGTAATGACTCCTTTTGCAATTCACACGGAATTAAATGTATCGGTAACATATTCAAGTATAATTATAAATTCTTTTTTATAAGACCTGTTGGTTCTACCACTATTGGAACTGTCTGGGTATCCTTCTTCCACATTGCCCTCATTTATGCCTGTAAATCAATCCTCATATTTTATGAGTTTGTGTCTCTCTGTATGTAGGGCACTGTAGTCGCTGTGTGTAATTTCAATGATCAACGCTACTTTTGTCTTCTTTTCTTAAACCACTGTAACTCATTTTTTCACATCTATTATTTGAACTGTTGGTAGTGGGTGATCTGATGTGATATAAACTTCATTATTTCCATTATTATTTCAGTGTTTTTCAGACACTTCAATATTATAATGTTTGCACAATCCCCAATGTAACAGTCTTGCCACATTATTATGCCTTTCAGTATACAGTCCTTCTGTCTTTAATATATCATAACCAGCAACAAGGCGTGTGACTGTTTCCAATTCTGTTTTACAAAACCTACGTTTGTCTGTTTCCCCACATGTTCAATGCACTTTGTAAACCAATGTGTAAATAGTCTATTATCTTGGGGTGCCAATATTAACCTCTCATTATTTTGTTTAAATTCACATCTCCTTAACCATTTCTGCATTCAGTCCTGATTGACATGAGGCTATTCCAAGAGTTTTCTATACTTGCAACTATATCTATGCACTTTCCAAATTTCTTGCCTTCTCATCTAATCCTTCACTTGATTAACCACAATCTAAACCCAATAAAATTCTGGAATTCCATTTCTTCCCTCCTTAACCCAGGTCCCAAGGAAAATCCATGCCCACACCCAGACAAATCTCCCCTAGAAATAACATCCCTTTTTAACTCCTTTTTCATAAACTGCATAGCTGATATCACCACCTCCTTTCCTAACGCTAGCAATACTAATAGCACTCCTTTCCCGAACTCCCCCCCCTCCCTAACATCCCAACACTCCCATCCCTCCATTGACCTCTACCCCTCCCCTCCCACCAACCCTACACTACAACCCATCTCCACTACAACTGTAAAAAGATTACTCCTATAGCGTAAACCCTCTAATGCTCCTAACAATCTTCCACCCACCTTCCTAAAGATAGCCGCTAATGCCATCGCTTACCCTATCAGCATCCTGATTAATAGATCCATACAGGAATCTTATGTACCCAATCTGTGGAAAAAAGCTTATATTCTGTGGAAAGAATCATAATATAACCAACTTCCACTGTATTGCCATCCTCTCCCCAATCTCCAAGGTACTAGAAATATGTATCCACTCCCAAATCAGGCCCCATCTTTCACATAACCACCTCCTATCTCCATCCCAACACAGCTTTCGGCCAGGTCATAGCACTATCACTGCCCTTATATCATTCCTCGATACAGTAAACAAGGACTGTGACTCAGGAAAACTATTGCAACCATACTCCTAGACCTCTCAAAGGCCTTTGATACCATTTCCCACCCCGTACTACTATCACAGCTCTCTCACTTCTATCTCTGTCCCACCACAATAAATTTGTTCTCGAGCCACCTTTCTGACAGCAACAAGCAGTCAAATGGCAAAATTCCTACTCACCCTATCAAAACACCCCTACCAGAGTGCCTCAAGGCTCACAACATCTTCATCAATAACTTCCACTCCTCTATCCTCAACGCCAACATAATTCAATATGCAGACAACTCTACAGTCATCTGCTCAGCCGACTCAATCCCAGATCTGGTAGCCAAAACACAATCTGCCTTTTCCACCACTGAAGATTGGATGAAAACTAACAACCTGGCCCTGAACCCAAACAAAGCAAAAATCATGATCTTCACCTCATGAAAATCTATCTTAACACCCAAAGAGTCTTTCAAAATATATAGCCAAAACCAATTCCAAAGTGAAACTGTCCCCCACACAAAACTCCTCCGGGTAGTTATAGATGAACAACTAAAATTTGATAATAAAATATAAAAAAAATAAAACATCAAAAACTGTGATTGCTCTACAAGAATTAGCAATACCTAACCCCCTCCTCTAGAAAAACAATAGCATCCACCTACCTGCTCCCCTCTCTCATGTACGGTTCACCAATACTAACCAACCTCCAATCCTCCCTAGCAGCCAAACTAGAAGCCGGCTACAACAAGATATCCAAATTCACAACTAACTCAAGACACTCCTCCCACCACTGTAAGTCTCTCCAGTATTAAAATTGGCTTGGACTTCCAAACTACTTAGACTATCTACAACTTACCACCACCCACAAACTTATCTTTAAACCTTCTGACTGCCCATTCCTTAGTTCCATATTTACCTCCTACATTCCCAACAGGCCCCTTAGATCTGAGAACACAAACCTCCTCCTGGTGTACAAGCCTAAGCATTCACCCAGACAGCTTATCTTCTCTTTCTCCCTTGCCAAAAAGTGGAATGCCCTCCCACCATCCCTTAGAACTATCCACAGCCATGCGGCCTTTAAGTCTTCCCTAGATTCTTATCTCTCTTCTTCCTGGAAACGCTCCTGCTCTCAATCCTCTGCTAACCACCAGCCATGAAACTTCTACACTTTATGACTATACATTCAATAGTAAGGCTTACCATTAGCTAATATGTTATCCTTGTATCATAGTGTGTATAAAGTCTAGATATGTTTTATACTTTCTGTACAGATAACATTGTGTGTAAAACTTCTTTACCATGAATTGTATAATTCTTTTGAATCTTATTTGTATAAAGTCTACAAATGTTACATTTTCTGTACATATTACACTGTGTATATAACTCTTTATATGACATTTAGGTCTTGTGAGGTCAGCAGATATGTTTGGAGTCCCACGATTGCAGATCTATACATGTAATCAATTTCAAGTAGGCCCATCCCTCCTTCGGAATAGGGAATATATAATCTTGGTATGCACTGATTTTTATAAAACATTTGATGAGCATGAAGCATCCTTCTTGCTTTCCCATCTAATCTATCCAACATGTTTTGGGGCCAGTCAATCACTCCAAAACTGTTAGTTAGGACAGGAAGAGCAAATTGGTTTCTAGCTTTATCTTTGTTCATAGATGTCAATGCCATTTTCAGTACTAATTTATGTCTTCTAAAATATTCCTTACTAAGTTTTATTCACATTTGTTCATGTTTTATTGTTGATTTTTCATCAATTCCCAAATATTTATACTCTCCCTCTTGCGCAAGTTCTTTTATATCACATTCCTGTCCCAAACTTGATGTTTTCTTGGTGCTGCAGCTTTCCTTATTTCAAGGTTGATTTTGAACATTTATCAAGACTAAATGACATTTTTATACCATCTGACAAATTTTTGACCACTTGCAGTTGTGCTTTCAGTTCCTCATCTGGTGAACTATACAGTTTGAAATCATCTACAAAAAGAAGATGAGAGGATTCTACACTTTGTTGTTTTCAGGGAGCCAAACTGTAGCCATGACCTAATCTGTTAAGTAGACAGCTTAATGGGTTAAGAGCAAGGCAAAAGAGCAGCGGTAACAGAGATTCACCCTGGAATATCCCCCCTTTGAATTTTTATACCTGGAATAATACTTTGTCCTTTATCATGTCCTAACTGCAAAGTGGTTTGCCACTGTTTCATGGTCGCTGTAATGTAATCAATCAGTGTAGGATGTATCGTGCACTCTTATCCATGAATGTGGGATACTGTCAAATGCTTTTTTGTCTATCCATGCCATACTTAGATTCTTCCCCTTTTACAGTTCTCCATTATGACTTTAACAGCAATCTTTTGTTCTATATGACATTCTTTTATTACCCTCTTGTTCTATTGCCATAAGTGAGTTTTCTTCTAAATGACTATAAATTCTGTCATCTTCAACTGCAGTATATAGTTTATATGTCATCAGAAGGCAAATTACTGGTCTATAGTTTTCAGTGTAGCTTGCAGGTTCGCTCTTAAGTAGGAGTATTGTTTTTCCTGTTTTTAACCAGGCTGTTGTCTGCTGGGGTGCACATACAAATAGTTGCTACTCATAGCTTAATCTTCATGTAAAGATATTAATACTTTTAGCTAGAAGTTAGGTACTGCATCTGGGCCAGGGGTTTTCCATTTAGGACCTTTTCCTAACTTTGTTTCAATCTTTCTGATCCCTACTTCATCCCTTTTCATATTCTGTACATTTGAACTTCTTATTCTTTCTTTTACGTCTTCTATCCATTTGGCATCTTTGTTGTGTTACACAGGACATGGGCTGACTCAGTATACCTGATACAATGCAGACTGCTAAGAGGTGACCTGTGTTTGGCATACAAGGCATCCTCCAACCTAATACTGATGGAATTACTGCACATCAGCAAGTCAAAGGGCATCAGAAATACTTGTTCTAGGGATCTAAACATCTTCTGCAATATTACTAGAATGGTTTGGAGGGACAGGTATATCTTGCACAGGATACTGCTGTTGTGGAACAGACTCCCCATCCATATAACACAAAGCTCATCCCTGTTCAAGTGCAGCATGAATCTATGAATGGGAAACAGAACTTTTACCCCAGGACTGCCCCCTGTACTACCAATGGACAGAGACAACTCCTAAGTACTTTATCCTTTGCATGAGTCCCCTCATTCAAAAAAACACCCACATCAACACATATAGTCACATATCATGGAGCCTCTACCTCTAAGCCCATAAGACAAATCACCACACATTCCAACATTCCAGTCATTGGAGACTCCATCGTGAGACACACTGATGTCCCTCACACCAAGCTGAGTAAGGAGAAAGTTACGGTTAGTTGCTTGTCCCTCACAACAGGGCTAGGATCTGCCAAATTACACATGCACTCAGGTCATTGGATCACAGTTACCAATATGACTCAGTCATAGTCCGTGTAGGAGTAAATGATCTGAGAAGTACCTCCCTAGACTATATGAAGAGAGACATCATAGAGCTCCCTAGCATTGAGCAGCATTTTACCTTCTCCAAGGATGAACCTCGAAAAAGGGCATAGGAAAATTCAATTAAAATGGGTGGCGAAAGCCAAACACACTCTGGCTAGGCTTATAAATGCCCTAGGGCAGATAGCCTAGTATGAACCTATGAACCTATATGAACAAAAGATGATTGACTTTAATAATTGGCTTAGTTTCTCGTGTCATTCTAAGGGAGTGCAATATTTGTCAGCATGGAAGGAGAAGGTCAACAGACCATGCTGATTTGCCAGGGTTAGTCTGCACCTCTTCCCTCTAGGCTTTTGAATATTAGCTAAAACATTGCCTTCCACCATAGTGCCTTTTTTAGGCTATGCCAAACTGAAAGTACTTCTGACATAGCAAATCAAAACCAAAATAAATCCAAAGGTATTAATGCTCCGTGCTAGGAGCCTAAAGAAAAAACTCCACTCCCTGGAAGCTTTCTTTACTTTAGAGAATGCTGATGTCTGTGTGGTCTCAGAGACATGGTTTAAAGCCATGGAGAATACACCAACAGTGCAGGGTTATAATGCCTTCCACACATTTAGACCAGCTACTTCACAGGCAGGGACTAAAGGTGGAGGTGTCTCTATTTACATCAAAAATAAATTTACTTCAAGGCTGTCCAAACAGGACAATGCACTTGAGCTTCTCTATGTTCAAATAACCATAGGTAAAATCCAATACCATTTCCTTGCAAGCTATATGTCCCCTTCTATGACCCAAGAAACATATACCATGTATTTAAACTTATTAGAAACACTAACCATCCAACCCAATACCATATTCATGGGCGACTTTAATTACCCCACTATTAACTGGGGAATCCTATATGACACCAAACGTACATGCACAGAGATTCATGGATTTTATAAACACAAACTCCCTGGACCAGATAGTTAATACACTAACCAGGGGTGCAACCATACTGGATTTGATCCTCACTAATATGGGACAATGATGCATACCCCCCTACTGTAATGCCTTCCCCTGGTAAGGTCAGACCACAAAATTGTCTCCTTTGAAGTAAAATAAAACCTGGACCTCCAGCTAAACCTGGAATATTCAGGAACTATTCTAAGGCTAACTTTCTGCTATTAAGTGAGACCCTGGCAAAATGTCAAGCCCCTATAAACCCTGAGAACACTGCTGCCTATGTAGAGCTGTTCACAGAACCCCTCTGCAACCATGTTAATAGCTGTACCCACCAGGAAGAAGTACAGAACTAACACAAAAGCCACCCTGGTGAAATCACAAAATCAATCGGATATATAACAGGAGGAAGAAAATCATGCCAAAAATTAGGAGGTGCAGCACCCAGCAGGATAAAACCACTCTCATCAAACTAAGCAAACATCTCTGAGGACAAATAAAGTCTACCAAAGCCAAATTTTAAGTTAATTTGGCCTCCCAGGCTACGAACAAATACAAAGCATTCTTTAGCTATGTCCGCAACCTCAAAGCCAATACACAATTGTGTGCAGAGCTCATTGTAAATGGAGCCACCTATACTGAGCCGTACGATATAGCAAACCTCCTGGCTGATAAATTCAGCTCCAGGTTTACTCCTCTCTCCCCCTCACCCTTCTCTCAGGAAATATCATCAAATATAACTCCCCCTACTGTAGGGAACAGGCCCTTAATGCTCTCTCTAAGACCAAGAACACTGCATCAATGGGCCCAGAAAATATCCCAGGATGCCTTCTAAATAGCCTGAAACATGACCTATCAGGGCCTCTGGAATTACTGTTTAACTGTAGCCTCCAAACAGGCTTTGTTCCCCATGAATGAAAAAAGGCATCAGTCATCTCTCTGCACAAATGTGGACCATCTACAGACCCTGGAAACTACAGACCTATAAGTCTCACTAGTCTTATATGTAAAGCCATGGAGAGAATTATCATGGAGATGATCAATAGTGATATAGTAAACCTCCAGACACCAGACCCAATCCAGTTTGGTTTTGTAAAGGGCAGATAATGTCTACTCAACTTGGTGGACTTCTTTGAGAAGGTCAGTAAAGCAATGGATGAGGGCAAAATCGTTCACACTGCCTACCTTGACCTGGCCAAGGCATTTGACACAATACTCCACTCAGGCATTGTTGACAAACTCAGGAGGTTAGGTTCAAACCTGTATGTCACCCAGTGGATAGCCAACTGGCTCACAGACAGGGCCCAGGAAGTTAGAATTGGGGAGTTCACTTCTACAAAGAGGCCAGTCACAATCGGAGTGCCTCAGGGATCAGTCCTTGGACCGCTCCTTTTTGGCATTTACTTCTCAGAAGTCAAGGCCAATGTCAGTGGTCTCTGGCTGATTAAATTTGCAGATGATTGCAAATTAGGAGCTGTCATTGAATCTCACACTGACACAAAAGTTCTCCAGGAGGGGCTGACACAGACATACAACTGGTGTCAGAGTCATGGACTAAAACTAAATTCCAAGAAATGCATAACAGTATCCTTTGGGAAGTCATCCATCCCTAGTAACTATTATATTGACAACACTCCCCTTAGAGTTGACCCAGTAGTCAGGGATTTAGGGACACGCATAGATAGCAATCTAGCCTTTGATCATCACGTGTCTACAGTGGTGAGGAAAACATTCTATGTTGCGCAACTTATAAACAAAGGTATGGCATCTAAGTCCAAGGAAGTGATTGCTTCACTGTATTCGGCATCCATCAGATCTGTCATTGAGTACAATGCCCCCTTTGCTATGTACCTAACCAGGCATATTCAACAACTGAGGTTCCTCACTAAAAGAATACAGGGCATAAGTAATATGTCCTATGCAGACTGCCTCAACCCCTATCACTTTATTCTGTCTCCTACAGTCTTTTGAGGGGAGATTTATGCCTGGCATACAGGGCATTGTCAGACCCCACTCTTGTGGACCTCCTGCATATCCACAAAACAAACAGTATCAGAATTACCCATTCTAAAGACTTAAACCTTGCCTGTGATATAAATAGGACATGCTGGAGAGATACGTGTGTATCCCAGATACTAACTCGTCTGTGGAACAGGCTCCCCATCCATGTGAAGCAGAGTTCCTTCCTAATACAATTCAAGTGCAACTTGGACAATTGGATGAGAAAATGGAAATTCATCCCTGGTTTGGCACCTATGTCTCTGATGCAAACAGATAACCTGCAAGTGGTTCATCTCCCAGGCTCATGCTTACACTTATCAAGAGTATTAGAACTCGTCAGAGATTTGGGTTGCATGGCTAGGCTTAAAAAGGCCCTTGTGGTCTTTAGCCTACTAAATACCTATGAACCTAAAATCATGTATGGAATGATGTCAGTTATTCTCATAAGGGGTTACATTAGAAGTAATACATAATTATTGACCATGGGATGGTAAGACCAATCTATAGGCAAATGGGATAGTTATTTTGAGCACAAAATGGGAAACTGGCTACCCTTAAAATGGCTCACAAGGGCAGCTAGCCTAGTACTTAGCTATGAACCTACTACTGTATGACATCTATAAGGAAGCTGAAGATTTTATTCTTGTCTATATAAACTGTAAAGCTAGTTATTGACATAAATCGCAGAAATGTCTGCAGCATGTTACAGAGGTACTGAGCAAATTGTGAAGAGCAGGTCTGGTAAGTTAAGAAATGGAAGCTGGAGGAGCAAAGAAAACTCTAACACGTAATGGTGTAAAAAGGTCAAAGCCAATTATGGTAGAAGCTATTCAGACATTACCTACGCCTACAATTAAAAGAAATTATGAAGACATGGATTTGGATTTTAGGGTAGTTTGAGGTTTGTCTCTTGCCACCACACTCTGGCCACTCCTCTTACCAACTTGACATAACAATCGTCAAGAGAGGATTATTATTTTTTAACTCTAACCTTTCAGCAGCTTTGTAGATGATGATGAATAAGACCATGAGTGGACCCACTGTACTCGATGGCTGTGATTTAGTTAGGAGCTTGGATAATGCTCTGGGAAATCATAGTCTACCAGTCGACTCCACAGTCTGCTGTGTTTTGTGGTGTACCTGAGCAGCTGATTACAGATGAGAGAGATGTTACAAAAAAGCATGCGTCACTCAAGAGATACAGGTCTAGTTGTTTTGCAGGACGTTCGTAGTGGTTTCAGATCAAAACCCTCTTCAATGCTTTTATCAGGCCATGGTGCTGAAATGGTGCTTCAGTTACTAAGCTTGCAATATAAGAGCTCAGTTCAGTAAGCGAACCTACAATTCAAATGTGGACAGATTGTCAAGGCAGGGGACTGCACAGTGTAGAAAGTGTGCAATCTGGACATTGTGGTGTGGCCAGTGAAAGGTCCACTGGTGTCTTTGGGTTGGAAGTCACATCTGTGGCATCCACTTCTGCATTTCATTTAATGCTCAACTTGCAGGCCCATAGATCTACTGTGACCTGATCCCAGAGAAAGGGATGAGTTAAGAACATTTTGGAAATTACTACTTCCTTCATTTAAGTCTAGCAGTCAAGACCCTAGCTCTGTCTGTCTATCTGTCTTATTAAAAACAATTGTTTGGTACAGGATGAGCAAGCAAGACATTTCTTGAAAGTTCTCCAATAGTTCACCTACTTATTGCAGTGTGTATGAGTATATCACTGAACAAGATAATGGGTACAAATCCCCTCAGAGATAATATTAATTGGGTCTATATTAGTTCACCGCAATTGCATTGCAGTGAACACCTATTCATCGACCCTAATTCAGCAAAAATTATTTCAGTGATTTGCTGAATTTACTGAGGGCAAGGAAATACTTGCCCTACAGCACAGAGAACCAACAGCTAAGCAAATCAAACCTAACCAAGTGGGGGGCTTTGCCCCCCACCCCCCCTAACTATATATACTAACTCTGAGATCACACTACAGTGGATAAAAGGGCAAAGTTGTGCTGTAGGGCAAGTATTTCCTTGCCCTTGGTAAATTCAGCAAATTGCTGAAATGATTTCAGCTGAATTAGGGTCAATGAATAGGTGTTTGATGCAATGCTATTGTGGCAAACTGATATAGACACTATTAATTATCTGGTAAATGGTGCAGAAGTTGAGGCTGTGAGCTTTAGTTCCTGTGGTAAAGGGTTTGATTCCATTAGCACCCATTTGTCTGTTGTGTGACCTTGAGCATCTCATTTAACCAGACAATGCTTGGGGCAACTGAAGATTTGGTCTAGACTCCTCAATGATCCCCCTGGACTGCAAGCCTAGGAGCTACCTTTGAGCTTCCTGCACACCTCAGTCCACATAACTGTAGCACTGATCACTGAAATCACCACATCCAGTGATTATAGTGTCCTGCATACAGGGAGACACAAAGTCATAAAATATCAGGATTTGCAAGCAGAAACAAGACCAATGTGGAAGAAAGATACCCAGATAGTTCCAATAGTAGCAGAAGCAACGGGTCTTATAAAAAAGAGTCTACAATCATATTTAGATACGCTACCAATACATGTAACTCCATACAAATTGCAGAAGGAGTCATTACTGGGCGCAATGCGGATGCTGTGAAGAGCACTTTTGGCTGACATCAAACAGTGAAACAATACTAATTTCATAAACTTTAATCGCACTTTGACTTAGGAATGGAGTCCATTCCCATCATGGTATTAGAAACCCAAAAGTTTGGAGAAATTAAAAAAAGGAAAGATGTCAGCTATGACGTGAAGCAGATATCTCAAGAAGGTGAGGAATAGCTGTCCACAGGTATGCTAGACAGTCTGAGGGGTCTGAGCATTTGCAAACTGTGAAGGATTGGCACTGCAGCGGGCCAGATGCAGCTTGTAACAATGTTTAACTCCATTGGACTGGAAGCCCTTTACAGAAGATGAGCTCAAATGCCTGAATGGAAAAAGTATTCTGTTTCATGAGCTTAACTGTCTGAATCGAAAAATGCATCCTGTTTCATTTTTTACATTTGATCCTTTCTTGTTTCTGGTGGGGGCACTTTCATAAACAGTCTGTTCAGTGTGAGAATGTAAGAAGATTTTTGGACTATGTTCTGTTGACTGGTGCAGAAGAGTATGGCTATGATTTGATAATGATCATGATTCTGAAGTAATGCATTTTATTCCCTCATAGGCTCATATGTTCATAGGTGATTACTAAGCTAACGGCACAATAGCTTTTACAAGCCTGGCCAATAATACTCAGGATATGACAGCATTATATATTAATTCCCCAGATATGAGATGGGGTAGCATCAAGGTAGTGGGTCTTTGGGTGTTGGAGCCCTGAGACATTTTACAGACTACCTCTGTCCATAAGGGA
Source organism: Protopterus annectens (assembly GCF_019279795.1). NCBI lineage: Eukaryota > Metazoa > Chordata > Ceratodontiformes > Protopteridae > Protopterus > Protopterus annectens. The sequence goes on along the minus strand of NC_056729.1, from coordinate 1,638,656,173 downwards.
CATTGGCAGTACCCCAGGAGTGAATTTACGCTTCCTCATCCATTTATCCAAATTTTCTTTGAAGAGAGTGAGGGACAGGCTTTGTTTTATGAAGACAATGGGGGTTATCTGGGTTTCCTCTGGGTACTCCGGTTTCCTCCCACATTACAAAGACATGCTTCTAGAGCATTTCCCCTCAGGCCTCCGCTGAAAATTGGCTTTGTTCCAAGTCGGACTTTCCCAGTTAACAAATGTTAAATAAATAAATAAAAATAAATAGTTTTATGAAGACCTTCCTGTTCCATTTGTCAGCTATGTGACTCAGAGGAAGTTGTTTAACAAGACCATGTCACTCCCTGAAAAAAGGCACAGGTATGAGGTGGATTTGTCAAGTCAAAAAACTGAATAAAATAAGTTATGGATTAAGACTATTTAAAATTACCTAAGTAATTATACTACTTTTTTGCTAATATTACAGAAAATACAGGATCAGGATAGTTTTTTTTTTACATGGACTACAAAGAATTATAATTTAAGGAATTCTAGGTCAGCATTATTCTTTGTGCTGAGGTCTGTTAACACAACATGCTTTATTTAAGTTTGTTGATGACTTTAATTAATTGAATTACAGCTGAAAGCCCTCCAAGTGTAGCATCTCTAAGCCACTGAGAACCTGATCCCTTTGCCCCCCCCCCCCACTTGTGTGAGCAAGGAATCCTCTCACTCCAGCTAAAAGCAAAGAAAACTCTAACCAGCAATCATCCAAAAATAAATTGCAGCCCCTGGTTTAACTCTAGGAACCTTGTTGTTGTCACTTGTGTAGTAGCCACTGAGGACCTGATCGCTTTGGGTCCCTCCTGCACTTGTGTGAGCAAGGAATCCTCTCACTACAACTAAAAGCAAAGAAACTCTAAAAAGCAATCATCCAAAAATAGACTACAGCCCCTGGTTTAACTCCAGGAACCTTGTTGTTGCCGCTTGTGTGTAGTACCCACTGAGGACCTGATCGCTTTGGCCCCCCCCCCAACTTGTGTGAGCAAGGAATCCTCTCACTCCAGCTAAAAGCAAAGAAAACTCTAACCAGCAATCATCCAAAAATAGACTGCAGCCCCTGGTTTAACTCCAGGAACCTTGTTGTTACCACTTGTGTAGTGTAGGTGCCAGCTTTTGTAACTACTGTTATGCCTTGTTAAAATCTGTTACAGTCAGCTAGACTGCATACCCCAGGGGCAATAGCTGCAAACCTTCTTCCTCTTAGCCCACCCCCACCCCTTTCATCCATTTCACTGTTGATAATTTGTTATATGTGAAGGTATTTATCCCCTCTCAATAGTCATAGCCTTCAGTCCCTCCTCCTCAATACTTGTTCTTCACTAAACACCAAACAGAGGTGCAAAGTCTCCAGCTGCTTTTATCTTTAGCTACATTGTGTGCAGCAAACAATGAGCAAAGGGGAATACAGATATAAAAGCGAATAAAATCTGCAATTGCAGACTAGTAAGCAGCATACAACTTCCACCTGTGGTGTACTCCTACACATATTATTTCTTGGAGAAACCTTCCAGTCCTTGAACAAGGGTGCCTGTATGTTTACCTTATTTCCTTGGCTGTCCTTGATAATTAGCTAGGTTTAGCAGAGTCCCTTGGATTCTCCCCTGCTACTTTAAATTCCAATTGAAGGTTTCCCTCCCTTCCCCCACCTCCCAAGTGATTGCTCAGGTACAACACACCAAAGGTTTTAAAAACCCTGGATGCCATATTTGCTCTAATTGCAGCTGAAAGCCCTCCAGATGTAGCATCTCTAGTAAGTGATAGTGTTGTTTTTCTTTTTTTCAGTGTTGTACTCCACACTGTAAACTCACTGTCCCTGCATAGACTAGTACAGTAATTTCTCTCTAAGGTAGCTTTCCAGTTATTTTTTATTTTTGCTGGTATAGTTTATATTTGGATATTAGAAGCTTATGTTTTTGTTTTTGCTTGCTCCCAATTTCAGTAAACCTGATTCAGAGTTCCTCTAAATGATAGTTTAGACTACTTTATAATGTTACAGTACTACTAGCTTAAAAGTGATTCCAATAGCTTCTTTCAAAAACAAGGGCATGAATATAAGCTACTTTATTAATTGTGTCTTCATGTAAAGCTTTTTTGTTTGTTTAATTGTCATAACTACATGCTATGTGCGAACTCTTTTTTCTCTCCTCCACGTTTGTCTCTCTAAAGTACCCTGCTCCCCATTGTGCTGTTCCTGATGTAGTCTCTCAGAACCTACCTACCTGTTGACAAAGGACCCTATAAAAATACCTGCGGTCTCATCTAACAGCCTTATTTTCCCTGCACCCTCTCTCAAGGAAGCAAGAAAGTATGTGGTTGTCTAAGTCCTGCTTGTAAAGCTGACTACCGTCTACTATTGCTTCAGAGATTCTAAAGTATGCTACGAGCCTGAACAGCCATCAGCCTTTACCCCCCCCGTATCTACCCTGTATCCAACAAACCTCTTCTACTTTATAATAACCCCCTTTACTAGCTATCACTCCTTTCCTAGTTCTAAACCAGCTAGCTCCCTTACATACTTACCTGCAATACTAGATCTGCCCACTAGGTGGCACCCTTATCCCATCCTTTATCTCCTGCTTATCCCTCTGTATTTCTTCTGTAATTACACTACATCTCTTAAGTCCTAGACCTGCTCTTATTTTCTCACTTACCCTTTACTACAATTGTCTACACCCACCTGTTTTGTTCTCATAGACTTCTGTTTTCTCTCTGATCTTTCCCACTCCTGACTTGCCTAACTTTCCCTCAGGTACTAGCACTGCTGATAGTTTCTTCTCTAGCTTCTCCTTCACTTGTCTCTACCCGCTCCGTTCGCCCTGCGGGCTCACTCCACTCCCCTATCCTACCCTACCCCCAAATCCCACCCACCCCAGGGGTCCTACTCTTATACCATCCAACCACACCCCTTCCCTCTTCCACCAATCACAAACCCTTCACCATTGGCCACTTAACTCCAATCTCCTCCTTTCTCTTACCACTCCCTATCTCTCCCACCACACTCTCCACTTATTCCTTTCCACACCTAGTATACCTCTGAGCCTATAACAGCAGCCTAACAACTTACCCTTCCAGATGTATAAGCTACCCACCCCAGCCCTCTTACAGAAGTTACTCATACTTACACTTCTACCACCTCTAACTTTAGCTTACCTGCTAACCTCCTATGAACACCCATTATATCCACACCTTCTCTACCTCAATAAGCTATCGACCTCTCCTTCTCTACCTATTTTCACTAACCATGTTAACATAACATCTACACCCAGCTATCTACTAGCAAAATACCATAGGATAGCCCACATTAGATATGACTCTCCCAATCCCAGAGCATCTCTACCTCTGTATAGTAAATTCCCAAATCCTAGACGTCAAACTCTACTCTTCTCTTTAAAAGATAGAGACATTCACCCAAACCCAGGCCCAACAACTACTACTACCACTCAACTCCTCAACCCCAACCTCTCTACTATCCATTCCCTTACCAAACCACCTAACTCACTCTTATTAACTCACCTCAACATACGTAGCATTAATAACAAAGTTGCACAACTCCATGCTTTCTTGGAAGTCTACTCCTTTGACATTCTTTGTTTAACAAAAACTTGGTTAAAACCTGTAACTAAAGACAATTAAGTCATCCCACCTGGTTATAATATTTTGCGACTTGACCATGCAACCAAAAAGGGTGGTGGTGTAGCTATCCTATTTAAATTTGGGTTACAGATTACTTGTAGCTATCCTATTTAAATTTGGGTTACAGATTACTACCTACGACTATAAACCACCTCAAGACTCCAACGCTGAAATTCTTATTACCAAGCGTCAACTTAACACATTCAAATCCATCTATATTATCTGTATCTATCTTCCTCCTGGTAATAACATTGCCACCATAGAAAATATCATTTGTTGGTTATCCCAAAATTTACCCCAAGAAACCATAATCCTAGGTGAATTTAACATTGATTGGAAGTGTTGTAGCAGTAGCCAACCTACCAGCCATATTAACCTTTTTGGTTTTTCTCAAACCATTACCTCCCCTACCAGGATAAACAAGCCTAATAAGAAACCTTAGATTGGATTCTCATAAATAATCATCCCCAGACATATGAAGCTGGAACCCTCCCTGATGATGCAAGTGACCACTCACTAACCTACATCATCAGGCTTAAATCCAATCTACGTAATCCAACCATATCTAGGACAATTAGAACCAAGAAAAACTTCAACCCCGATCTCTTCCAGAGAGAACTAAGAGCATGTAACTGGTCTTCCTTAAAATACCTCACACTGGAGGAAGCTGTTAATTACTTTAATTCTAACTTCCTAGCCATACTAGACCATCATGCACCAACCCGCTCTATTAGAATGAGAACTAAATCTGCCCCATGGCTTTCAAAATAAAGCAGGCAAAAAATCCATCTCAGAAATAAATACGGGAATAAATCTCGTTTAACTAAAAACCTAGTAGACCAACAAAACTTCAGACAGCTGAGAAATGAAACTAAAAAAGCTATACTGTCTGACAAACGAAACTAGTACCTACAATTCTAGCAGACTAACCATAATAAAGCACAACATTTCTGGGTGAGTATTAATCAATTATTACACCCAGGTCAATCCATCACACCAAAGCCACAAGGCACAGGCCAGGAGAATCCCAAGCAGACTGCTAATGCCTTTAATACCTTTTTCAATGAGGCCATTCAAACTCTTGCCAGTCAGTTATCTACTCAGAACTTAACTATATCCAACTCTAACTCTAACCCATCCCCTCCATTTCTCTTCCAACCGGTCCCAACAACATATATTCTTACCGTTATCAAAAAACTGAAACCGTGCACTCCTTCAGCAGACCAACTACCCGCTGAATATCTACAAAAGGCAGCCAGTTCCATTGCCTATCCCATTTCCTTTCTCATCAATAGAACCATCAGTAAAGGACACATCCCCAAAATCTGGAAAGTATCCCATATTATCCCCCTTCACAAGGGTGGGAACTCTCCTGAACTCTCCAATTACCATCCCATAGCCCTACTTTCTCCCTTAGCAAAGATCATGGTAAAATGCATTCACAGACAATTGCTAGACCACCTAATCCAAAATAACTTACGTTCAAACTCTCGACATGGTTTCAGACCTTCCCACAGTACTACTACTGCCCTCCTTTCCTTTACTGACTGTATTAACAAAAAACGTAACCTCAATATGTTTTCCTCTGCACTGTTTATAGATCTGTCAAAGGCATTCGATATAGTAAATCACCAGATACTTATAAATATCCTCAAATCCCTGTCACTAGATGCACTAGCTATAAAATGGTTCCAGTCCTACTTAGATAACAGACAACAGGCTGTACTTTGGCATAAAATTCTATCTACCCATCTGCCCATTAACATTGGTGTTCCTCAAGGGTCCATATTAGGACCTCTCCTGTTTTCTATATTTATCAATGACCTTCACCTAGCAATCCCTCAAGCTACATGCATACAATATGCAGATGATTCCACACTTATATGCTCAGCCACATTTATATCTGAACTTCACTCCCTTACCCAAAATGTGTTTAACACAGTTGAACAATGGTTTACACAGCGCTGTCTCCTTCTGAACCCCAAAAAAACTAAACTCCTCTTTTTTACCCCTACTTGTAAGTCCCCCCAATAGACTTCACAGTAACATCCAATAATGGTACTCTCATATCCCCAGATCCAACTACCAAACTACTAGATATCACCATAGATAACAACCTTAACTTCGACACCCATATTAACAATACTCTAAAACCTGTTAATAGAAAACTAGGCTCTCTCTACAGGATCAATCCCTTTCTCTCTCCTGCAGCTAGAATAACTACTGCTCACACCCATCTAATTTCTACTCTCCTCTATGCCTCACCCATATATACTAATCTCTCTAAAAATAACCTTAATAAAATGGAAAACTCCTACAATAACATAGCCAGATTTGTTACAGGTAACCCTTTCAGAACCCACCACTGTTTTAATATAAAGCAGCTAGGATGGCTTGAATTACAAAATCAGCTTAAATTCCACCAACTGACCATTGCCCATAAAACCCTTTACCAACCTACCAATACCCCTATACTATCTACCCTCATTACCCCCTCCAACAATCGAAAGACTTTACGATCATCACATTGTAAATATTTGTAAATCAAACAACAGGGCTGGGGATTCTCTTTTCACTAGTACTACTGGAAAATCCTGGAACCTTCTTCCTAACAAACTTTCCTCTCTTCCCTCTATATCACTCTTTAAAACCAAATTGAAACTTTTCCTCAGAACACACTAGCTGTGCCCCTGTACTAAACCTGACTGATTAACTAGCTCTTCTTACTTGGTTCAACCTACCCTCCTCTTCTCAGTAATCAAGTTCCTTTTCTTAATAACAATTTACCTTGTCCTTCTATATTATTACTTACATCTTCAGAATCTCATATATTGTATAATTTCAGCTCCTACTTTTTCGTTATGACTACTTGTATACTAATATATTGTATAATTCAGCTGCCATCTTTTTCTTTATGATGTATTGCAACTACATTTTGTATTGTACTAATTGTATCTGTATATTTTGCACTATGTTATGAACGAATGACCTCTTTGATTATTCTCTGTACTGCACCTGCAATGTTCATTGTATACATTAATTTTTGTATATGTGATTTTGTTTGTTTCCTCGGAGCTTATCTCCCCAGGCCTCTACTGAAAATGGACATGTATCCAGTTAGACTAGCCCAGTCAACAAATGCAAAATAAATAAATAAATAAAAAATTAGAAGTAACTAGTAATCAATTATTGTATCTGCATACTTTTGTTGAATAAGCTAATCTTATATATTATGACAGTAAAAAGTTAATAAAATTTAATCATAAAACGTTTGTGAATCTCTGACTTACTTTATCTACAAGAAGGATATTCACTTTATAGGTTCATAGGTTCATAGGTAGGTACTAGGCTATTGGCCCTAGGGCCTATATAAGCCTAGCCAAAAGGTACCCTGGCTTTCACCACCCAAGAAAATTATTTTCCTGCGCCAATGTCGAGCAGAACCACAGAAGTGATCCCCAGGGTGAATTTCCTATCTCCCATCCAATCATCAAGATTTTTCTTGAAGAGTGCTAATGAGGAGCTCTGTCTGATATAGATAGGTAGTTTGTTCCCGAGTATGGGAAGTCTCTGGGTCAGGAATCTATCCATCCAGCATTTTCTGTTTATTGTAGTGACAATGTTTGGGTCCCTAGAGCGTGTAGCTCATAGGGATTGGGATTTCTTTAAGTGGAGCATGTCTAAAAGCTCTGGGTTTGACATAGCCTTGTGTGTTAGGCAGAGATCACCTCTGAGTAGGCAATATGTGAAGGAGTAAAGCTGCAGTTTTTTGAGATGGTCTGCGTAGAGCATCTGTTTGAGGCCGGTAATCCTCTTTGTGAGGTATTTCTGTGGCCTTTCCAGTTGTTATAGATGTCTTGTGAGGTACATACCAAAAGGGGCATTGTACTCTATAATGGGTCTAATGAGTGATGAGTAGAGGGGAACAATGACCTCTTTTTTCCTGGATGAAAAACCTTTTCTAATGAGGTGTGCCACATAGAAGGATTTCCTGACTACTGTGGCGATGTGATTATCAAAGGAGAGACTACTGTCCACCTGTATCCCAAGGTCTCTTGTCACACTTTCGGTGTTAAGTAGACTACTGCCTATGTAGTAGTTCATGGGTACCAAAGGGGATGACAATGCACTTTCTGGCATTGAGCTTGAGGCCATGGCTTTGACACCAGGCATCTGTCTCAGCGAGGCCTTTTGTAGGATGTCCACATCTTTTGGAGTTTTGATTATGGCTCCTAGTTTGCAGTCATCTGTGAACTTCATTAGCCAAAAACCTTCTGTGTTAGCCTGTACTTCAGAGAAGTAGATACCAAACAGCAGAGGACCTAGGACAGAACCCTGTGATACTCCACTTGTCACTGGTCTGAAGTTGGATTTGGAGTCTGCTACTTTCACAGTGTGGGTTCTGTCAGTGAGCCATTTGGCAACCCATCTTGTGACATAGGGATTTATACCTAGTTTAGTGAGTTTATCTATAATTCCAGAGTGGGGGATGGTGTTGAAAGCCTTGGCAAGATCAAGATAGACTGTGTGAACCACCTTACCCTCATCTACGGCTTTGGTGACTGCTTCAAAGAAGTCTATCAGATTTAGGAGACATGATCTGCCTTTTACAAACCCAAACTGGGTGGGGTCCTGAGTTTGGAGATTACCAATTTCATTGTTTATAAGTTCCATGATGATACGTTCCATAGCCTTGAAGACCAGGTTCGTTAGGCTAATGGGGCGGTAGTTTCCGGGGTCTGTGGTGGCTCTCCCTTTGTGGAGTGGGATAACCATCACTGTGCACCATTCAGTGGGTACATAGCCTAAGGTGAGGCTATGATTGAACATGATACATAGGTGCGGTGCCAGTTCATTCTGTAGTTCATGTAGAACACAGCCTGGGATGCTGTCAGTCCCATGGATGCTGTGTTCTTGGCTTTGGATAGTGTGTTTTTTACTTGTGCAGCCATGATTACAGGAACTTTGCATTCTTCTGGTATAGAGATGGGCCTTTTAGGGGATGACAGGGGGGGTAAAGCTAGCACTGAACCTATCTGCCAGGATGTTGGCAATATCAGTTGGTTCTGTATATTTTGTGCCATTGTGCTGTAACTCAGAGCAGATCTGAGTGTTGCCATTGAGATTCTTGACATAGCCATAGAATGCTTTGTGGTTGTCTTTAGAGTCAGTGGCGATTTTGTTTTCATAACTAGCTTTGGAGGATTTTATGAGGGATCTCAGCTTCTTACTGAGGATGACCAGGGAGTTTCTCCAATCATGGGATTTTACTCTTTTTTGCAACAGTTTCTTTCTTCTGTTGTAGTTTGTTTATGGCTGGGGACCACCAGATTGGCTTCCTTTTTTTGGAGGATAGCATTTTGGTTCTGTTAGGGATTGCACGATCCATGCATTCATGTAAGTGCTTATAAAGCGCATTTGTGTAGGGTTCAGCAGTCATACCTCAATTGTCAGTCAGCATAGGTGCCGTGAAGTTTGCCATTTCTGTCTTAAGAAGTGTGAAGTTGGCTTTGGAGAAATTTTTTAGTGCGGTTTCCCTAATGGGGGGGTGGGGGAGGGATGTGGATGTCTAGGCTGACTAGCTTGTGGTCGGATCTGACCAACAACGAATTGACCTCTGGTGTGGAGCACCGGTTGCCCATGTTGGTAATAACCAATGAATTCCAGAAAACGTTGAGCACAAGAGTTGGTTGAGTAGTTTTCCCAGTTAATGGTAGGGTAGTTGAAATCGCCCATTATTAGGGTGTTAGGTTGTACCTTAATATTTCCAGTGTATCAAGAAATGAGGAGTGGGAATCCTGGGGCATGGTGGGGGATCTGTAGCAAGCTACAATTTGGATTGCGGTCTTGCCCAGAGTTAGTTGCACTTGGATAATCTCGGATGCATTATGCTGAGCAACTAGCCTGGAGGTGTGGATATCCTTAATGAATATGGACACGCCTCTGCCTTTAATGTTTCGGTCCAGGTTAGGTGGCCGAAAGGTGTGGTATGAGTTATAGCCTGGTAATGCAGGGGTACTCTCTGGAGCCTTGAACCAGGTCTCTGTCACTGCACATGTGTCGATGTTCTCCTTTTTAAGGAGTGCCTCAAGTGAGTGCATTTTGAGGTTTGGACTTCTAGCATTGAGTAGCAATACCCTCAGATTCTTCTTGCCTGTACCTGTTATGGTGGTGAATTTGTCATTTGAACCTTGCCTAAAAAAGGCACTATAGGGGTGGCAAGAACCTTAGCCAGTATCCGGAATCCCAGGGGCAACAGATGCAGGCCATCTCTGGCAAAGCATCGTGGTCTGTCGACCATGTCATCCCAGGCAGAGAGATACTGGATCCCTTTAGAATGGCACCAGAAGCTTAGCCAATTGTTGAAGTCAATCATTTTGTCCTTGGACTGTGGCATCATTCTGGGTGATGGCAGAATGCTACTCAGGGCTGGGGTCATACCTGCCTGGGCTACAAGATCAGAGAGCTCTTCCATGTCTCTTTTCATGTAGTCCAGGGAGGTACATCTCAGGTCATTCACACTAACATGGACAATGACCATCATATTTGTACTTGTTGTGGAGTGACCTGAGTGCATGGTTTATGTGGCGGATCCTGGCACCCAACAGGCAGCTGATAATAACCTTCTCATTGTTTAGCCTGGTGAGTGGGACATCAGTGTGCCTGACTATAGAGTCACCTATGACTAATTTGTTGGGTACTTTGTTTTGCCTTATTGGCTGTGGTTGAGTGGCACACTGAGTCTGTGGGCTATGTGTCATTTGGGTTGTGTTGGGGAATGGAGGTTGCTCGCGTTTCTGCTTTGGAGGTCTCTGTTGCTTAGACAGATTATTATTGAGAGCCTCCGCGAATGTTTTTGTGTTACTATGTGTGGATTTTGGTGGTGTTGATTTAGTGAGACTATGTGATGAGTGTGGTGTGGTACAAGTATTTACCTTCTCCTTTTGACTGTCAAGTTCAGTCTTGATTGGAGAGAGCTTTACCTCCAGTTTGGCTAGATAAGTGCATCTCTCACAGGTAGTAGTATTGGGTCGTAGGAGAAGAGGGTTGTCTGTGTACATGAGGCAATTGCTACATTGTCCCAAGATGCCCAGATTCATCAGACAGACAGGAGAGAACACTATGAGATGACCCCTGGACATGCCTGAATAAAAAACTATTTTCCTCTAGATAAGTGAGGAAAGTGAGTACAAGAGCTGTTTTTCTCTAAGCAAGTGAGGAAAGTAAGTACCAAAACTGTTTTCCTCTAGGTAATGAGGAAGGTTGAGTGCTGTAGTAATTAGTAGGTTATTTAGTGCTTATAAGTTCTGAACAAGTGCTGATCACGAATAAGCAAATTCAAGTGCTAAAACTAAGAATCTGTATCTGGACTAAAGTAGTTACAGGAAAGGGGGGAAACAAGTGCAAATGCAGGCTTTTAAATCAGAAAGTTGAGAGAGACGGAAAAACTGCCCAAACAGCCAATAACTACAATTTCTGGGTCAGAACCACTCCTTATGTGGTAGACAGGTTACCTAGTGCTTACCACTCCCACTGATAAGCTAGAAGGCTTTCCTCCAACACAGAAAGCTTGGGGGGGGGGGGGCTCAGAAGCTTACATACAGTCCTGGATACAGCAAATCTGAAAGGTATTTCGATATATATAGATATATACATACAGAAAAGTAGCTAAAACAGCAGCAAAAACAATTCAAATGCAGTGCAAGCTAGCACACTTGAGTATGTAGCAATGTTAGACCAAACAGTTTAAAAAATGCAATTAAATTAAAAATGACTAAAAACAAGTGCAGAAGGAGTCTGTTAGGTAGAATGAGGTAAAGAGATGGGACTGGGGGGAGTGTCCCAGATCAAATCTACAGTGTGATCAAATATTACTTGCCAAAATGAACTTTTTGTATCCAAGACTGGTCTGACCACAGGACTGATCTCTGGGTCTACTTTCATGGAGTAGACAACTGGAAGCTTGCTTAGCTTGTCATTGAAAACATCATCAAACTGAAGCTGGAACTGGGACATGTCCTTACACAATGGACTTCTTTGGTAAAAGAAAGCAGTTGTATTCTTAAACTATCTCTGAGACCTAATAGTGACTGCACAGGTCTTCTGACTACATAAAATTGCAAACTATAACTGTTCTCAGCCGAATAGCATGAAAGCACTACTGAAGCTTCAGTTTGAATGTCTTCACCTCAGTATAAGCAACAAGATTTGCACAATTAGCCAAATTAAGTTGCTTACCAGCCCTCACTCTAGCAAATGTTTATGCTGACATTACATTACACTTTGAACCAGTGTCTACTTTGAGCTCTGTGAGTTTACAATTGATCAGGACAGTACAAAATACTTTATTCTATGCCAACAAATCTACTGCATTGACCTTTTCACCAACCACTGATACACCATCTACATAGAAAGTAGGGTTGCAGGTTTTTACATGATCAACTTGCTTTTTTGAGTGCCCTTTCTTAATAACTGAATAAGGCTTGCTTGATTTGCAATACTTCTGAAAGTGGTTCCATTTTTTACACTTGTTCATAGGCTCATAGGTAGATACTAGGCTATCTGCCCTAGGGTATTTATAAGCCTAGCCAGAGTGTGTTTGGCTTTCGCCTCCCATTTAGATTAGTTAACTGTGCCTCTGTATAGTAGGTCACAGAAGATAGCCCTTTAAGGTTAGTTTACTGTGCCTCTGTCTAGCAGGGACACAGAAGAGATCCCAGGGGTAAATTTACGATCTCCCATCCACTCATCAAGATTTCTCTTGAAGAGGGTCAGTGAAGGGCTCTGCCTAACATGAATTGGGATTCTGTTCCAGAATGAGGGGAGCCTCTGGGATATGAATCCGTCCCTCCAGCATGTCCTATTTATTGCTGTGCTGAGGTTTAAGTCCCTGGAGCGTGTAGCTCTAAGGGATTTGGATTTCCTGAGGTGGAGCATGTCCATTAATTCTGGGTTAGACATGGCTTTGTATGTCAGGCATAGATTGCCTCTGAGTAGACGGAAAGCAACTGAGTAGAGCTGGAGTTTCTTTAGTCGAACTGCATAGGGCATCTGTTTGAGGCCCGTGATCCTCTTGTTGAGGTACTTTTGGGATCTCTCCAGTTGCTGCAAGTGTCAGGTAAGGTACATCCCAAATGGGGTATTGTATTCAATTATGGTCCTGATGAGTGATGAGTAGAGGGGCACAATGACCTCTCTTGATCTAGATGTGAACCCTTTCATGATAAGGTGGGCTATATAGAAGGTCTTTCTAACCACTTTGGCAATGTGATTGTCAAAGGAGAGATTACTATCTACTTGGATCCCCAAATCCCTAATTACTTCTTCCGTACTTAATGGATTACCACCTATGTGGTAATTTGTGGGCACTTTGTTTTTCCCAAAGGGGATGACTATGCACTTTTAGGCATTTAGCTTGAGGCTGTGGCTCTGGCACCAGGTATCCGTCTCTGTGAGACCCTTTTGGAGGATGATTGTGTCAGCCAGAGAGTCGATTATGGCTCTCAGTTTGCAGTCATCTGCAAAATTGGTCAGCCATAGTCCTCCCATGTTAGCCTGTACCTCGGAGAAGTATATACTGAACAAGAGAGGTCCCAGGACTGAGCCTTGTGGGATGCCACTTGTAACTGGCTTAGAGTCTGACATGGCACCTGTAATTCTGACTATGTGGGTTCTATCCCTGAGCCAGTTTGCAACCCACCTTGTGACATAGGGGTTGATATTTAAGCTGGTAAGCTTAATTATGATGCCCGAGTGGGTTATTGTGTCGAAGGCTTTTGAGAGGTCCAGGTAGGCTGTGAGGACTACCTTCCCTTCATCTATGGCCTTGGTAACTGTTTCAAAGAAGTCAACTAGGTTTAAGAGGCAAGATCTGCCCTTAACAAAGCCAAATTGGGTAGGGTCCAGTGTGGAGGTTCCCAATGTCTTTGTTTATGAGTTCCATGATGATATGCTCCATAGCTTTGCAGACCAGACTAGTCAGGCTTATAGGGCAATAGTTCCCAGGGTTTGTTGTGGCACCACATTTGTGGAGGAGGACCACTGTTGCTGTACGTCATTCTTTGGGTACATATCCTGCAGTAAGGCTGAGATTGAACAGTGACTTTATGTGAGGGTTCAGTTCTTCTTGGAGTTTGTGTAAGACGCAGCCCGGGACACCGTCCAGTCCCATTGATGCTGAATTTTTGCTTTGGAGAGGGCAGCTTTCACCTGTGCATCTGTGATGTCTGGGAGGCTACATTCTGTTGGGACAGACATTTGCTCTTTTGGGGGAGAAGGGGGGAAGAAGTTTGCACTGAACCTGTCTGCCAGGATGTTGGCAATGTCTGTGGGTTCAGTGTATTTTTTGCCATTTTGCACTAACTCAGAGCATATCTGGGAGTTGCCACCCAGATTCCTGACATAGCTAAAGAAGGCCTTGTGATTATCTTTAGCGTCTTGTGCAATTTTTCTTTCGAAGCTGGCCTTTGATGATTTTATGAGGGATCGTAGATTCTTGCTATTACTGATCAGAGATGCCTTCCATTTTTGAGATTTTGCTCTATCATGTAGTAGCTTCCTCCTTCTGTTGTATAACTTATTTATGGCCGGGGTCCACCAGACAGGTCTCCTGCTTTTGGAGGAGTGAGTCTTGGCTTTATTTGGTATAGCATGATCCATGCATTGTTGTAGGTGCTCATAGAAAGCATTTGTAAAGGATTCTGCAGTTCGGGCAGTATTTTCATCTGGCCCGGGGGCTTTGAAGAATTCCACCTTGGTTTTAAGAAGTGTGAAGTTTGCTTTTGAGAAAGTTTTTCACAGTGGTTTGCTTGGCTGGGGGTGGGGACAGGATATGGATGTCCAGTAAGATTAGTTTATTGTCTGATCTTACCAATGAGGGATTCACCTCTGGTGTGGAACACAGAGTCCCCATGTTGGTGATGACCAGGTCCAATATGTTGTCCCCTCTTGTGGGAGTGTTGACCAGTTGTTCCATAGTGTTTGAGTTTATAAATTCTAGGAACCGTTGTGCAAGGGTGTTGGGGCTTGAGTAGTTTTCCCAATCAATGTTTGGGTAGTTGAAGTCACCCAATATTATGGTGTTTGGAGAGATCTTCATATTCTCCAATGTTCTCAGGAAAGCCGAGCGGGGTTCCTGAGATTGGGAGGGTGATCTGTAGCAGGCTACAAACTGAAAGGCAGTTTTGCCCACTGTTAGTTGTACATGGATGGTCTCCGATGCTTCGTGCAGTGCCACTAACCTGGAGGTGTAGGTATCTTTGATGAATATGGATACTCCCCCTCCTTTTTGTTTCGGTCTGAGTTTTGGGGCTGAAAAGCATGGTATGAGTTATAACCTGGTAGTGCTGGGGTGCTCTTGGGAGCCTTGAACCAGGTTTCTGTTACTGCACAGATAGCAATATTCTCCATACTAAGAAGAGCCTCGAGTGTGTGCATCTTGAGGTTTAGACTTCTGGCGTTGAGTAGCATTACCCTTAGTTTTTTTCTCCTTGTGTTGTCTATGGAGGTGGGTTTGTCTTTTGAGCCTTGCCTAAAAAAGGCACTATAGTGGTGGCAAGAGCCTTAGCCAGTATTCAAAAGCCCAGGGGTGACAGGTGCAAGCCTTCCCTAGCGATGCAACATGGCTTGTCAAGCATGTCATCCCTGGCTGACAGACACTGGATCCCCTTTGAATGACACCAACACTTTAGCCAATTGTTAAAATTGATCATTTTGTCTTTATACTGTGGCATCCTTCTTAGTGAAGGCAAGATGCTACTCAAGGTCAGGGTCATACCGGCCTGGGCTACATGATCAGGGAGCTCCTCTATGTCTCTTTTCATGTAGTCCAGGGAGGTACGTCTCAGGTCATTCACACCAGCATGGACAATGACGGAGTCATATTTGTACTTGCTTTGGAGTGACTTGAGTGCTTGTGTTATGTGGCAGATCCTGGCACCTGACAGGCAGCTTACAGTGACCTTCTCCTTGTTCAGTCTGGTGAGTGGACGTTAGTGTGTCTGACAACAGAGTCACCTATTACAAGTGTATTTGTTGTGTTGTTCAGCCTTAAGGGCTGTGACTGTGTGGCACACTGAATTTGTGAAATATGTGATAAGTGGGTATTGTTGTGGGGTATCGGTTGCTTGGATGTCTGCTTTGGAGGTCTCTGCTGCTTTGGCAGACTTTTATTTAGAGCCTCCGAGTATGTTTTTGTGTGTTTATGTGTTTGGTTTGCTGATGCGATAGGTCTATGTGAGACTGGATTTGTGGTGTGAGTGGTTACCTTTTCCTCCTGACTGACTGTGCCAGTCTTGGGTTGAGAGAGCTCAGCCTCCAGTTTGGCTGTATAGTTGCATCTCTCACATTGCTAACCAAATGCTAAGCACTTCTGTCTTTTAGACTCATGATTGGCACCACAATTACAACAGTTAACAATAAGGCTTGACTTGGGTTTGGCAAACTTACTCTTATACTGCACTGAGCATATCTGTTTTGCTGAGGTAGTCTTAGAACTTGCTAGAAAGTTATGGGTCCTCCCTGGAAAACCTGCAGGGGCTGCAGCTGCCATGTGCTTAGGGCTGCTTTTGCTAGCCATGTGCTGCATGCTGTCTACACTTGCTCTAGAGGCTGCTGAAACCATGTGCTTATCATTTGCAAGCATACTTGTATGACTTTCTGTGAGCTCGTGAATTTGAGAAATCTCTATAGCTTTGCTCAATGTTAAATCACTGTCACAAAGCAAAATCTTTCTCACTTCAGCATTATTAATATCACACACACGCCTGTCCTTTATTAACTCATCTTTCAAATCAGCAAATCTGCATGTTTTAGCTTTATTTCTCAAGTCAGTGATATAACCTGCAAAAGTTTCACCTGGCTTTTGGTCTCTTGTATAAAATAGTTGCCTCTCTAATGTAACATTTGTCTGGGGGTTGCACATTTCTATAAAGTTACGTTTCAAGCACACAGGATCCTCTCTTTATTCATCCGGTAAGACTCTGTGGCAGTTTTCACCTTCGCCTGCAAATATTGATGATGCATACACAAATGAACACCGTCTTTAAATGGCCTCTGACAGAGCTAAGTTAAGCAAAATAAATGCTCTCGTACATGCATCTTTGTCAGAAAAAGCTGCTTCTATGAAAATATCTTATTCTTGCTCAAATACTCTCCAGTTCTCTGCAACATTATGATCAAACACAAGTGGACTGGGTCTGCTAAATGCCTCTGCCATATCAATACACAGTAGTGATGGTGCTTGAAATTATGTATGAACATACACACATATAAATATGTCAGAACTTGTAATTATGCCCAATAGCACAACAGACTCTTTGAAATAACTGCACTTTGCCCAATAAACTTTCAAACATTCTAAACTTTTAACTAAACTCTCTGACTTTCATCTCTCTACCTTCTTTGTTTATTGGTTCTCTAGCTACTTTTCTGGCAGGCAGCAATCCATTCACTGGCAAACTGTCCTCTCCCCTTTCATAGGTTCATAAGTAGGTACTGGGCTAATGGCTCAAGGGCCAAAGCAAGCCTAGCCAACAGTGTATTGGCTTTGGCCACCCATGTATTTTAACACTGGCGTTCCCCAAGGATCTATACTGGGCCCTCTCCTGTTCAATATTTTCAGTAACAAACTTCACTCTGATAATAACCTCTGAACACTTCTACAATATATTGATGATTCCACTCTCATTACCTCTGCCCACAGCATTCCTATACTTCTAGCTCTCACTCAACACAGCTTCTCCTCTGTCAGAACCTGGTTCTCTGATAATCAACTCATAGTAAATAAAAAAAACACTAAGCTCCTTCTCGTCTTTCCTAAAACACTTGTACTGCACAAACTCTCCTTCTCTATCACCTCCCTCATCTATTAAACCTGAACCCCATATCAAACTACTGGGAGTAATCATTGATGATGAAGTAAAATTCGATATACATATCGGTCAATGTATAAAAAAAACACCAAAAACTTGGTCTTCTCTATCGCATCCAAAAATTTCTTACTCCCTCCTCCAAACCCTCCCTAGCTCAGTCACTCCTTCTACCCTGTCTTCTTTACACTGCCCCCATCCTTACTAATATTCAAACATCACTTCTCTCCAAACTAGAGCAAACATATAACAAAATAGCCAGACTTGCCTCCAATCTCCCATACAAATCCCATCGCTGCCTCACCCTTAAGACACTCCAGTGGCCTGAATTCTCTAAACAACTACTTCTTCCTCAACTACATATTACATACTCTATCCTGAATGACCCCTTTTCCTATCCCTCCATTTCTAGTCTAGTGTTCTCCTATAACCCCCAGCGTCACCTCCGTACTACCAGCAAACACCTCCTTGACATATACAAATCCAATAAAAATAGTGGAAAGTCCCTTTATAAATACTCTGTAGCCCATGCTTGGAACTTACTCCCTCTCAATATAAGAAGCATTCCTCAAAAATAGCTGCTCAAACAAGAACTTAAACTTTATCTACAAAAGACATGGTCCTGCCTATGTCAACCCCCCTACATGACCTATTCTCCTTTCTTATCTACATCATTTATTTTCCTCATAGACTCTTCACCTTCTTTTACTTTTCTATATCATGTCACTCTACTCTTCCCTTCCTATTTTAAATAAAAATATAAAAAAAACACATATTATGTTCTCGTATTACCATTGGCTCTTTGTATATCAGAATGGGCATCATGTATTGTATTCCTTTGAAATAGTACTTGCTTTTAATATTTATAGCTCTGTTACTTGTTAATAGACGTATGCTATGTTTTCCTGTTACTTGTTAATAGACCTTTCACTTATGCTATGTTATCTGTTGATTATATTTTACAATTTTTGTAATAATTGTTAATTTTCTGGAGCTTTTATCCTCAGGTCTCCACTGAAAATGGACCCCTTGTTCAGCTGGACTAACCCAGTTAACAAATGTCAATCAATCAATCAATCAATCAATAAATAAATAAATAAATAAATATGTATCTGTAGCAGAAGAACACTTTAAAATCACTGTACTTTACAAAATCACTCATCAGTTTAAGAAATACTTTAAAATGACTGTACTTTCAGAATGAACTGTACGTAGTACAAGAAGCTCAGAGTAAAAAAACATTGCAATTAATGCACTTTGCATATAAACTATATACAGCACAAGAACTCTCCAAAATGGCTGTACTTTGCGAAATAACTGCACAGTGTAAGAAACACTTTGAAATGTTGGCACTTTGCAAATTAATGTACACAGCACAAGAAACTTTTTTTTGCAATGACTGTACTTTGACTGCACTTTATAACTGTACTTTGCACACAGCAAACTCTTTGAAATAGTTGCACCGTAATAAAGCACACACTCTGCAAACACTTTGCACATTCTGAGATACTTCAAATAACTCTAGTTATGCTTGGAATGGCTTCAGTCAACGAGAAATAGTAGTTTATGCCCAAAACACGGTAGTTCATTAAAATACATGCAGTCGCCTTGCTTTTTTTTGTAAGCTTATTTTGCCCTTTTATTGCACTCATTATGCCCATTTAATCTCTTATCCTGTTCATTATACTTTTCTTGTGCTTGTTTTATTTTAAACATGCTCTTTATGCAAACCGGAGGTAATTCTGAGCCCCATATGAATATTTCTGCAAGTTTTATCAGTATCATGGTTTTAAACATTTCATTTAACTAATAATGTGTTTTGTGCCTTTCATTTGATTAATAATGAGTTTTGTGCCTTACAAATGCTTTGTTTCATTTCATTTGCAAAATAAATCATTTGTGCAAGTTTTGGTTACCTGAAGTTTGTTTCTGGATCTTTTTAATCGTTTGAGCTCTGTATCACCAAACCTGCTCAATATACCTTCACCGTCAACTCTGCAGCTCATGGCTGGAAGAAGTTGCAGTCTCAATCCTGGTTCTGATGCCATGTCACTTGTCCGGTCAGAATAAAACAGACAAACGGTTGTGGGTTCACCTTTGGAACAAGCTTCCTTGTCATGTTAAACAAAGCGCCTCAGCCCTATTTAAGCATAATTTGAATGATTGGAGGGGTAACCAGAAATTCACCGCAGGAGTTCTAGCTGTGTCCTTCTTAGGTGAGGGCAATAGGTGCTGATTTCAGTGTCTGCTTGAACTAGACACCCTTGGGAACATGGGCTGAACTTGGCTACGCTTGTAAGGGCCCTGGGACCATTAGCCTAGTAACCTCCTATAAACTGTGAAAAACGAACACAGCACTAATAAACACTGTAAAGTCCAAAAATAGTGCTAGGACACGCTGTTAGATGTTCCAGTAAGGTTTATTCCAAAGTTTAAAAACCACGCTGCACCTGGTAGCAAAGATGCCAGCCCATAAACGCTCTTACATACAATACAAATTCTGCGTTTTCGTCACTGAAGACTTCATCAGACAAAGATATAAATTTAATACACACATTTAAATACTAAAACAATTGATTAGTAAACAATTCCATTGGTCAATGAATCAATTATTCTCAGTTCAAACACACCAATCCCTACCTAAAAATCATTAATATTAATTCTTTTCATGTAAAGTGCTTAGTGCCATGAATTAAAAATGTTGTTTGTGTAGATATGTACTACTATTAAAAACTAGCTTCTATCTATAATTAATAATAAATAGATATGTATTATAAATAAATAAATAAATAAATATATATATAATGAATGTTAAAAATCTTTGTTACTTTATGTTCATCACTTGTGTTTCTATTGAATGGAACAGATGTTTCATCCTGTGTTAATGCCATCTAGTGTCCATACTCTGAACTACTTTATATTTTGTTAGCTCTTAATTTGAGTAGGGGTGTTATAGTCAGATATTCATTTAAACCTGGACTGGTGTTAGAGTCCAAATGCACCTGCCACCATAGTTCCTGGTTCTCCAAAATTTCCTCCCAAAGGCCTCCCCTTTTGTCAGGTTTAACCTGATCTAATACAAAAAATTCATATTTGGCCTCGGGGCATACATTACTATGTTTGTAAAGTGCATTAGTATTTTTAGCCTTAGAGATGTCATAATTGTGTTCATAAATTCTACGTTTCAAGCATCTCTCCGTCTTTCCAACGTAGAATGACTGACATATCTGACATATTGCTATATACATAACTCCCCTACTATCACAATTGTAATAAGTCCTACTATTAATCCTTCTCTTTCGACTGTCTATATATATTTCTGCTTTATTAGTAATGTACGGGCACTGTGGGCATCTTCCACATTTATAAGTCCCACATCTTCTTGTACCATTATCCCTGGTATTATTATTTCCCCTTTCCAAAATTTTGCCTATGTTTGGTGGATTTTTGAATACTATCCCAGGTTCCATTTTAGGTATCTCATCTATGTCTGTTAAAATACTAAATTTTTTCCATTCTTTTTTAAAAAATTCATATAATCTTGTATTCGAACTATTATAATCCAAAACTAGACTTCTCCTGTAGCCTTTTTGATCATTTTTCTTTTTGTCTATTTCTCTGTGACCCACTGATTCAGTTTTATTTTGATTCCCCTTACCTATTAAGGGTTCAAATCTACCCAGTCTTCCCTTTTCTACCTCATCTCTAAGTGTTTTAATGAACTCCTCTGGGTAGCCTCGTTCTTTGAACATTTTTTGTAATAAGTTACATTCCACCTGAAAATCGGAATCATTAGATGTCATTCGAGAACCCCTAACAAATTGTCCTTTGACAATGTTCTTCTTGCTATGTATGGGGTGAGCACTATTGTAATGTAGGTATGAGTTTACGTAGGTCTCCTTCCTATATACCTTACTCTCGAATTTTCCATTTCTTTTATATATTTCTACGTCAAGGTATTTTAAAGATTCTGTGCTGATAGTGTATGTGAATTTCAAAAACTTTGTAGTGTGATT
The DNA here is from genome assembly GCF_019279795.1 of Protopterus annectens. NCBI lineage: Eukaryota > Metazoa > Chordata > Ceratodontiformes > Protopteridae > Protopterus > Protopterus annectens. The sequence goes on along the minus strand of NC_056729.1, from coordinate 1,638,634,623 downwards.
AATATACTCAAAAAATTCCATAAAACTTTCATCACTCCCAATCCAAAATATAACAATATCGTCCAGGAACCTGTGATATAAAATCCATTGTTCCTTGAACTTACAATTGAGGATGCACTGTTCTTCCCATTTGGAAAGTACGATGTTAGCATATGTGGGGGCACAAGCGGCCCCCATGGACACCCCTGTTTTTTGTTGATAATATTCACAGTTGAACATAATAAAATTATATTTTAATACCGTGTCCATTAATATCACACTCGCTGCCTTATCATTAAGACTCAAACTCGTATCTTCAAACACAGATTCTTCAAATAATTTCATACCTTCAACATGTGGTATACTTCCAAATAAGTCAATGACATCTATTGTAATGAACCTAATATCATCCCTAAACTTGTCTTGGTTTAATTCCCCCAAAAAATTCCAAGAGTCTTTGAGAATTTGCTTATTATTGACCCAAATATGTTTTGTCTTATAGTCCACAAACTTTGCTAGGGGGACAGTTTTAGAGCCCTCAGCCGAAACAATAGGTCTGAGGGGTGGGTCTACCATATCCTTATGAATTTTCGGTATTCCGAATATGGTGGCTACCCTAGGTTTCTTAACTTCTAAATACTTGAAAGTTTTATCATCTATTATTTTTTCTATCATTAAGTCCTCTAGAATAGAGTCAACCCTATGGTATGCTACATTAATTTCATTTAATGAAACCCCAGTATATTTCGTTTCATCCCTTAGGATAGTATTCATCTTTCCTTCGTACAAAATTTTGTCCATAAAAACTATCCCCCCACCCTTATCAGGTTTCATAACCCTCAATGATGTATTCCTACTTAATTCTTTTAAGATTTCATTTTCTTCTTTACTCAAGTTATATTGTACCCAACTATTATTATGTTTTGTCTTTACTAAATCAATCATAATGTTTTCAAAGTTTTTTATTTGAGGGATTAATGGTGGGTTATAGATGGACTTTCTTCTCAATAAATTTTCACCCCCTCCCTCCCTGTTGAAACCCATCCTGGAAGCCATTACTTCCAAATTGATCTTTCTTATAAATAATTTAACATCTAGAATTGTACGAGTGAAATCCCCTCTACTCCTGGGTATATACTTTAGTCCTTTACTTAATAATGAAAAGTGGTTTGGATTTAACTCAAGTGAACTAAAATTGTAAATGGTAAAATTATCGTGGGTGTGTTTGACAGTATTACTTAGTATGTTGTCAAGTACAATTGATTTGGTCTTTGGGCTCGGGGTATCTAATAAAATCTCCCCTGCCACCCTTTCCCCCCCCAATTCTGAAAATTTTCTCTGTATTGGTAATTACCATCTTGTGTACCTTCTCTATTCTGTATGGGGGGAAAATCATTGTCGTAACATACTGTATTACTTCCATATTCCTCTCTTGACTCTTGCCTGTAATGTACTTTCTTTGAATTGTTGTTCCTAATCACTTTACGTGTATTATAGTGTGTTTGAAAATTAGGTTTAGGATAACTTGTTTGGTTTTCGTATTCCATAACATCCCTTTTCAATTTTCCCAACTTTCTCTGTATCACCTCATCACATTTCATATCTATATGTTTTCTCATAGTAAAGTATCTATCATTTTCCTCTTTAATACTAAACATTAAGTCAGTAGTGATACATGTATCCAGTACAGTAATGGATTCCCCCAATTCCCTCTGTTTACTATTATTCTCCTCAATAATTAATTTTATAACCTCTAATCCACAATTATTAAATACCTTAAGTAAACATTCATGGAAGTGGGATCCAATAAGCACATTATTTGGGAATTTAAAAACCCTTAAACCCTTAGGGACAATTTCCCTCTCCAAACATTCATGTAAATAAGCATTTTCAATACTTAACGTACGATATTTTAATAACATTTTGTCCAATTTTGAAATTTTCATAGCATAACTTTCATTGTCTTCAGTACCAACATTATTACTATTAACCTCATTACTAATATTAAAATGAAAGTCTCGTTTAAGCCATTCCGTGGTAGATTTTTTAGCAGGAATGGCTTTAGAAAAAACAGTACCTTGCAAACTTGTCCCCAGGTTTGCATTTCTTTTTGGGATAGCGCCCTTATCCCTTCCGTTGGTATTCCTTGCTTCGTTCTCGTTCGATGTGTCCAGGAGTATCCCAGGGGTGTTGTTCGGGTCGAAATTAGTCCCAATAAGAAGATCGCCGGCTCCATCTCTGTCGCCAATCAGCTCTCTCTTCCTTTTCCCCCTATGTCCATCTGGCTCCTCGGCTCCCTCGACACTATCAATGAAACGCTTACTTCCTCCAGCAAGGTTAGAACATAACGGAGTTAGCAGGTCTATGAGCTCCGTTAACTGTCCTATGAGCCTTCTCGTTTGTCCCGCTTCCTCCTGTGCAACTGCACTCATCCTTCCGGTCCACGTAACTAGCGGTCCCTCCTCAGAAACCACAAACTGTGAAAAACGAACACAGCACTAATAAACACTGTAACCTCCTATGATACTATGAGCCTATTACAAAAGCAAGACACCACAGAGTTTAAGGTTGAAGTGGAAGTTTTAAAGAAGGGGCCGCTGCCTTATGAAGTCATTTTATTTAACTAGATCATTTTGGTGGATAGTATGCAAACATAAATCTGCAAATGAGTTTATAAAGATATAAAGTTTTTTTTTTTTTTTTTAATTTTGGTGAAAGAAAAGAGGTGAGTATGAAAGTAGCATGCAGGATCATGAAGACGTTTTACCTAATTGGAAAAAATAGGTCTTACAGAAGTAGAGGTGCCTATGTTAGACAAACTGGGAAAAATAAAAGGTATGATAAACAGACACGATTTTTTTGTGCAAAGGAGAATGGAGAAGGTGATGCCATCCTATCAGGTAAGAAGAACGAAAACAAATGGCATGTATGCTGGTCAAGGGGGATAAAAATATACCCAAGATGGACTAAGAAAGCTGTAAAGTCAAAGTCAAGGTAAACTTTATTATCATTGAGAACTACACACAGTCAACGTCAAGGTAAACTTTATCAATGAGAACTACACACAGTCAAATTCAAGGTAAACTTTATTATCAATGAGAACTACACACAGTCAAATTCAAGGTAAACTTTATTATCATTGAGACCTACACACGTGTATCCTAAATGAAATTTCGTGCATCAGCTCACTTCTTGAGATTACAAAGGAAAGTGAAACAACATATACAAGTATAGGAATAAACATAACTAACAAATACAATACTACTCCCAATACATGCAAGAAAGAGCAGAGACAGTTACTGACACTCATATGAAAAGAATACCCTTTCCTGAGTTAAATTAACTACTCTGTTTAAAGTAATACAAAATACTCTACAGATTGAAATGCCCAAGTTATTTGCCTAATATATCGCTTGAGTGAGTTAAATACTGACTATGGATATAATAAATACATATTGCACTTACCTGAAATATATGCAAGTATATATTGCACAAATAAATAAAAATTTACTTTTTATGTGTCCAGACACCTGGAACTAGTGCCGAAGTTCAGAAGTCTAATCACTACAGGGTAGAAACTGTTGCTGAATCTTGTAGTCCTGCAGCGGAAGCTGTGATATTTCCTACCCAATGCCAGATGCTTAGGCTTCCAAACCACACTATGACGTTGCAGGTGAGGATGCTCTCTGTTGCACCTCTATAGAAGGTGGAGAGAATATGAGGAGGAAGCTTAGCTTTTTTCAGCCTTCTTAAAAAGTGGAGGCATTGGTGCTTTCTTGACCAGTTGGCTGGTGTTTCCTGATCAGGAAAGATCCTCTTGATATGTGTACACCCTGGAATTTCATAACCTTAACCCTCTCCCCACTCTTCCCACTTATCCTGAGCACTGGCTGTTTTGTTTCCCTTTTACTGAAGTTGTTAATAACCTGTTTGGTCTTGCTTACATTCAGGTCAAGGTTATTTCCTTTGGACCAACTGATCAGAGATGCCACCTCCTCTCTATATGCCCTTTCACCCTCCTTTGTGATGAGCCCCACTACTGTGGTATCATCAGCAAACTTGATGATATGGTTGGACTTGTACTTAGCATAGCAGTCGTGGGTCAGGATGGTGAATAACGGTGGACTGAGAACACATCCCTTCGGAACTCCTGTGTTAATTATGATGCACTTTGATGTGTTCTTACCTGAACACACTCTCTGAGGTCTCTCAATCAGGAAATCCAGGATCCAGTTACAGAGATGTTTACTGATAGCTAAATATGCCAGTTTTTTTTATCAGCTGCATTGGTACAGTGCTACCGATATGGCATTAGTCATTGATTGGTTAGCTCTGTACACAAACTGCAGAGGGTCAAAATCAGGAGGTAGGCATGATGAAAGATGTTTTTTGATCAACCGCTGAAAATTCTTCATAACAGTGGATGTCAGAGTGACTGGTCTGTAGTTGTTTGGGCTGGAGGCAGTGGTTTTCTTAGGTAGTGGGATGATGTTAGTTTCCTTGTAGTATGAAGGTACTTTTGCCATGGCAAGAGAGGTATTAAATATTTCCCTGGGTACTGTGCATAGTTGATCAGTACAACCTTTTAACACCTCGTCCAATATGTTGTCTGGGTCAGCAGCCTTCCTGGGATTCACTCCCCTTAGCTCTTTTCTTACCTCCTCTGTGCTGAGGCTGAATATTGCACCCTTCTCATCAGTGGGTAGCTTTTGTGCCAACCTGTTGTTCCTTTCATTAAATCTACCAAAGAAGATGTTCAAACTGTCCGGGAACTTGATGCTGTTCTCACACTGTGCTGATCTGATTTTGTAGTCAGTGATCTTCTGTATGCCTTGCCATAGTCTCCTTACATCCTTCATGTCTTTGAAGTGGCTCTGTACCTTTCTGTCATACACCGTCTTAGCCTCCTTTATATCCCTCCTCAGACTACATCTTGCTACACTTAGGACTGCTTTGTCCTTAGTCCTGTAAGCTGCATTTCTCTCCTTTAGAAGCTCATATACTTCAGGGGTGAGCCATGGCTTCTGGTTAGCTCTAATAATCTTGGTATTTGTTACCCTATCAATGTAATTTGAAATGTACGCCATCACTACCTCAGTGTATTCATGAATGTTCAGATGCTGATTCACTGTGGCTACCTCCTTGAACATATCCCAGTTGGTTCTTTCAAAGCAGTCTTGGAGGGCCTCCATACCCTTGGGCCATACCCTGATTTGTTTCTTCATGGATTTCTCTCTAACCATGCAGGTTTGTAAGCTCGCAATAGCAAGATGGTATAATGGTCAGAGTTTCCCATTTGTGGAAGTTGCACTACCTTATAAGCTTTCTTTAAGTTTATGTACACCTTGTCCAGGATATTATCACCCCTTGTAGGAATGTTCACATACTGATGGTAGTGTGGGAGTACTTCTTTCAAGTCTGCTTTATTAATGTCACCAGCTGCAATGTGTACAAAGTCAGGATATTTGCTCTGCAGCTCAGCCATGTGATTGAATAGTTTATTTAGAGCCTCAGTGTGGTATTAGCACTAGGCGGGATATACACCACTGTAACATTGACCCCACTCAGCTCCCAGGGCAAGTAAAATGGCCTACATTTAATGGACAAGAACTATGAAGTTCTCACAGTGGTGTGATAGTATGATCTCACAGTTGCTGCATCATCTTGTGTTAACACAGGCCTCCACCTCCTCTGGCCTTCCCACACAGTGTATGTTTTCTGTCTGCCTGAATCAGTATAAAACTCTCTACGTTTACTGCACTGTCATTTATCTTGTCATGCAGCCACATCTCAGTAATCAAACATAAACAAACACCATTATATTGGGTGACTTCAACTACACAAACATAGACTGGGAGCATTACTCTAGCTCCAACGCCCAAGCCAAAAGGTTCCTAGAATTTATAAACTCAAATGCTATGGAACAACTTGTTACCACTCCCACAAGAGGGGAAAATATACTGGACCTGATCATCACCAACATGGAGACTCTATGCTCCATACCAGAAGTGTATCCCTCACTGGTAATATCAGACCATAAACTAATCTCACTGGATATTCACATCCCGACTCCACCCCCTGCCCTGAAAACCACAGTGAAAAACTTCTCTAAAGCAAATTTCACACTCCTCAAAACTGAGGTGGAATCCTTCAAAGCCCCCGGGCCTGTGAAAAATATGGCCCAGACCGCAGAATCCTTTATAAATGCATTCTATGAACACCTTCAGGAATGCATGAATCATGCAATCCCAAATAAAACCAAGACCCAATCCTCCAAAGGCAGACGTCCTGTCTGGTGGACCCCAGCCATAAACAAACTATACAATAGAAGGAGGAAGCTACTACATGATAGAGCAAAATCCCAAAAAGGGAAGGCATCTCTGATGAGTATTAGCAAAAAACTACGGGCACTCATAAAATCGTCTAAGGCCAGCTTCGAGAAAAAAATTGCACAGGACACTAAGGATAATCACAAGGCTTTCTTTAGTTATGTTAGGAACCTGGGTGGGAATTCCCAGATATGCTCAGAATTAGTCCAAAATGACAAAAAATACACCGAACCCACAGACATTGCCAACATCCTAGCTGACAGGTTCAGCACAAACTTCTCCCCCCTCCCTACCAAAAGGGCAAATATTTATCCCAGCAGAGTGCTGCCCCCCTGACATCTCAGATGCTCAGGTAAGAGCCGCCCTCTCCAAAGCAAAAAACACAGCATCAATGGGACCAGACGGTGTCCCGGGCTGCGTCCTACATGAACTCCAAGAAGAGTTAAACCCAAACATAAAACTACTGTTCAGTTTCAGCCTTACTACAGGATATGTACCAAAAGAGTGGCGTACAGCAACAGTGGTCCCTCTCCACAAAGGTGGTGCCTCAACGGATCCTGGAAACTATCACCCCATAAGCCTGACTAGCTTGGTCTGCAAGGCTATGGAAAGGATCATCATGGACCTCATAAATAAAGATATTGGGGACCTACAGACACTGGATCCTACCCAGTTCGGCTTTGTTAAGGGCAGATCCTGCCTCTTAAACCTGGTTGATTTCTTTGAAACAGGCACCAAGGCTATTGATGAGGGGAAGGTGGTCCACACAGCCTACCTGGACCTCGCAAAAGCCTTCAATACAATACCCCACTCGGGCATTATAGATAAGCTCACAAGCTTAAGTATAACCCCCTATGTCACTAGATGGGTTGCAAACTGGCTCAAGGACAGAACCCACATGGTTAGAATTGCTGGAGCCATGTCAGACTCCAAACCAGTTACAAGTAGCGTCCCCCAAGGCTCAGTCCTGGGACCTCTCTTGTTCGGTATATATTTCTCGGAGGTACAGGCCAACACGGAAGGACTGTGGCTGACTAAGTTTGCAGATGACTGCAAACTGGGCGCCATAATCGACTCTCCAGCCGACACAAGCATCCTCCAAAAGGGCCTCATAGAAACAGACAACTGGTGCCAGTGCCATGGCCTCAAGCTAAACGCCAAAAGTGTATAGTCATCCCCTTTGGCAAAACAAAGTGCCCACAAATTACCACATAGGTGGTAATCCATTAAGTACAGAAGAAGTAATTAAGGACCTGGGGACCCAAGTTGATAGCAATCTCTCATTTGACAACCACGTGGCCAAAGTGGTTAGAAAAACATTTTATATAGCCCACCTAATCATGAAGGGATTCACATCTAGATCAGGGGAGGTCATCATGCCTCTTTACTCATCCCTCATCAGGCCCATAATTGAGTACAATGCCCCTTTTGGGATGTACCTTACCAGACACCTGCAGCAACTGGAAAGACCCCAAAAGTACCTCACTAAGAGGATCATAGGGCTCAAACAGATGCCATATGCTGCCCGGTTAAAGAAACTCCAGCTCTACTCAGTGGCATGCCGCCTGCTCAGAGGCGATCTATGCCTGATGTATAAAGCCATGTCCAACCCGGAATTAATGGACATGCTGCACCTCAGAAAATCCAAATCCCATCGAGCTACGTGCTCGAGAGACTTGAACCTCAGCACTGAAATAAATAGGACATGCTGGAGGGACAGATTCATAACCCAGAGGCTCCCTTCACTCTGGAATAAAATCCCAGTCCAGGTTAGGCAGAGTCCCTCATTGACTCTCTTCAAGAGGAATCTTGATGAGTGGATGGGAGATCGTAGGTTTACCCCGGGTATCACTTCTGTGTCACTGTTAGACAGAGGCACAGTATACTAACCTCGAAAAAGGGCATAGCAAAATTAATTTAAAATGGGTGGCGAAAGCCAAACACACTCTGGCTAGGCTTATAAATGCCCTAGAGGAGATAGCCTAGTATGAACCTATGAACCTATGAACAAGTATTTCACACCATGTTCTTGCTCGAGAGTTCCAGGCTCAAGTAGTCCATCTTGCCATCCAGTGATTTTACATTAGCTAGCAGTATAGTTGGTAGTACAGACCTGTAGGGGTTTGCTTTTAACTTTACATCAGTACCTGCTCTACATCCTCTTTTCCTTTTTCTCTGACATCTCTTTCTCTTTTTCCTTGCTCAGCATACCTGTTTCAAGCACTTTAGAGTGTGAAGAGTTAAAATACCCAACTTTCGTAGCTCTGTGCAAGTAGTAGGCCCCAGATAATCTGCAGACTTCAAGGCATTCAACCAGCAACATGTAGATGTCAACTGTTTAATTTCTAATAACGTCTGTCTACTATGTTATTGTAACTTCAATTGGAAGTGCAGAAACCAATTTTTTTTCAAGATTTTCTGTGCAAAAGAAGGCAAAATATGCATATCTCTAGAATGAGCTGACACAGCCGCAGCCACACACTGTGCCGCCATTTTTTTTTTTTGTGTGTGTGTATGAGTATGTGAGGGAATTATAAGAAAGTGATATGATGGAAAATTAAATGTGGGGGGGTAGGAAGTTTAGTGAGGCATCAATAAGCCAGAGAAAAAGAAAAGTATATAGATGAGATGTTAAAAGAAATAAACATGGCTAGTGCCCCAGGGCTAGACAAGCTAAGGTACTGATATTATAAAAATATGGTGGATGATCAGAGTATGCAATGGCACACATTATGAACCAGTAGTTTCAGCAGGAAATAAGAGACAGTGAGGTATGCAAAGGGGTGATAAGACTTATTTTGAAAAAGGAGGAAACAAAAACATAAGAAATTGGATGCTGTTGGTATTAAGTAATGTAGATTATAAGTTGTTTATTAAAATATTAGAAAAGACATCTGGGAAAATAATCAATCAGTGGAGGTATTTTGTGAAGACATTTATGGGTTGGAGGGAAGACAGGTACAACATATGCTGATTATGATAAATAATAAATATAAAAAACAGAGTTGTTGTTGTGTCTTTCGGCTTTTCCCAGTTAGGGGTTGCCACAGTGGAACTCCGGTCCACTAATGATTGGCAGTAGATTTTTACATGCCAAGTTGCTGGCCCTGATGCACAACCTTCAACGAAGGTACGCCCATTCACACATGTCTCCACACAGAAGACGCTCTAGCTGAGAATCGAACAGGACAACATCTTACTGTGAGGCGACAATGCTACCGCATATGAAAAATATTGAAGATGACTTCAATTCAGCTAAAAACAAATACATGGTCCACCACCAGATGGTAAGAGAAAAAGAAGATTGTTAGAACAGGATGAGGAGATGGATCAAAAATTATGGTGAAGAAGCTCGACAGGATTGATACAAGGGCATAATCAATGTGCTTTGAGGTATAGTTTCAGTTTGTTTTTAAATATTGTTGTTGAGGAAAGAGAGGTGAGATCGCTGGGGAGGGAGTTCCAGGTTTTACCAACAGTACTGGAAAACAGAGAGTCACCAGCCATGTTGTTGGATTTACTTGTTTGTACTAGAAGTTTATTTGAGGAGCGAAGTATCTTAAGGTTGTTATAGGGGGAGATAAGGCTGGTAAGTATTGGGGTATTAGTTGGTTTATACAGGATTTTACGGGCAACTGTTAATTGGTTAAATGGTAATAGGTTTAGCAACTCTAGCCATCCTAGCTGTTCCAGGTTAAGACAATGATGGATTCTGAAAGAAGAGCCAGTGGCAAATCTGGCAATATTGTTGTAGGAGATAGTCAGTTTATTAAGGCTGCTCTTAGACAGATTAGTATATATAGGGGAGGCATAGAGTAGAGTTGCTAGCAGGTGGGTTCGGGCAATGGTTGTCCTAGCTAATGGAGTCAGAAATGGTTTGATCCTATATAGGGAGCCTAGTTTTTTATTGACTATTTTTAGTGTTGTTAATATGATGATCAAAGTTAAGGTTATTATCTATTAATATGCCTAGAAGTTTGGTGGTGGAATCCAGATATATGATAGTATCATTGTTAGATTTGACAGTAAAGTTAAGTGGAGGGGTCCTGCGGGTGGGGGTGAAAGTAACAGTTTTTTTGGGGGGGGTTCAAGATGAGGCAACGGTGCAGTAGCCACTTTTCAGCTGAGTTAAATACCTGTTCGGTTAGGATCTGATGATCTGATGATGAGGAGACTGAGCATATAAGCATGGAATCGTCTGCATATTGAATGCAGTTGGCTTGAGCTATTGCTAAATGTAGGTCATTAATGAAAACAGAAAAAAGAAGAGGGCCTAATATGGAGCCTTGAGGGACACCGAAGGCAATGGGGAGGTGGGAACATAAGTTGTTCTCCCATAGTACTGCTTGCTGTCTATTGTTTAAGTAGGACTGGAACTATTGTAGAACCATTGTGTCTAGTGAAAGATTTTTGAGTATGTTAATGAGTAGCTGGTGGTTAACCATATCGAATGCTTTCCACAGATCAATAAAGAGGGCTGATGAAAGAGTGTTATTATTGCAATATTTGTTGATACAGTCAGAGACGGATAAGAGGGCAGAGATTGTACGGTGGGATGGCCTAAAACCATGTTGGCAGTTAGCGAGTAGGTTGTTATGGATTTGGTGGTCTAACAGTTGCCAGTGAATGCATTTCTCCATGATTTTTGCCAGAGGGGATAATAGGGCTATGGGTCGATAGTTGGATAAGTCATTGGAGTTTCGACCTTTATGCAAGGGGATAATATGAGAAATTTTCCAGATAGCTGGTATGTTTCCTTCGGTTATAGTTCTATTAATGAGGATGGAAATGGGATAGGCTATAGCTTTAGGGAAGTAGGTCAGCTGAGGGGGTGGATGGTTTCAGCTTTTGAATAAGTTTACAGACAAGAGATGTAGGAACAGGTTGGAAATGAAATGAAGGGGGGGTGAGCTAGATAAAGAAGGGGGTAAAGATGTGCTATTGGGAGATAGTTGATTGGCAAGAGATTGAATGGTTTCAGTAAAGAAGGTGTTGAAGGTGTTGGCAATTTGTTTGGGGTTCATGAAGTTAGTGCCTGATGGTGTAGGTGGGGAGGTACGACCTGGATGTACTAGTTTATTGATGCTTGCCCAGAACTTTAGCAGTTTGTTTTGATGGGCTTGTTGGAGTTGAATGTAAAAATGTCTTTTGTCCTGCAGAATGGATTTTTTAGTATCATTTCTTAACTGTCTAAAGTTTAACTGATCAGTAGGGCTTTTAGTGGCACGCCACTTAGCCCAGACTTTGTTTCTAAGTAGGATATTTTGTTTGGTAGCTTTAGAGAGCCATGGGGCCATTTTGATCCGAGTTTTGATGGTACGTGGTGGTGCATGGGAGTCTAAGATGGTTAAAAATTTGGTATTAAAGTATGTTACTGCTTTGTCAATGGGGTAGGTGTTTTAGGGCTGACCAATCACATGCTCTAAGTTCACTTTGGAAGATATCAGGATTAAAGTATTAGTTCCTCCTTATTGTCCTATAGGTGGTTGGGTTGCCACAGGTTTACTAGAAAAAAAAATAGACATTCTCTTTAAACTGTATACATAATGCCTCTTTGCTTTGCCAAAGATCTTTTTTTTTAAATTTTTTTTTTGTCATCAATTTCAAACTGACTGGCAACTATCAAACTGAAGAGGAATTCTCTAGGGTACCAAGTGGTCTTGCTACAGTTCTGATGTTAGGGGGGTCATAATGGAATATAAGAAAGCTTTCATTGCTGGATACAGACATGCAACAACAGTATATAGTCCCTTAATGTCATATATGCACCATGCAAGCCATGCAAAGGTACAAAGTTTTGTCCAGATAGAGATCGACAGTAGAAGTTAATAATGTTGCAGAGATTACTATGTATGATATAAAAGAAGTATTGTGTCTAATAGCTGCTTGGAGAAAAATGTAATGATAAAAAATGAATGTTTCTATCCCTGGGATTTAATGACAGAATCATGGACTTTTTACCAGAAGACAAACTGATATTGCCAACATCTTGGCAGATAGGTTCAGTGCTAACTTTACCCCCCCCCCACCCCCTAAAGGGCCCATCTCTATACCAGAAGAATGCAAAGTTCCTGTAATCACGGCTGCACAGGTAAAAAACACACTTTCCAAAACCATGAACACAGCATCCATGGGACCAGACAACATCCCAGGCTGCGTCCTACGTGAACGACAGAATGAACTGGTACCCCACCTAAGCACCATGTTCAATCATAGCCTCACCTCAGGCTTTGTACCTACTGAATGGCGCATGGTGGCAGTTAGCCCACTCCACAAAGGGGGAGCCACCATAGACCCCGGGAACTACCGCACCGTTAGCCTAACGAGCCTGGCATGGAACGTATCATCATGGAACTTATAAACAAAGACATTGGTAATCTCCAAACTCTGGACCCACCCAGTTCAGGTTTAAGGCAGATCATGTCTTCTAAACATGATTGACTTATTTGAAGCACTCACCAAAGCCGGAGACGAGGGTAAGGTGGTTCACACAGCCTTTCTAGATCTTGCCAAGGCTTTTGACACCATCCCCCACTCTGGAATTGTAAATAAACTCACTAAAGTAGGTATAAATCCCTATGTCACAAGATGGGTTGCCAACTGGCTCACTGACAGAACCCACACTGTGAAAGTAGCAAACTCCAAATCCGAATTCAGACCAGTGACAAGTGGAGTACCACAGGGTTCAGTCCTGGGTCCTCTCCTGTTTGGTATCTACTTTTCTGAAGTACAGGCTAACAAAGAAGGTCTTTGGCTAATGAAGTTCACAGATGACTGCAAACTAGGAGCTATAATTAAAACTCTTAATGATGTGGACATCCTACAAAAGGGCCTCACTGAGACAGATGCCTGATGTCACAGCCATGGCCTCAAGCTCAATGCCAAAAAGTGCATTGTCATTTCCTTTGGTAAAAACTCTGTACCCATGACCTACCACATAGGTGGTAGTTTACTTAACACTGAAAGTGTGATAAGAGACCTTGGGACACAGGTGGACAGTAGTCTCTCCTTTGATAATCACATTGCCACAGTAGTCAGGGAATCCTTCTACGTGGCACACCTCATCACTAAAGGTTTCTCATCCAGGAAAAAAAAGGTCATTGTTCCCCTCTACTCATTACTCATTAGACCCATTATAGAGTACAGCGCCCCTTTTGGTATGTACCTCACAAGATATCTACAACAACTGGAAAGGCCACAGAAATACCTCACAAAGAGGATTACCGGCCTCAAACAGATGCCCTACACAGACCGTCTCAAAAAACTCCAGCTTTACTTCGTCACATATCGCCTACTCAGAAGCGATCTCTGCCTAACATACAAAGCTATGTCAAACCCAGAGCTGTTAGACATGCTCCACTTAAAGAAATTCCAATCCCTCTGAGCTACATGCTCTAGGGACCTTAACCTTGTCACCACAATAAACAGTACATGCTGGAGGGATAGATTCCTGTCCCAGAGACTTCCCATACTCTGGAACAAACTACCTATCTATATCAAGCAAAGCTCCTCATTAGCACTCTTCAAGAAAAATCGTGATGATTGGATGGGAAATAGAAAATTCACCCCAGGGATCACCTCTGTGGCTCTGCTCAACAGGGACACAGGAAAATAATTTTCTTGGGTGGCGAAAGCCAGGGTACCTTTCTTGGCTAGGCTTCTATAGGCCCTAGGGCTGATAAACTAGTACCTACCTATGAACCAATGAACCTATGAATGATAATTTAGTAACAGAATAGTATTTCCTTTGGTAGATATCATGTGACATCTTTACGTAGTCATGGCTTTGACTGCCTTTGCAATCAAAGTACTTTTCTGCTTTCTGTCTTTATTTGATCCAACTGTTTATGTCCTTTTCATGATATTTAGCTTTAGTATGCAATAGTATAGTGACTTGCACAAGAACAAATTCTTGTCTCGAGAGCAGGAATTCTCTTTGGCTAAACAAATCCATTAACTAATCAATCAATAAATAAATAATAGTGAGCATGTGGTTTTATGCATGCTGTTTGTGATCTCATTTCACTCTCGATAGCTTTACAGAAGAAAATATGACAATATCTAAAATGGCATTGGTAGATGTTACACTAGATATATGTCCAATATTTTTTGTCATGAGCCGGAAGCATGCTTTTCCCCTTTGTCTGCGTAACACTGCAGTAATGATTTATGAATAACTGTGTTGGAAGAAAGGAAAATTAATGCTACAGTTCTTATTAAAGATAACATGGCATCTAGAGACAGTATTCTTCCAGCAATGCACATCCTGTTTCTGATTTGCTCTAATCTAAATTTTTCTAAACATTCATAAAATCTTACATTGTTACATTGCCCCAGCGGAAATAACAAGCACTTTCTGAATAGATAGACTGAAACTGGAAAATGCATATCTCAGAGAGCTGAATACTCAGGGTGCTTTGTCCTAACTTATTACGTATGCTGCTATGCTTCTATCATGAGCTGCCATCTGAGTTCAGAGGTTTTTTTAAGCAATGTAGATTCTAACAAAGAGAGGCTTTCAAGTCCTTTTCATTATATCATTTCCATTTTAAGCACACAGTTTAGATCGCTCAAAATGCCAGTGACATATTCAAAAGCATATTATATTTGATATCCTAGTAAATGAAAATTAATCTAAGTATATTTTCTGCACTTGAACTGTGTATTTTCATCCACTGTAAAGGTTTACTGTATGCAACTATTTCTTATATTTTTTTTCAAAGATTCAGACTGTTTTTCTAACACATGCAGGGCTGCTGTTTGAAGTAATTGCAGTGCATCTTGTTGAATTGTTAAGTTAGTTCATAGATGTGTACTAGGCTAGTGGCCCTGGAGCCTTTACAAGCCTAGCTCATAGGATTACCCTGGCAATGTGCCACCCAACCTTAGTTTCCAGTGCCTCTGTCGAGTAGAGCCACTGGAGTGATCCCTGGGTGAATTTTCTATTTGCATCCACTCAGCAGGATTTCTCTTGAAGAGGGCCAGTGATGTGCTCTGTTTGACATGTATGGGAAGTCTATTCCATAGCATGGGCAGTCTCTGGGTTATGAACCTCTCCCTTCAGCACGTTCTGTTGACTGTGGTAATGAGATTGAGGTCTCTGGAATGTGTGGTGCAGAGGGATTGGGATTTCTTTAGATGTAGCATTTCTAACAGAGCTGGGTCAGACATGGCTTTATAAGTCAAGCAGAGATCACCTTTAAGTAGGCAATATGAGACAGAGAATAGTTGGAGTTTTTTGAGTCTGTCCATATAAGACAAGTGTTTAAGGCCTAGGATCCTCTTTGTGAAGTACTTTTGTGGCCTCTCCAATTGTTGCAGGTGTCTGGTGAGGTACATGTCAAATGGGGCATTGTACTTGATGATTGGCCTAATGAGGGAAAAGTATAGGGAGACAATGACCTCTTTCTTCTTGGATGCAAAACCCTTAGTAATGAGTTGTGCTACATAGAAGGACTTTCTGACTACAATGTCAGTGTGGTGGTCAAAAGAGAGGTTGCTGTCAACCTGTGTTCCCAGACCTCTTATAACACCTTCTGTGTTCAGTAGACTACCATCGATGTGGTAGTTCATGGGAATTGGGTTTTTCCTAAAGGGGATGAAAACACATTTTTTGGTATTAAGCTTAAGGCCATGGTTCTGACACCAGTCATTGGTCTCAGTGAGGCCTTTCTGTAGGATGTCAACATCACACTTGGGGAGTTAATAATGGCACCCAACTTGCAATTGTCTGCAAACTTTGTCAGCCAGAGTCCCTTCGTGTTGGACTGGACTTCTGAGAAGTAGATACCAAACAGGAGAGGACCCAGGATCGATCCCTGTGGGACTCCACCCGTGACTGCAGTCTGACTTGGAGTCAGCTACTTTCACACTGTGGGTTCTATCTGTGAGCCAGTTTGCAACCCACCTAGTGATATAGGGGTTGATGTCTAGCTTAGTGAGTTTTTCTATGATTCCTGAGTGAGGAATGGTATCAAAGGCCTTGGCCAGGTCAAGGTAGGCTGTATGAACCACCTTGCCTTCATCCACAGCTCTGGTGACTGACTCAAAGAAGTCGACCAAGTTGAGCAGGCATGATCTACCCTTCACAAAACAAAACTGTGTGGGATCCAGAGTTTGGAGGTTCCCTATATCCTTTTTTACTAGGTCCATGATGATGTGTTCCATAGCTTTGCATATCAGACTTATCAGGCAAATGGGACGATAATTCCCAGGGTCTGTAGTCACTTCTCCCTTGAGGAGAGGGATGACTGTAGCAGTGCAGCATTTGGTAGGGACAAAGCCTGAGGTGAGGCTGTGATTGAACAGTGCACACAGGTGAGGTGCCAGTTCACTCTGTAGTTCATGTAGAAGACAGCCAGGGATATTGTCAGGTCCCATAGTGGCTGTATTCTTGGCCTTGGGCTGTGCTGTTCTAACCTGTGCAGCAGTAATACTGGGTGCCTGGCAATCTACTGGTATTGTGATTGGTCCTTTGGGGGGGGGGGGTGAGAGGGGAAAAGTTGGCACTGAAACTGTTGGCCAGTATATTGGCAATATCTGTTGGCTCGGTATAGGAGGTACCACTGTGCAGTAGCTCAGAGCAAATCTGGGTATGGTTGTGGAGGTTCTTTACATAACTATAGAAGGCCTTGTGGTTGTCTTTACTATCTGCTGCAATTCTGTTTTCATAGCTAGCTTTAGAGGATTTGATGAGGGAACTCAACTTTTTGTTGAGGCTGATAAGGGAGTTTTTCCAGTCTTGGGACTTCACCTTATTCCGCATCAGTTTCCTACTTCTGTTATAGAGTTTGTTTATGGCAAGGGACCCCCAGATTGGCTTCCTTTTTTGGAGCAGAGCGCATCTGTTTGTTGTTCCCAACATTTGGGCTCTAAACCAGTCATTTTGCATTAAGAGTGTCTAAGTCTTTACTTTTGTGACAGGTGAGGGCTGATTTCACTCATTTGAGCTGGGGTACTGATACAAAACTCATTGTGTGCTTATCTGATTGGCCTATGAGCTTATGTAGTGCTAAAATGTTTCTACGTTTATTTAAGCCTTACATTTGCAGGAGACTGCTCTTCTCACAGCAGTGGTTTACAGTGTCTTGAATATACACAAATGCCAAAAGTTGAAATTTCCCTATAAAACTACCTCAAAACTTTACACCAGTTCTGTGGCACTCACCAGGTAACATATTTGTGTGGTGAGCAGCAATTAAGCACTCAGCTGTGAATATTTTATTTAGCACTACCTCGTCTTAGCAACTAGGACTATCACTGCATAGCAAGCAGCTAGTTTGTGTGCCAGTTAGCATCGCAGGCCAGGTCAGCTGAACTTACAGCAAGTAGGCATCCCCATCTTATTCCCTTCATAAACATCCACCACTCCTACCCCTTGTAAGTATATTAAGACAGGCAAGCATGGATGGGCACTTTCCTACCATCTTTGTTTCTAGCCTGATGGACATGGGTATCCTGAGGCAATGTAGAAATTGCCTCATGTACACTGACAACAACTTAATTCTTAAACAGACAAATACAGCATGTGAGAGCTGTACTTACACATTGTCACTGGAGGACAGACTCACATACAGACACAAAATGCAACAAATAGGTTGTCAAAATGACTCACACATACTACTCACTGCACCCACTAAGGACCACCACCTTAGACTTACATATGTGGAGGTGCTCACATGTAACCTACCCAAATCTCAAAGGCCTTAATGGACTCACAGGTGCAGTCCTCAGAAATGCTGCATTCACACAAATGAAACACATACCAGCACAACACAATCTGAAGTAGTTGACTTCATTTGGTCATCAACCTGTGGGTATTTGGATCCGGGTCGGATCTAAGATTGCTGCTTCACCAGCTTCTGATGCGAGTGCCAAACTCCTCCTCTTATCCATAATACCCCTCTGTCTCCTTCCTTCCCCCAGATCTTGTCTGCCGCTTTCCAAGCCAACAGCATGGTCTCGAGCTCCAAGTAAGTTAGTGTTTTTTGGGTAAGTGATCAGCATGTTTGTTAGTTAGCTTCAGCTAATATTGTTGTTTTATCTCCCTTGCACCTGCATCTATGTCATCAGTTCACAAAAAAAAAAAAAAAAAAACGAAAAAAGATAGATATTTGGTATAGTCAGTGTTGTGTTCCCTTCTTTCCCCTACAGTTAGGCTGGTGTGTGTGTGTGTGTGTGTGTGTGTGTGTGTGTGTGTGTGTGTGTGTGTGTGTGTGTGTGCATGTGTGCGTTTGTGCGTGTGTGTGTGTGTGTGTGTGTGTGTGTGTGTGTGTGTGTGTGTGTGTGTGTGTGTGTGTGTGTGTGTGTGCGTGTGTGTGTGTGTTCTCTTAGGCCGTCCTTAGCCATGGCTGATGTTTCTAAGCCTGTCTTCAGGAAATGCACAGAGTGTGGCCATAAGCTTTTACCGGCCAATGGCCACACTCTGTGTGTTGTTTGCTTGGGACTCACCTATCTATGGCCTGCACTATTTGTGCGGGATTTAATCCCAGAGCCCTCAAAGGCAGGAGGGCTTTTGCCAGCTTTGGTGATGGCTGTCCCTGCCTCATCTTCAGTGGTAGCGGCCGCTACCATCTCTTTGTCCTCTCAGGCCTCCAGGACACATACCCCCATTTCTAGGCCATTATACTCAGACAAGAGGCAAAAGGATATGCCCAAAAAGTGGTCCCCTGACTGCTTGAAACTGCCAGGGCCTCTAGCTAAAACTAGAACTCCTCCTTTGAGAGCTTCCCCTCACCAGCACTCCCGGCCAGTGTCGGTGGCTTCCTTGTCCCTGTCCACCCACAGTTTTTCAGTGTCAGAGATGGACAGGATGATGCGGAAGTTTATCTACACCCAGATCCAGATGGGGGTTTTGCCAGCCCCCTCTCCCTCTGTAGTGGGGCATTCTTAGCCCTTCTTTCCTCCCATCACTCCTTCTCCAATCCAACCCTTGGTTTTGGAGTCCTTGGATCCAAGAGTCCACGGGGTCAGAGGGCTGGCGCCGACAGTACCTAGTACCCTGTCTTCGGTCATGACCTTGACCATCAGATCTGAGGGGTTGCTGTCAGTTCCAAGTCTATCAGAGGGCAGCCTTCCCCTAAGCATCTCAGTGCCAGTGGGCTCGGCTCCAACTCCCATGTCAGACCCATGGAGTGTGGCTCCTTTGTTGGTTTCTCAGAATGCCCGCTTTCCTTGGCCTTCGATGTGGTAGAGAGGGTCCTCTCGATGGGATTGAGGCCTTTGACAATTTCATCTTCAGAATCTGCACCGATTCCTTCGGTTCTGGGTATGGCTCCGACCATCCTGTCCTCACAGGGACAGCCTTTGCTTGATTTGCCCCAGGCAGCTCCTATTGTAGAGCAACCCCGTTTGCAAGTCTGCTCTGGAGAGTCCAACCGAAGATGTCCCTCACAAATGGATGTGCAAAAGGAGGCACCTGGACTCCTCCCCAGAGTCCCTCACTGAGGACACTGATTTGGAGGAAGGGGAAAGCTCCTCCAGGTCACCCCCCCCCCAATGATGTCTCCTTTGGAGACATCATGGAACTCCTTCGCCAAAGCGGGGGGTGGTCCACCTCAAAGCCATCCTCTGATGAGACGGTGTTCCTGGAGGCTTTTGGCATGGGCTCATCTACTTCCTGGGTTTCTCCTCCCATGGATCCTTTACTGGACCTTATTACTACACAGGCATGGAAGAAACCAGCCACCGTGGAGCCTATTCCAAAGCATCCAGATAAAATTTTGAGTCTGTACTCTGACAGGACTAGCTGGAGTAAGGGGTCCCCAGTAGACGCTATGGTGGTGGCAGCCACCAACAAGAAAGAACTGGCTCAGGAAAGTTCTACAGTTCATCCTCCTGACTGAGAGTCACAGGTGATGGACCATCTGGGGAAGTGGGTTTATACATCAGCTACCTTTTCCAAAAGGGCGCTGAATTATTTGGCTCATGTTATTTGACTTCAGTGGGACCTGGTGAAGGAGGTGGCTGAGTCATCCATGGAGTCCATGTCTCCAAAGGATAAACAGACTTTCTCTGTATGGATGGCCATTCTGAATGCAGTATCAAACACATCCACGTGTCTGCTTTCACATGCCACTGAAGGAGCAGCAAGTGCTGCCGGATATGGTGTTGCTATGAGGTGACATGCCTGACTCCGGCTGTGTCAGTTTATGGAACACGTCAAGGCGTTGTTTGCTAATGCCCCTTATGATGGTTCTTCCCTGTTTGGGAAGTCCATGCGTGAGACACTTGTCCAGAGTTAGAAGGATGGGAAGACGCTGTCTGCCATCGGGATCTGCTTCTCTAACCCTCAAAAATACTTTTCAAGGAATCAGCAAGGGAAAAAAAATATGTGTTTCTGAAAATCTCAGCACTCCCAAGAAACTCAGGACTCATCTTCCCCCAGAGGCAGAGGGGTTTACAACAGACGCTGGCCCAGATGCAGAGGGAGGTCCAAGAAATGTTGTCTCGAGAACCTTTCTCAGACAGGCCTGCACAGCAGCCCTGAGCAGTTGCCCAACTGCTCATCTCTGGAGGCAGTCAGGGGTCATTTTTTGTTGCACCTAATGGCATGGGAGTCTGTGTCAACAGACTGTTGGGTGCTACAAATCATATCCAAAGGCTACTCCATTCACTTCATGGTACCACCTCTTACAGATGTTCCACCCAAGCAAAGGGAGGTTGCAGCACTTGAAATAGAAAAGGTGCTAAGGAAGCGAGTCATCCAACCCATCCCCCATAGACCAGTCTGGATCGGGCACCTATTCCAGGTTCTTTTTAGTGCCAAAGAAGATAGGGGACCTAAGACCCATTCTGGATTTTTCAACCTTGAACCTGACAGTTGCCAAAGAAAAGTTCCAGATGGTCACCTTGCAATCCATCCTGCCCTACCTGCAGGAGAATGATTGGATGTGCTCCACAGACCTCCAGGACGTGTACTATCATATAAAGATGCATAGACATTCCAGGAGGTTTCTCCACTTCCGGCAGGGAGACAATCATTATTTGAGCCTTCCTCTTTGGTCTCACCACAGCCCCCAGGGTGTTCACCAAGGTTATGGCAGTAGTAGCGGCTCACCTGAGGTTTCAGAGAATACAGGTCTTTCCATACCTGGACGATTAGCTCCTTGCTGTCCCCACCAAGAGTCTACTCTCACTAGTCAAAGACTACTTTCTGAGATTAATGAGTCTCCTGGGGATCACAGTCAACACAAACAAATCATCTCTGAATCTGGTCCAAACTATGGAATTTATAGGGGCACGACTAGACACAGCTCGGATGAAGGTCTTTCTATTAATAGTCTCTAAATCCTTCTATAGTGGAGTAGATCTTCCTCAAGTGGGGTTGGCCTTGCTGCAATCTCTTCACATCTCCTTCCAATGTGAAGTGCAGTGAGCTCTTTGCTCTGATCCCTCTGCAGGGGGAAGCCCCAGGGACGGTCTAGTCCATGTTTGGCCTCCCGGTCTTCTCTATGCTTATTCCCCATTACCTCTCATATCAAAATGTCTTCAGAAAGCTTACAGGCTGGGGAGTAATGTAATTCTCATTGCCCCATTCTGGCCTTGCCAAGTCTGGTTTCCCTCCCTTTGGTCTCATCTGGTAGTTCGTCCATGGATCTTGAATCCCATTCCAGATCTCATCTCACACCCATCAAGGGTTTCTCAACCAGACCTGGTCAGTCTGAAGCTTGGCTGCTCTAGTTCCCTTGATAGCTAGGACTCCTGGTTTAACCTCACCAATTAAGTCTATTCTGGTGACAGCTCACAAATCATCCACCAGGAAGCTTTACCGCAGCAAGTTCATAGGTTCATAAGTTCATAGGTTGGTACTAGGCTATCGGCCCTAGGGCCTATACAAGCCTAGCCATAACAATTCCCTGGTTATTTCTTCCCACAATATTTACTTCACTTTGTCTGCATACACTCTAAGGATACACCGAACTTTCAAAATTTCGAGTGTTCTAATATCGACCTGTTTTCAGCGAATGCTGAAAATATCGAAGAAACAGAAAACCAAATTTTTTCCTAGGGAAAGAATTTGGTTGTCAGTTTCTGTTGCTTCGGTATTTTGAGCGCTATGGTGGAAAGTTATGGGTTGGGTTCAGGTAAGTGTGCGATTGTGTGGACGTGAGGGTTAGGGCAGGTTAGGTGAGTTAGGGTTAGGGCGCGGGTCAGGTAAGTGTGCAATTGTGTGGACGTGAGGGTTAGGGCCGGGTAGGTGATTTAGGGTTAGGGCGTGGGTGAGGTGACTGTTCAGTAGTGATGGACCTTAGTGTTAGGGTTTGGGTTAAGGTAAGTGGATAGTTAGTGGTGTATGTATAGTTTAGTGTAGGGTTAGGTGTAAGAGTTTAAGTGTATGTGTGTGAATTGCTGTTTGTTTGATGTGCTTGTGTTGTGTGTATGTGTTTTGGAACAGAAAATTTTTTCCCTAGAAAAAATTCACTGTTCTGTATGTTCGATGCTTTAAATTTTCGATTAATAGGGTTCAATATTAGAACACTCGAAATTTTAAAAGTTCGGTGTTCTAATGTAGACCCCACTCTAAGGATACATTGGGAGATCCATTGAGTGGAAACGTTTTTCTATTTGGGCCTTTCAGAGTGACCTGGATCCCTTCACAGCCCTGGTCCCGGCAGTGTTGGAATTCTTGGTGAATATATTTCATCAGGGCACTAGCTCTTCTACTGTGAAAGTTCAACTGGCTGCCATTTCTAACTTCCACAATGGTGAAAACTTGGTTTCTCTAGCCACTTCTAGACTTTGTAAAAGCTTTGTTAAGGGTACATTTCTGTTAAGACCCCCAGTGAAGGATCCTAACAGGGATCTCAACCTTGTTTTACAGGTTTCTCCACCCTTTCAGCCTGCAGCATCAATAGACCTTCAATTTCTGTACTGGAAAACTGCCTTCCTAGTGGCTATTACTTCAGCTAGGAGGGTATCGGAACTTCAGGCACTATCATTCAAAGCCCTGTACATGGTTTTTCATAAGGACCAGGTTTCTTTACATACTAATCCATCCTTTCTTCCCAAGGTTGCTTCAGAAACCAATATTAACCAAACTATTAATTATTTCTGAATTTTCAAAATAGGGGTGAATACAAATTGCATTTGTTGGCTGTACATAGACAATTTAGGTTCTACTTGCACAGAACTAAGGATTTTCATAAGTCCGATCAGTTATTTGTTTCTTACTCTAGAACCTTTCTGGGTAAACCTATATCGAAAGTGACTATTGCTCAAAGGATCTCCCAATGTATCCTTAGAGTGTATGCAAACAAAGGCATTTCTCCTCCAGGTCAAGTTAAAGCACATTCCATCAGGTCCATGGCTACCACTGCAGCTTTTCGGTCCAGGGTGTCTCTGGATATTATTTGTTCTGTGGCTACTTGGTCCTCATCTCACACTTTTATTTCACATTACAAACTGGACATGATATCTAGCAGTAGAGCATCCTTTGGCTCTGCAGTGCTCCGGAATATCCTTCCATGAGGGCCACACAGGTGTTTGGTAGCTGGGTATTCTGTCCCACAGGTTGATGACCAAATGAAGTCAACTACTTCAGATAAAGAGGTTCTGTACTCACCATAACGTTCCATCTGAGTAGTTAGACTTCATTTGTCGTCAACCATCCTCCCCCTCCTTCTGGTATGTAGGCCTGACCTTATCATTATTATCCTACTCTGGTATGCAGGCCTGACCTTATCATTATTATCGTACTCTGGTATGTAGGCCTGACCTTATCATTATTATAAATGATAATAAACCCAATAAAATACCTGAACTCCAGGCCACAATAGCACACTACTCCCCAGACATAGTTGCTTTAACAGAAACCTGGCTAAATAAAAACATAGCTAACTCAGAAGTTCTCCCTACTGGCTACAATATCATTAGACAAGACAGACCACTTCGTAAAGGGGGTGGAACTGCCTTACTCTACAAGTCCAACTTAACTGTCCGTCAATTACCAAACTCCTACCCCTCCCCAATAATTGGGACATACTTATCTCACAACTTCAACTTCACCCTAAAAAGGTCATCACCACAATTGTGATCTATATTCCACCTGGTAATACACCTGCTAGCCTTGAAGACTTCTTATCCTGGTGTTCTTCCACATACTCACAAGAAACCCTTATTCTGGGGGACTTCAACCTAGATTGGTTCACCTGTATATCAGAACCACCAAGTAATCTAATAAATCTCCATGGCTACCAGCAGCTAGTCCAAATTCCAACTAGGTGTGATAAAAATCTAAAAGGGAATCCATCCTTGACTGGATCCTAACTAGCAACCCCACATTGTACCCTCACACAGGCAGTCTCCCAGACACCTTAAGTGACCACAACATAATATACTTTATACATAGTAGAACAAGCATATGCAAAACCACTAACTATATATCCACTAGAAACACAAAAATTCTCTCCTGATGTCCTCAACACTTTACTGTGTAACTGTGACTGGACCCCCTAAAAACCCTCCCACTTGACCAGGCTGTAGCATATTTCAACAAAACATTTCTACAACACCTAGACACTGTCGCTCCATTGCAAAATCAAGGTTAGAACCTCTACAAACCCCTGGCTCAGTAAAGAAACCAAACAAATCCTCAAGTCCAGAGACACTGCCTGGTGTTACTATCAAAAAAACAAAGAAACACAAAGCCTAACTAAGTACCAAGAACTGCGCAACCGTGCAAAAAAATGCATTAAGCTGGACAAAAAATCCTACTATACAACATTACAAACTAAATACCAACACAACCCGCAAAAATTTTGGCAAAATGTAAACCAGCTACTAAAATCCACCCAAAAGGCTACCCCCAAACCAACCACCCCTGACATTAAAGTTCCCATCGAAACACAATTCAGCTCCCACTTTGTGAACTCAGTTCTATCCTTAGTATCACAGGACAGTTCCTTCCTCACTATCCCCCCAACACAAATAACACTAATACAAGCTTTACCCTCAAAACAGTTTCCACCACTTCAATCAAAAGCATGCTCTCCAAACTAAACACCTCATCAACAGCAGCCGACCTACTCCCCAGCTATTTCTTGAAACTTACAGCAGATGCTATTGCTATTCCAGTCTCCACTCTCATAAACAGATCAATTGTTGAAAACTATGTGCCCAAACTCTGGAAAATATCCTATGTTACACCCATACATAAAGGCGGGACCTCCACTGAACTTAATAACTACAGACCCATTGCTTTACTCTCCCCCCTGGCCAAAATCCTAGAAAAATGCATCCATACCCAGATGCTAAACTATCTCCTAGACTGCAACATCCTGTCACCTACTCAGCATGGTTTCAGACCTGCCCATAGTACCACTACAGCTCTCCTCTGCTTCACAGACACAGTAAACCGTCTCAAAAATGAAGGCCTGCAAGTGTCAACTCTTTTTTTGGATACGTCCAAAGCATTTGACACAGTCTCACACCAAATCCTGCTAAACAAACTAAACCAATATCATCTATCTAATTCCACTCTTACCTGGTTCCAAAGCTACTTAACTGACAGGTACCAAGCTGTGAAATGGGAAAATTCTCTCTCTCCTCAGCTGCCCATAACTATAGGAGTCCCACAGGGTTCTATCTTAGGACCACTACTATTCACAGTCTTCACAAATGACCTCCACACCTCCACACAGCATGCATCTATAATTCAGTATGCAGATGACACTACCTTAATCTGTGCTGCACAAAACATTCCCACCCTCCTGCAAACAACTCAACTAGCATTCTCTGACGTTGAAAACTACCTTACCAAAGCCCAACTTATCCTCAATCCAAAGAAAACTCAGCTTATGATTATAACCAGTTCTAACAAAAACACTAACAGTCAATTCACTATCTACTCCACAAATGCTACTCCAATTGCTCCAGTGGCACAGGCTAAGCTATTGGGAATAACCATAGACTCCCACCTAAAATTTGATAGTCTTCTTAACTTAACTATTAAAAAAGTACATGCCAAACTGGGGTCACTCTACCATATCAAACCATTTCTTACCAACAACACAAGATCAGCCATTGCTCGCTCCCAACTTCTATCCACCCTACTCTATGCATCTCCCATTCTGACTAATCTCAACAAAACTGAACTAAGCAAAATGGAAGCTTGCTATAACAGAATTGCCCATTTTGCTGCAAATTGCTCATATAGAACTCATCACTGTACTGCTTTGAGACAGCTCCACTGGCTTGAACTGCCCAACCTCCTAACCTACAATCAGCTCTGCCTCTGTCATTCTATCTATTACCTCCCCAATAAGTGTCCTGCCCTCAAAAACCTAGTACAACATCACTCAGCCAAAAGGCCTCTTAGATCATCAAGCAAACTACTACTAGAAGTAACCAACAGCTCCAATAGCTTTGGAGATGCACTATATAGTAGTTCGGTGGCTAAAAAATGGAACTCTGTCCCTACTAGCATTCAAAACACATCATCCAAAGCCTCCTTTAAAGACCTCATCAGGCAACATCTCAAGCAAAGTTGGCAGTGCCATGACTGCTCCCCAGGCTAGTGAAAGCGGATAACATATGCATACTAAATCTAGAGCAATTTATAATAGTTTTTCAATCTTACTCACAAACACTGGCTAATCTACAATGTATGTACTGTACCTGTGTACTATGTATGTATCCTACCTACATTCCAAAGTTCAGCTGTACACCACAAATCTATTACTTACCTTTATTTTTAAAATTAATATCTTTTTTGATTGTTCTCTCCACTGTAACTGTTTGTTTGTGCCGCATACCACTGTAAAAACATGTCTCTTGTAATTTGTGTGTATACTGATTATGTCTAAATAACTAAATGTGTCTGTAATTTTTCTTTGTGGAGCTTTTCTCCCCGGGCCTCTGCTGAAAAAGGGCCTTTTCGGCTCAGTCAGACACCCCCGGTTAACAAATGTAAAATAAATAATAAATAAATAAATTATCGTACCCTGGTATGTAGGCCTGACCTTATCATTATTATCCTACTCTGGTATGTAGGCCTGACCTTATCATTATTATCCTACTCTGGTATTCAGGCCTGACCTTATCATTATTATCCTACTCTGGTATGTAGGCCTGACCTTATCATTATTATCCTACTCTGGTATGTAGGCCTGACCTTATCATTATTATCCTACTCTGGTAAGTAGGCCTGACCTTATCATTATTATCCTACTCTGGTAGGTAGGCCTGACTTTATCATTATTATCCTACTCTGGTAGGTAGGCCTGACTTTATCATTATTATCCTACTCTGGTATGCAGGCCTGACCTTATCATTATTATCCTACTCTGGTAGGTAGGCCTGACTTTATCATTATTATCCTACTCTGGTAAGTAGGCCTGACCTTATCATTATTATCCTACTCTGGTACGTAGGCCTGACCTTATCATTATTATCCTACTCTGGTAGGTAGGCCTGACCTTATCATTATTATCCTACTCTGTTATGCAGGCCTGACCTTATCATTATTATCCTACTCTGGTAGGTAGGGCTGACCTTATCATTATTATCCTACTCTGGTAGGTAGGCCTGACCTTATCATTATTATCCTACTCTGGTAAGTAGGCCTGACCTTATCATTATTATCCTACTCTGGTACGTAGGCCTGACCTTATCATTATTATCCTACTCTGGTATGCAGGCCTGACCGTATCATTATTATCCTACTCTGGTAGGTAGGCCTGACCTTATCATTATTATCCTACTCTGGTAAGTAGGCCTGACCTTATCATTATTATCCTACTCTGGTAAGTAGGCCTGACCTTATCATTATTATCCTACTCTGGTACGTAGGCCTGACCTTATCATTATTATCCTACTCTGGCAGGTAGGCCTGACCTTATCATTATTGTCCTACTCTGGTATGTAGGCCTGACCTTATCATTATTATCCTACTCTGGTAGGTAGGCCTGACCTTATCATTATTATCCTACTCTGGTAGGTAGGCCTGACTTTATCATTATTATCCTACTCTGGTAGTCAGGCCTGACCTTATCATTATTATCCTACTCTGGTAGGTAAGCCTGACTTTATCATTATTATCCTACTCTGGTATGCAGGCCTGACCTTATCATTATTATCCTTCTCTGGTATGTAGGCCTGACCTTATCATTACAATCCTACTCTGGTATGCAGGCCTGACCTTATCATTATTATCCTACTCTGGTATGTAGGCCTGACTTTATCATTATTATCCTACTCTGGTAGGTAGGCCTGACCTTATCATTATTATCCTACTCTGGTAGGTAGGCCTGACCTTATCATTATTATCCTACACTGGTTTGCAGGCCTGACCTTATCATTATTATCCTACTCTGGTAGGTAGGCCTGACCTTATCATTATTATCCTACTCTGGTATGTAGGCCTGACCTTATCATTATTATCCTACTCTGGTATGTAGGCCTGACCTTAACATTATTATCCTACTCTGGTATGCAGGCCTGACCTTATCATTATTATCCTACTCTGGTATGTAGGCCTGTCCTTATCATTATTATCCTACTCTGGTAGGTAGGCCTGACCTTATCATTATTATCCTACTCTGGTATGCAGGCCTGACCTTATCATTATTATCCTACTCTGGTATCTAGGCCTGACCTTATCATTATTATCCTACTCTGGTAAGCAGGTCTGACCTTATCATTATTATCCTACTCTGGTAGGTAGGCCTGACTTTATCATTATTATCCTACTCTGGTAGGTAGGCCTGACCTTATCATTATTATCCTACTCTGGTATGCAGGTCTGACCTTATCATTATTATCCTACTCTGGTATGTAGGCCTGACCTTATCATTATTATCCTACTCTGGTATGTAGGCCTGACCTTATCATTATTATCCTACTCTGGTAGGTAGGCCTGACTTTATCGTTATTATCCTACTCTGGTAGGTAGGCCTGACCTTATCATTATTATCCTACTCTGGTAGGTAAGCCTGACTTTATCATTATTATCCTACTCTGGTATGCAGGCCTGACCTTATCATTATTATCCTACTCTGGTATGTAGGCCTGACCTTATCACTATTATCCTACTCTGGTATGTAGGCCGGACCTTATCATTATTATCCTACTCTGGTAGGTAGGCCTGACCTTATCATTATTATCCTACTCTGGTAGGTAGGCCTGACCTTATCATTATTATCCTACTCTGGTATGTAGGCCTGACCTTATCATTATTATCCTACTCTGGTAGGTAGGCCTGACCTTATCATTATTATCCTACACTTGTAGGTAGGCTTGACCTTATCATTATTATCCTACACTTGTAGGTAGGCTTGACCTTATTATTATTATCCTACTCTGGTATGTTGGCCTGACCTTATCATTACTATCCTACTCTGGTATGTAGGTCTGACCTTATCATTATTATCCTACTCTGGTATGTAGGCCTGACCTTATCATTATTATCCTACTCTGGTATGTAGGCCTGACCTTATCATTATTATCCTACTCTGGTATGTAGGCCTGACCTTATCATTATTATCCTACTCTGGTATGTAGGCCTGACCTTATCATTATTATCCTACACTGGTATGTAGGCCTGACCTTATCATTATTATCCTACTCTGGTATGTAGGCCTGACCTTATCATTATTATCCTACTCTGGTAGGTAGGCCTGACCTTATCATTTTTATCCTACTCTGGTATGTAGGCCTGACCTTATCATTATTTTCCTACTCTGGTAGGTAGGCCTGACCTTATCATTATTATCCTACTCTGGTAGGTAGGCCTGACCTTATCATTATTATCCTACTCTGGTAGGTAGGCCTGACTTTATCATTATTATCCTACTCTGGTAGGTATTCCTGACTTTATCATTATTATCCTACTCTGGTAGGTAGGTGAGGGCACCTGTGCAGCTCTCCTTTTCATGCTTGTTTTAGGTTTTTATAAGAACCTTTAGTGGTAAGGTCTCATTGGGTCGGGCTTATGTTTATGGTGCAGCAAACTCGATTTGAGAGAAGAAAGGGGACAGAGGGGTATCATAGGTAAGGGGAGGAACTTGGAGCTCAGATCATAAGCTGGTGAAGTGGCTGTCTCAGATCCAATCTGGATCTGAATACCCACAAGTTGATGACAAATAGGTTCATAGGTAGGTACTAGGCTATTGGCCCTAGGGCCTATACAGGCCTAGCCAAAAAGGTACCCTGGCTTTCGCCACCCAAGAAAATTATTTTCCTGTGCCCCTGTCAAGCAGAAGCAACAGAGGTGATCCCCAGGGTGAATTTCCTCTTTCCCATCCAATCATCAAGATTTTTCTTGAAGAGTGCTAATATAGATAGGTAGTTTTTTCCAGAGTATGGGAAGTCTCTGGGGCAGGAATCTATACCTCCAGCATGTTCTCTTTATTTTGGTGACAAGGTTTAGATCCCTAGAGCATGTAGCTCAGAGAGATTGAGATTTCTTTAAGTGGAGCATGTCCAACAGCTTTGGGTTTGACATAGCTTTATATGTTAGGCAGAGATCGCCTCTGAGTAGGTGATATGCGACAGAGTAAAGCTGGATTTTTTTCAGACGGTCTGTGTAGGGCATCTGTTTGAAGCCAGTAATCCTCTTTGTGAGGTATTTCTGCGGCCTTTCCAGTTGTTGTAGAAGTCTTGTGACGTACAAACCAAAATGGTGCTGTACTCTATAACGGTCTAATGAGTGATGAGTAGAGGGGAACACTGCCCTCTTTTTTTCCTGGATGAGAAACCTTTTGTGATGAGGTGTGCCATGTAGAAAGATTTCCTGACTACTGTGGTGATGTGATTATCAAAGGAGAGACTACTGTCCATCTGTGTCACAAGATCTCTTATCACACTTTCAGTGTTAAGTAGACTATCACCTATGTGGTAGCTCATGGGTACAGAGTTTTACCAAAGGGGATGACAATGCACTTTTTGGCATTGAGCTTGAGGCCATGCTTTGAAACCAGGCATCTGTCTCCATGAGGCCCTTTTGTAGGATGTCCACATCATTAGGAGTTTCAATTTTGGCTCCTAGTTTGTAGTCATCTGCAAACTTCATTAGCCAAAGACCTTCTGTGTTAGCCTGTACTTCAGAAAAGGAGATACCAAACAGGAGAGGACCCAGGACTTAACCCTGCGGTACTCAACTTGTCACTAGTCTGAAGTCGTATTAGGAGTCTGCCACTTTCACAGTGTGGGTTCTGTCAGTGAGCCAGTTGGCAACCCATCCTGTGACATAGGGATTTATACCTAGTTTAGTCAGTTTATCTATAATTCCAGAGTGGGGGATGGAGTCAAAAGCCTTGGCAAGATCTAGATAGGCTGTGTGAACTACCTTACCCTCGTCTACAGCTTTGGTGTCTGCTTCAAAGAAGTCTAACAGGTTTAGAAGACATGATCTGCCTTTTACAAACCTGAACTAGGTGGGGTCCAGAGTTTGGAAATTACCAATGTCTTTGTTTATAAGTTACATGATGATAATATGTTCCATGGCCTTGCAGACCAGGCTCATTAGGCTAATGGGGTGGTAGTTCTCAGGGTCCGTGGTGGCTCCCCCTGTGTGGAGTGGAATAATCATTGCTGTGTGCCATTCAGTGGGCACAAAGCCTGAGGTGAGGCTATGACTGAACATGGTGCTTAGGTGGGATGCCTGTTCATTCTGTAGTTCATGTAGAATGCAGCCTGGGATGTTGCCAGGTCCTATGGATGCTGTGTTCTTGGCTTTGGAGTTTATATTAGGGTGTTGGGTTGTACCCTAATATTTTTCAGTGTTTCAAGAAATGAGGATTGGGAATCCTGGGGCATGGTGGGGGATCTGTAGCAAGTTACAATTTGGATTACAGTCTTGCCCAGAGTTAGTTGCACTTGGATAATCTCGGATTCATTATGCTGAGCAACTAGCCAGGAGGTGTGGATATCCTTAATGAATATGGACTCACCTCCACCTTTAGTGTTTTGGTCCAGGATAGGTGGCCGAAAGGTGTGGTGTGAATTATAGCCTGGTAATGCAGGGGTGCTCTCTGGAGCCTTGAACCAGGTCACTGTCACTGCACAGATGTCAATGTTCTCCATTTTAAGGATGAAGTCCAACTACTAAGGTGGAATGTTATGGTGAGAACATAACTTCTTTTTAAGCCACATCTCATTGCATCTCAACCAAGCCCATAAGGTGAAATATTTTACAATCCAATATTTTGGTCATAGGTGACACCATTGTGAGACACACCAATGTCCCCTTTATAATGTTGGCTAAAGAGATGGTTAAAGTTAGATGCCTGTCAGGGGCCAGGATCTGACAGATGATGCAAACACTCAGGTCATACACACTTAAGCATAACTCTCAACCTGGAAACATCAAAAATCTGGGCAAAGCCCCATGAAAAATAGGTACAAATCTGTATGCTGATTAACATAAAATTTGCATACATAATTATGTAACCCCACCCAATCCAATGGAATTGTGGGATACCAACTTTCAAACGCAAACTGAAGAACAGACATATGGCCCCAGACCATGTAGTATATGGTAACCATTTTTTTTTTGAAATGTGTAGCAATGATGTTCACTGGGAAGGGAAAAGATGATGGACCTTAGGATTTTGTTTTTGCTGGGTTGCAGTATGTGGGTTTTGTGGTAAAAGTAGGGCATTTAATGGTAGGCAATATTCTAATCCTAGCAAAAGAATATTATAGTTTTCTAGGACCTCCAAAAGTCATTCTCCATGGCCTACTGATGAGTGGCGTAGCTAGAGTTTGTGCCGCCCAGGGCTGTCTGAGTTTACCACACTTTCCCCTTCAGAAAATCATAGTCGAATGGGGCCCCCATACACAGCTCTTCCCCATGCAGCCATTCCAATGTCTCATTGCTTGGCTATTTCACCCGATTTACCATAAACAATGCAATTTGCATACTGTTTTACTTCTACAATGATTATTTGTATTTCATTTAAAACTTTTATTTGACATTTTATAGCACAAACACTAATAGGCATCTACTAAACAAAGCAATACAGTCTCACAATGAATATAGACTTAGCATTAAAACATCCCTGCCCTTTAAACTCACATTTATTGAAACAGCATTGAAACTCACATTCAAAGAAAATACAAAAGTCATCTAAATAATTCTACATTTACAAAGATCTTTAACTAATGAAGAGGTTGCTGCTAGAAAACAACTTTATATTTCATTGTTTCATCTACAAATAAAGTGCCTGTTGCCCTTGAAGAATACATTTCCATTGTTACATTAAAAAACTGATAAGCTAGTAATATTGCAATAGGGAATGGATGGCAAACTGATAGCAGGTTCAGAGTTA
Organism: Protopterus annectens; assembly: GCF_019279795.1. Classification (NCBI taxonomy): domain Eukaryota; kingdom Metazoa; phylum Chordata; order Ceratodontiformes; family Protopteridae; genus Protopterus; species Protopterus annectens. The sequence goes on along the minus strand of NC_056729.1, from coordinate 1,638,601,046 downwards.
CTAGGTATCTCTGCAAAAGAGGACATTCTCAGGACTGCAGCATCCACCCCCTTTAAAAGTGCAGCACAGTACAATATCAGCAATTCATCTACATACTGTGGGAGTAGAACCCACAGCCTTCTGCATCAAAAACAAGTATACTACCTGCTGTGTTACTAACACAAGCAGGCTTGGTATAAGCAGCACTAAACTTCTCTCCCCCTGAAAAACTATGCAGCACAAGAAATCTGGAAAAAGCCAAAATGTATTGCGGTGGGGGGGGGGGGCAAAGGCCCCAAACCAGGGACACATTTTAAACATTGCTTGTATAATCTTAAAAAGTTGCTAGGATAAAATGTTTTGTGTTACCATGCATTTCTTGAAAGATAGGAAGACTGAATGTTAAATGGTTATCAGTATTTAGTGAATTCAGTTCACACTGATTTGCCAGAAAACCGCAAATTTAAATAGGAACAGACCAAATTATGAGCCAAACATTCTGTGAAACTTCGAATAGTTGAGAAACTCCTTGAATCATGAGTGGTGGTATGGGTAGAGAATTTAGGCTCTTGCTCTTTGTACCTAAGGTACAGGGCTTGAGTATTAGTAACCCTAACTGCCAGTTATACCTTGTTATTGTCAAAATGCACGCGAATGCAATAGTTCATTTGGGTGAGAAATATACTACACTTGCCATTCTTCTGTTCATAAATAAAAGACTGTTCCTAAGAATTATACCAATAGCAGTATTTTTTTCTGTCTTCCTTACCTGGAGCCGGAAGAAGAAAGAAGTGCTGTGCAAACTTGCACTACCTGAATATTAAATGGGCCACTCGGGAATTTGTGGCACCCCAATATTTTACCCTCAAAACCAGTATTTACCAAGGAATTCAGTACAGTTGAGAGGTATTCCCCTAAGTACCAGTATAACTCTGTCATAATCCATGTGCGAGGGGAATGAACTGAGCTGTACCTCCCTGGATTATAAGAAGAGGGACATGACAGAACTCTCAGAATATGAGTCATACGCAGGTATGATCCTTACATTGAGCAGCATTCTACCGCCTCCAAGGATGATACCACAATACAGACAGAAAATGATCAATTTAACAATTGGCTTAGCTACTGGTCTCACTCCGAAGGGGTCAAATATTTGTCAGCCTGGGAGGACATGGTTGACAGACCATGCTGCTTTGCCAGGGATGGTCTCTGCCTGTCACCTCTAGGTTTTTAGATACTGGCATAACAGATTATTAACCCCTATTCTGCCTTTAAGGCATTGCCAAACAGGCAAATCTTCAAACATAACAAATGATACTCAGGGCAAGCTAAACGTGTTGTTGCTCAGTGCTAGGAGTCTCAATAGGAAACTGCATTCCTTAGAAGCTGTCCTCAGTCTAGAGAATGCTGACATCTGTGCAGTTACAGAAACATGGTTTAAAGCCACTAGAAAGCACTACAGCTGTGCATGGCTATAATGCTTATCAGATGTTCTGTTTATCCACTGAACGTGAAAGAGTGAAAAGCAGAGGTGTATCTATCCACCTCAAGATTGATCAAACAATATGACATGCTAGAACTAGTGCATGTCCAACTATCTTTGGAAAAAACCCGTTACAATATTTTTGCTAGCTACAGGCCCCCCTCCATCAACCATGATACCCAGACATCATACCTAGAACTCCTTGAATCTCTCACCATCCAGCACAATACCATATGATTTTAATTACCCCTCCATTAACTGGCAGACATAAATGATCACTAACATATATGGCCAAAGATCTCTCTACTTTGTAAATTCAAATAACCTGGAGCACCTGGTCTACACTCCCATGAGGGAAAACAAATATCTTTGATCTGATACTCACAAATATGGCAGAGTGCTGCACCCCCCCCCCCCCCCCCCATGTGTGATGGTGAGATCAGATCACAAAACTGTCTCCTTGGAAATTAAGGTAAAACTAGACCCCCAACCAAATTCCAAGAACTTTAATTTTTTTTTTCTAAGGCGATTTACTCCTATTAAATGATGACATAGCTATATTCCAAGCTCCTCCAAATCCAGAAAACACAGTAGTCTATATAGAGTAGTACACTAGAGCCCTGTATGACTACATAAACAACTGCATAAAAATGGCAGTACTGAGCTGAAATATGCCCAGTTCAAACTGGAAAAATAAGCCACCCTGGTGGACCTCTGGTCTTAACAGATTGTTCAACAAAAGAAAGAAATTCCTGACAAAAAGTAAGAGTGAATGTGCACAACAGAACAATAAGTCCCTCATTAGTGTAAACAAGTGAATCAGGGAACTAGTAATGTCTCTGAAATCTGACCTTGAGGTGCAAATAGCCTCCATAGCCAAGGATAACCATAAGGCATTTTTTCAGTTATGTCTGCAATCTTACGGGCAATCATACCTCTCAACCTTTTAGAGCAAGAAGTCTGGGCAAAGCTATATATAAAAGTGGGACAAAGGCCCAAAAATAGGGCCAATTTTTAAATATTGCTCTTACAGACTTAGAAAGTTGATAGAATAACAGGTTTTGCAGCTGTATGAATTTTCTGGAGGGTATGAAGTCTGAAACTCATATGTCTGTCATTATTTTATAACTTTAATATTTAATGATTTGCCACTAATTTGCCAGAAAACCACAATTTTATGAAAAATGGGCCAAAAACATGATGCAAAAATCTGGACAGTCTGCGAAAATCTGCACAGTTGAGATATATGCAGACAACTCTCAACAATGTGTGGAATTAGTTATCAACAGCATCTCCTATGCCCAACTAGCAGACATAGCAAATCTGCTGGCTTATAAATTTAGCTCAAACTTTACTCCCCCATCACCCCCACTTTTCCCCCAAGAAATACCCTCCAACACTCCTCTACCAATTATCACTTAAAAAAACAGATAGCCACAGTACTCTCCAAAGGTAAAAACATGACATTAGTGGGACCAGGCGATATACCAAGTTGTCTGTTAAATAATTTAAATAGGGACCTATCAGGTCCAGTAGGTTCTTCATTTAACCATAGCCTCTGGACCGGCTTTGTTCTGACAGAGTGGAGAACAGCTACAATCATACTCCTGCACAAGGGTGAACTGTCAACTGCCCCAGGAAATTAGAGACCCACAAGTATGACTAGCGTTATTTGTAAGGCTGTGGAAAGAATAATCATGGACCTGATAAATAAAGACATAGGAAACCTCCAAACACTGGACCCAACCCAATTTGGTTTCTTAAAGGGAAGGTCATGCTTACTAAATCTGGTGAACTTCTTCTAGAAAGTCACTAAGGATATGAATGAGGGTAAAATAGTGCATGATGCCTACCCCAACCTGGCCAAGGAACCTGACACAATTCCCTACTCGGGTATTATAAGTAAACTCACAGAACTGGGTATAAATCCCTATGTCACCAGATTCAAGGAAATGATACATGTGATCAAAGTGAGTGATTCAAGTTCCAGCAATTGGCAAGTTATTAGTGGTGTGCCACAGGGCTCAGTGTTGGGACCACTCTTGTTCAGAATTTATTTCTTGGATGCCTGGGCCAAAATGGAAGACCTCTGCAGGACAAAGTTTGCAGATGACTGTAAACTGGGGGAAATCACTTCAGGAAGGTCTAAACCAGGTAAATGATCAGTGTCAGAACCATGGCCTGAAACTAAATGCAAAGAAATGCATTATCATACCCTTTGGGAAATCTAATATGCCTGCTAACTACAACATTAACAACATATCCCTAAGAATAGACAAAGGTAAGGGATATGGATACCCAAGTATATACTGTAGGTACCTAAACTTTGACTGCCATGTATCCACAGTGATAAGGAAATCATTTTATGTGGCACGACTTATAAGTAAAGATATGGCATCCACATCCAGGAAGGTTATAGTCCCACTGTACTCAGCCTTCATTAGATGAATAACTGACTGCAAAGCACCATTTGGAATGTACTTTACCAGACACCTACAACAGCTGGAGCAACCTCAAAAGTTTCTAATAAAGAAATTACAGGATGTAAACAATATATCCTATGCGGATAGAGTGAAGCCCCTGTCCCTTTACTTGGTCTCTTATTGACTGTTAATGGGACGAACTGTGTCTGACCTACAAGTTGCTCACAAATCCAGCCCTGATGGAACTGCTGCATATCCACAAGACAAACAGCATGAAGTTCACCCATTCCAGGGATCTGAACTTAGTCAGTGTGTCAAACAGAATATGCTGGAGAGATAAATCTGTTTCTCAGAGATTGCCACTTTTTTGGAATAAGCTTCCTATACATGTAGAGTCCTACCATGGCCATCTTTAAGGCCAGTTTGGTTTGATGGATGGGTAATCTAATCAATTCTCACCTGGGCTGGTACCCATGTCCCTTATGGATAGGGGCAAGCTGTAAAATCTGTGGAAATACCCAAGGCATAGGCACAAACCCATGCCTCCTTCCTGCCCCTAGGGGACATATACCAGGTAAATTTGGGTTATATTGGCTAGGCTTTTAAAGGCGTTTGAACCATTAACCTATGAAACTATGAACTTATGATCACCCCTAAGGGCCATTTCAGTCAGGACTGAGGACATAAGGCAAAAATCATACAAAGAAGTTTTAATAGTGTGCATACATTTTTTCCCCTGGTCCTCCCCTTCTGATAAAAATGAAATCCATATACCTACTGACACATTCCATTTCCCTCACACCTGGCATCTTAGCACACCAGAAGAGGAAGGTAAGAGCTGTGGATTATGTAAGACATCCTGTAGGAGTCAGGATAATTTCTGTATGCACAAAACATCTATCTCCCCTGCCCAATTGGCTGTAAAGTACATTTCAATGCCTACTGTGCTGGCTAGTGTAGGACCATGCTTCCATACACTGTAATCGCAAGCTACCAAAATACCAGTGAAAAGCTACTTCCTCTGAACGCAGCTCTATGTATCATCTGAATCTTTTCTGTTATACCCTACTTCCTGCAGAACTTAACTTTAGAAGGAGTGGGTGCTTTCTGCATACATCTGATTTTGTTTTTGAGCAGCTGTCATAAAGAACTGTAACATTTGACTTTTTGCTCTGGAATTGCATAAAAAAGATATAGTCTGGAGAGGTAAGTCGAAGGGAATAGTTAAATACTATGCCCCCAGAGCATCTGTAAAAATGTTACCACCTCATACCATTATCCAATCAGAAATTCACATGACCAAAAAATATGTTCCCGTGTACCTAATTTCTGAGAACTTGATCTCTGTTAAAGCAGTTATACCAATGAAAACATACATACCATCTTATACATACAGAGAAATTAGTGTGTAATAATTTATTGGTGCATAATCTTCACTGTAGTATCCTTGATCTATTTAAAAAGGACTTGGCCCTATCAAATTACAAGAGGATTTTCCCAAGTTTCAACACTCAAACTGCTGAGTGGTAGGTTTTGTTATTGTTAGGGCATATATGGCCTTTAACAGTAAATGACAGAGTTCCTGTCAGCAGGACAACATGTTGTATTAGACCCATGACTTCAGTACTCATTTCAGGAGACCCCTGCTAATCCCAATGGTTAACGTACTAAGGCTGGAGAGTACAAGACACCTGTCTTAGGTGCCAACCTTTAGGGTGTGCCAAACATTAAAAAAAAAAAACTTGACAGCTTGCCAGCAGTTAGTTAAGTGACTCTGATTGTGCTTTCATAATGAATGGCTTATTAACTATGTAATGTGAAACTTTCTTGTTTTATTTTAAATCTAGTTGTATTTGCAAGGATATTAATGGAGCCCTCCATTTTTCTGACACATCTCACACATGCAATAAGAAAATTGGTAAATCTAAATTACTCACAGACATTGTGCATTGTGGGTGATGTGGAAGAAAGGTCTGGCACTTTGTGGATGGCAGAGGCTGTTCATAAGATCATTATAGGAACTGAATAAGACCCAGCAACATTGGATGGGTGGAAACTATCTTAAAAATAGTACACTCAGGCAGAGAGGCAGATAATAAGCTGTATATACATAATTTCAAGTGCGATCATTTTTGAGAGCTTGTAAACTGTCAAACTATTCTTACAAAATGTAGTGTCTGTCATTAAGTTATCACTGTTGCACCCATTTATAGATAATGGGGGTGTCAAATGGATGCTCTGTCTAGTCATCAAATTCCCAGCTACAGCTCTGATCCCAGCCTTTTGAGATAAAATGCCATAATCATATTTATTGATAGAAACACGTCCATGTTATATTGCAGACTTTAAACATGTCATGAAAGAATAAAGCCTCCTGACCAAATAGCTTAAACCCTGTATGAAGTCCTACAAACAGTTCTGTCATCTGTAGGAAATGTACCACCAGCTAATCCAGCAGGAACTGCATCACACTGCTTTCCATTTCTGGTTTCTTAACTAGCTTCCTGACTACTGCTTACATCTCCTGAAGTATGCAGGACTGTTGCTTATATTTGCTGTTAGAATGCATCCCAGCACCCTCGAAGAGGAAGCTTCAACGTTCTTTCATTTTTTTGAATGTTGGGTACCAACATAGTGAATCATCAGCCTTCTGTGGTACAGAATAATCTGTATCTACCTCAGGACCGACCTAAGTAACCATGTCACCAATGCATATTATTCATGATCAGGGGGTCAAAGCCCCGAATTATGTATTTCCTTTATTCAAAGGTTGATGGTTCCAAATGGAACTTGATGTTAGACATTTCCAGGTTTTTCAACATGTTGTCTGATGGGCAGGCTCCAAATCAGGTGATCATGTGCAATAACTTGAGAAACAACAACATGTGCTTCAACTATGGGTGGATGAAAGTGAATGCATCGAGGACTGGAATTCCCGAACTACATTTAAAAAAAAAAAAAAAAAACTGCCAAAAGCACTTTTTTAAGTGTTTCTCTCACACTCCATAATTTATTTAACATCACCACAGTCACACGAACTCAAAGAAGGAAAAAATCTCCCTACAAGTGAATCATTACCAGTATAACTCACTGACAGTGATTTCCTGTAAAGGAACTCTGCTTGTCGACTATATAAACCTTGGGCAGGTGAAGCTCAACTGTTCAATCCTCGTTGATCAGTAAAGGAACAACAACATATATATCTCTAGGATTTTCTCTTGTCGGAAAGGACTAACTGTTTCCACTTATCTAGATATGTGATGGTTCAAAGTAAAATTTCACTGCAGTTTTAGTCTGGGGTTTAACTAAATGACCATCTAACTAATAAAGCACTGCTGAATTCCAGTTGTATGGAACAGTTATATTTCTAATGCTGATGACCACTTTGTACCCAATGAGTAGCGTCTTCATTTTATCCCCACTGAGTTTGCAACCACTTGCATCTATGATTGATTATATCTAAGTTTAGTAAAGAATGGGATGTTGATTTTTCCAGTCTTTATGCATCTGAGGTACATTATAACTTGTACTTTTAGAACTTACAGGGCTCATTCTATACCAAGCTGAGGTGAAAAATGACCCTGTGTCAGGTGAATCCAAGAAAGACTGCTGGACCGGACAACATCTTGGGTAAGGTTTTAAAGGACTGTGCTAACATCTAAGCACTGTACCGATGGATACATTTAATATATGTTACATCAAAGGAATTCCCCCTGTGCGAAAGGCAATTGCACGGCTCTAGTATTGTAAAATCCAAAAAACAAAAATTGAGCCAGCAAACTGTGAGACTGTAAAAATATTTATTCAATGAAAAAACAAACCGGTTTCGGCTGGTATACACCACAGCCTTCCTCAGTGTAACTGGTATACATTGAAAGTAGTCCTTTATAAAAGTAATCCAACTGAATCAAACCTATGATTGGGTAATCAAAGTTGTTCATTTAAACCAGGTGGGAATAGACCCCCCCCCCCAGTTTAACAATCCACTTCTTTTCTTTAGAATCAAGAATGGAATGCCATCCTGCTTTGTTGGATTTGTTTCCTTTAATGTTGTTGTTGTGACTTTCGATTTTGTTTCCTTTAATAATGTCAATAATCATAAAACTAAACTTGGCAGATGAATGTTTTATGGAGTGTTTAAATAGAGCACTGCTTGTTTTTTTTTATTCCTCATATCACTAGTGTGTTCAGACATTCTCAGTCTAAATGGACGTGAAGTTTGAGCTATATAAAAGGCGCCACAGCTACATGTAGCTAAATAAATCAGCCATTCACTACTACAATTGGCAAAAAAGTTAATGTCGTAGACTGTGCCACAGTTCTTACTTGTGAATTGTTTGGACTTAAAAACCTTATTGCAATGAGTGCAATGACCACATGGGTAGCAACCTGTGAGCACCTCAGCCATTAATGTGGTTTGTACGTCATGAGAGGATGTTCTGGAATGTGTATGTTTATAATGGTTGAAGTATGAAGCCAAATTTCTGCCCTTATGAAATGATGAGTAGCATCTATCTATAGGTTATGATCACTTTGTAGAATATTCCAGTGTCTTTGTACACTGTTGAGTAATAAATATGTAGACACTAACCTAATGGGTGATGGCCTATGCTGCTCATGTTTCTTGTATTCCAAAAGTTCTTCTCTGTTAAGTGTATTGGCCCAATTGCTAGCCTGTAGGACATGTCCCATCTGATATCCCCTGTCCCTGAATCTACGAGTCAGATCCTGTCTGTATTCCTGAAAAGTGGAATCATGAGAACAAATACATCTCATTGTATTGTATTGGGATTTGGGGATACTTTTTGTTATATGGGGCGGATGAAGGCTGGATGCATGGAGGAGGGTGTTGTATTGGGGATACTTCCAGAAAACTTCACTACATAATGTATGATCTGATTTCCTAAAAATAGAAACATCAAGAAATGTAACTGTATTTAGATCAAAGTTAACCATGAAGTGTAGACCCCATTTGTTTTCATTTAAATATTCAATGAATTCAGACAAATATTCCACATCTGACCTCCATACCATCCAGCAATCATCCAGATAGCGCCTCCATATGTCAATTTCTGTCAGGTATAAATTATGGCCTGCATCATAGATAAGCTGTTCTTCAGTAAAGGCCATAAAAAGGTCAGCATAAATGGGGGCAAAGGATGCCCCCATAGCTGTACCCTTAATTTGCCAATAACAGGTGTCCTGATAGAAAAAGACATTGTTAGTTAGGACATGCTCTGACAGGCCTAGTAAAAATGAGTTAAATGCTGGCTGATACAATTCCGATTTGTTCAACCAGTATGCAAGGGCCTCTAAACCAGCAGCATGAGGAATATTGGTATAAAGGGCACTAACGTCTAAGGTGCACATCAACCATTCAGGTTCAAGTTGGGTATCTGAGATGATTTTGAGAAATTCAGTGGTGTCTTATATGCATGACCTGACCCACCTCAATAAAGGTTTAAGTTGTTGGGTAAGAAATAATGATATGGTTCAGTAATAGAGCCTCTCCCAGACACAATTGGTCTCCCTGGTGGATTGACAGGATCCTTGTGTATTTTGGGCAAAAAAATAAATGTACTGGCTCATAGGATCTTTAACAGTAAGATGTTGCATGATTTTTGTTTTTTACATTTAATATATCCCTCAGCCAAGTGAAGGTACCCAAGTGCTTTAAAAATGCAAATATTATACCACTACTGAAAAAAGCCACTCCCTCTAGTCTTAATGATTATAGACCAGAGGCCCTCATGTCCATTGTCATGAAAAGCTTTGAAAGGTTGGTCAAAAAACACCTGAAAGCAAACCATCCAATAACAGTGCAGTTGACATACCGTGCAAACCGCTCCACAGCAGATGCCATCGCTGTTGCACTGCATCTCACAATGGCACACCTAGAAAATAAGGACAGTTATGTCAGAATGCTGTTTATTTATTTCAGTTCAACATTCAGTACAGTGACCACACAACAGCTAATAGAACAACCTGTCCACCTAGGTGTTAATAACCACATGTACAACTGGATCCTGTACTTTCTGACTGGAAGACTCCAAAGAGTATGTGGGGCAAGAATTCATCAAAGAGCATCACTATCAACACAGGGGTACCCCAGGGCTGTTGCTAAGCCCACTACTGTTTACTATCCTGACCCACAAGTATAAAGCCAGATTTCATACCAATCATAACAATAAGTTTGCAAATGACACTACAGTTGTGGGTCTTCTCAATTTGAGCATGATGCACGTAATTTTGTTTACATTTCACTTGTATCTAAATGACAATAAACTTTACTTTGCCTTTGACTTCAGAGGGTGTTAAACTGCCTGCGTATCTTTCTTCATTACAACAGCGCATGAAGTTAGTTGCTGAGTTTATAAAAACAAGATAAAATGCCCTTGTTTACACCAGTGCAGAGCAGCATTACAAACAAATTTAGGAAACTTACTACCTCTGTTCTTATTAGCAACCTGGTAATAACAGCTTGCCGGCATGCATGTGAGGAGGATATTTATACCTGATTTAATTACAAAATGCATTCTTTGTTTAATAATTTAATAAAAGAAAAAGAACAACAACAAAAAAGGGTTACATTTACACAGCAATGATAAGAGTGTTACTAAAAAGCTGATAATGGGTTGCTGTTGTGCTCACGGACAAACAAGACTATATATCAGCTAATTTAAAAGTTTTGGATAATGAGAACTGCTATAAAAGCATTTACTGAATGGAGGTGAGCAAAATAATAAGAAAGGTACAATGTTCTACATTTAACTCAAACATCAGTGACAACATTTCAAATTAAGTATTATAACTCTATATCCAGGAACAAGTGAAAGCATGGGTCCTGTGGGGTAGGGGGCAAGCCCAGGAGGTCAATACTGTAGTTACTTGGTGTTGAAATTGTATTTTTTGTGGTGTTGATGAATTTGACCTTGAAGTCATTAACTTTCTCTTCATGATTACATGAGACCTATTTACTGTTTTAGGGGTTATAACACAGAACCAAGCTCTTTTTTTGGAAGACATGCCTACATCTTTTTTTAATACAGACTGCAAGTTATATAAAATATTTTGACGATTTTTATGTAGCTGAAATGAATGGCGGTATACAAAGAGTGCCACAGATAATATTTGCTGCATTAGACATACATTTTCATAGTTACGCTAAACTCTTTTGGCATTGTAGCAGTTGCAATGCATGTTAATTATTTTTCTAGCTTTGATAAAAAATATATTAATACTGTATGAAAATTACTCATGCTGGAAAACAATATATCTAACTTTTAAGATGAAGTAATTTCATCAGATGCGTGTATCATTTTGAAGTACTTGTGCAAACATTATTGTATTGACCCGGGAATAAGATGTGATTTTCATTTACAGTTTTTAGATGATATATTTATGTCATGGGGGTATCAGTGGTAAATTACTTGATTTTAAAGACTACATTACTGACAGATTTAAATTAACCACAACTCAACAATATATTGATTTTATTGATATCCACTTTCTAATGAAGGGTACTGAATTTGAGACTAATATATCCCTGAAGAAACAAAAGTTCTAAATATACATGTAAAATATTGTATATAGACAGATACTCAGAATTTGTAAATGTACAACTAACAGTAAAAAATGGACTTATAATTTAATAAGTTGTAAGAATTAATTGAGATGGTATGATATAGGCCAGCTAGCTGAAATTAAAGAAAGGCTTGTGAAAAAAGGACGTTCTAAGGCCAAATCTAAATTTGGTGTCAATAAGAATGGTGATAGGAATTCTAACAGACTAGATAAGATACCTTTTTCTACTATATAACAAACACAGTCGTTAAGAATGTGACATATATAAAAGGCAGTAGGCGATTCTGTAGTCATTTAATGGACTAATATAATATCGCTGAAATCAAAATTAGTGCATAAAATTCTATGAATTTCAAAAGAAATCGGGTTTTACAAGGAACAATCTATAGTGTAGACTTAATCAACCTAAAGAAATGAAAGCATGTTTTAAATATACAGAATGTACACAGACGTCAGACTATCTATTCGTCCTACAGCTAACACACCGACTTCCGGTACAAAGATGGCGTCCTCCTAGCGTCGTCAGTCTGTTGACTTATAATTGTGCGGATACTATTCAAGTGTTAAAGGTTGTTACTTGGAGTTATTTGCTGACAAGTTTGAATTTCAGCTGATGGTGCACTCTTTATTTTCTTTTTTATAAGATAAAGATACATGTTTAATGTTTTGGCCACGTGTGGCAACAGCCATTGTATATATGTGCTGCAGGGTAGTCACTGTCTCACATACTGTATAGAAAAATATAATGATAAACTCAAAGTGCAGTATACTGAACATTATGAAGACATAAAAAGAAAGATCAGCACTAATTCTTTATGCAAAACATATTTTGACAGCAGGAATAGATCATGAGTTTAAATTGAATGCTTTGGAATGTGTGAAGAATAATAGATTTGTTTATTTGTTAACATTTACAGAAAAAAGGGAATAGTATTGGATTTCTCTACTTTGAGCTGCCAATGTACCAGGTTTGCATGGTGCATACAGCCTAAAACCAATTCTGATGCTCAGGTCACTTAAATATTAATTGAATGGTTCCACTTTAATATTTTAAAAGTGGCTGATGTAACATAATCCTACTTACTAGATATTTCACCTACTTAGAAGAGATTTTAACACTAGAGAAAGCACTTTTTATACAAACGTTTTGTGCTTTTTATGAAAAATTATATCATTGCATTATTTATTCTAGCTTTATGTTTTTTTTGGTGCTAAATAACTTCTCATCTCCATCTTCAGAAAGTAGTTGGGAAGGTCAGCAATTTTGGATGATGAGAATTGAGATGAACTAATGAGTGATGGGATAATACATTATAGGAAATTGGATAAATATCTTTGTAGGTTCAGGATAACTTCCTGGATGGGACCTTTTGCAACCTAAAATGCTGAATCATCTGAAGATGGTATTAGTAAGCAGTGATGTTAAATTAATCACTGACCAGGAGTGATATATACAAAAGCATTGGATAAAGGTGATATTATTATTATTTTATTATTATTATTTATTTTTTATTTATTAACATTTATTGACCGGGAAAATCCGACTGGACACAGGTCCTTTTTCAGTGGAGGTTCAGTGAGAAAAGCTCCACAATAAAAACAATTAAAAACAATTAATTACAAGTTACAAGTAGTATAGGTAGGTTTTGTTTAACAATAGTAGTAAACAGTTATAGTTCAAAAACTAAATTAAGTATTTAGTTAAATGGTACAACACTTATATCATTGGTGCCATAAGGACTAGCAAGTATTTTAATAGCTGAGCTAGCAGCTATTACCCTTGAATAACAGTGGCTGAGATATAGGTTTACAATCAATGTATTTGGCTGCAATCCGAGGTAGTTAGAGGGGTGGAAGAAATGGATTAGAGAGGGTGGGGTAACATGACCTTTCTGATAGGCTAGGTTAGTATAAGTCTAACTGCTCATGTGGGCCATTGTAAAACCTAGCTAATCATTCCATTTGAAAATCAAACACTGTATATCGTGGGTCTAAGATAAAAACCTTGACCACCATACCAGCCCCAGCTAGAAAGGTTAATGGACAAGATCTTCAAGAATGGCTGATAACATTTCAGTACCACCACCAGTTCTAGAATGGAAATTAGTTTGGGTTTTCAGCCAACTTTTATTTATTTTTTTTAATATTTGTTTACTAGGAAAATACAACTGGGTCAGGAACTCATTTTCAGCAGAGTCCCAGGGACAAAAGCTCAAAATGATACAGGAAAGTTTGACATTATACATGAAAATAAGTACAACGAGATAGATACAAATAATAACAAAAACAGGTTACACTAGACAGAGTACTAAAATAAAGATTACAATTGTTTTTCCCCTTAGGTTGCACTGAGGTAAAGCATGTGGATGAGGCAGAGGGTCAGGAAGTTAGAAGCAAGCATATGTTTAGAAGAATTGTGCAGTAGGATAGGAATAGTTAAGGATGTAGAAATATATAATGTTTCTTAGTTCGATGTACTAGAGGTTAGTAGAAGTAGAAGAAACTATGGTCTGGGTGTATCTAGATGAGTACCTCCCTGGACTACATGAAAAGAGACATAGAGGAGCTCTCTGAGCATGTAGCCCAGGCTGGTATGACCCTGACCTTGAGTAGCATCTTACCCTCACCAAAAATGATGCCACAATATGAAGACAAGATGATCAGTTTCAACAATTGGCTTAAGTATTGGTGTCATTCAAAGGGGATCCAATGCCTGTCTGCCTGGGATGACATGCTCGACAAGCCACGATGCTTCACTAGGGATGGCTTGCACCTGTCACCCCTGGGCTTTCGGATATTGGCAAAGGCTCTTGCCACCCCCATAGTGCCTTTTTAGGCAAGGCTCAAAAGACAAACCCACCTCCATAGGTATCACAAGGGATAAGGAACTAAGAGTAATGCTACTCAACACCAGAAGTCTAAACCTCAAGATGCATGCACTCGAAACTCTCCTTAGCATGGAGAACATCAATATCTGTGCAGTAACAGAAACCTGGTTCAAGGCTCCCGAGAGCACCCCAGCACTACCAGGTTATACCTCATACCATGTTTTTCGGCCCCAAAACTTGGACCGAACCACAAAAGGAGGGGGAGTATCAATATTCGTCAAAGATACCCACATCTCCAGGTTGGTGGCACAGCACGAAGCATCAGAGACTATCCATGTGCAACTAACAGTGGGTAAAACTGCCTTCCAGTTTATAGCCTGCTACAGACCACCCTCCCAAACCCAGGAACCCCACTTGGCCTTCCTGAGAACACTGGAAAATATGAAGGTCTCTCCAAACTCCATTATATTGGGCAACTTCAACTACCCTAACATAGACTGGGAGCATTACTCTAGCGCCAAAACCCTAGCCCAAAGGTTCCTAGAATTTATAAACTCAAATGCTATGGAACAACTTGTTGCCACTCCCACAAGGGGGGAAAACATACTGGACCTGATCATCACCAACATGGGGACTCTATGCTCCAGACCAGAAGTGTATCCCTCACTGGTAAGATCAGACCATAAACTAATCTCACTAGATATTCACATCCCGGCCCCAGCCCCTGCCCAGAAAACCACAGTGAAAAACTTCTCTAAAGCAAATTTCACACTCCTCAAAACTGAGGTGGAATCCTTCAAAGCCCCCGGGCCCGTGGAAAATATGGTCCAGACCGCAGAATCCTTTATAAACGCATTCTATGAACACCTCCAGGAATGCATGGATCATGCAATCCCAAATAAAACCAAGACCCAATCCTCCAAAGTTAGGTCCTGTCTGGTGGACCCCAGCCATAAACAAACTATACAATAGAAGGAGGAAGCTACTACATGATAGAGCAAAATCCCAAAAAGGGAAGGCATCTCTGATCAGTATTAGCAAAAAACTACGGGCACTCATAAAATCATCTAAGGCCAGCTTCGAGAGAAAAATTGCACAGGACACTAAGGATAATCACAAGGCTTTCTTTAGTTATGTTAGGAACCTGGGTGGGAATTCCCAGATATGCTCAGAATTTGTCCAAAATGACAAAAAATACACCGAACCCACTGACATTGCCAACATCCTAGCTGACAGGTTCAGTGCAAACTTCTCCCCCCATTCCCCACCAAAAGGGCAAATATCTATCCCAGCAGAGTGCTGCCCCCCTGACATCTCAAATGCTCAGGTAAGAGCCGCCCTCTCCAAAGCAAAAAACACAGCATCAATGGGACCAGACAGTGTCCTGGGCTGCGTCCTACATGAACTCCAAGAAGAACAAAACCCAAATATAAAACTACTGTTCAATGTCAGCCTTACTACAGGATATGTACCCAAAGAGTGGCGTACAGCAACAGTGGTCCCTCTCCACAAAGGTGGTGCCTCAATGGATCTTGGAAACTATCGCCCCATAAGCTTGACTATCTTGGTCTGCAAAGCTATGGAAAGGATCATCATGGACCTCATAAATAAAGATAATGGGGACCTACAGACACTGGATCCTACCCAGTTTGGCTTTGTTAAGGGCAGATCCTGCCTCTTAAACCTGGTCGATTTCTTTGAAACAGTCACCAAGGCCATTGACGAGGGGAAGGTGGTCCACACAGACTACCTGGACCTTGCAAAAGCCTTCGATACAATACCCCACTCGGGCATTATAGATAAGCTCACCAGCTTAAATATAACCCCCTATGTCACTAGATGGGTTGCAAACTGGCTCAAGGACAGAACCCACATGGTTAGAATTGCTGGAGCCATATCAGACTCCAAACCAGTTACAAGTGGCATCCCACAAGGCTCAGTCCTGGGACCTCTCTTGTTCGGTATATATTTCTTGGAGTTACAGGCTAACACGGAAGGACTGTGGCTGACCAAGTTCGCAGATGACTGCAAACTGGGCACTATAATCGACTCTCCAGCCGACACAAGCATCCTACAAAAGGGCCTCATAGAAACAGACAACTGGTGCCAGAGCCATGGCCTCAAGCTAAATGCCAAAAAGTGTATAGTCATCTCCTTTGGCAAAAACAAAGTGCCCACAAATTACCACATAGGTGGTAATCCATTATGTATGGAAGAAGTAATTAGGGACCTGGGGACCCAAGTTGATAGCATTCTCTCATTTGACAACCACGTGGCCAAAGTGGTTAGAAAAACATTTTATATAGCCCACCTAATAATGAAGGGATTCACATCTAGATCAGGGGAGGTCATCGTGCCTCTTTACTCATCTCTCATCAGGCCCATAATTGAGTACAATGCCCCTTTTGGGATGTACCTTACCAGACACCTGCAGCAACTGGAAAGACCCCAAATGTACCTCACCAAGAGGATCATAGGGCTCAAACAGATGCCATATGCTGCCCGGTTAAAGAAACTCCAGCTCTACTCAGTGGCATACCGCCTGCTCAGAGTTGATCTGTGCCTGACGTATAAAGCCATGTCCAACCCGGAATTAATGGACATACTGCACCTCAGAAAATCCAAATCCCATTGAGCTACGTGCTCAAGAGACTTGAACCTCAGCACTGAAATAAATAGGACATGCTAGAGGGACAGATTCATAACCCAGAGGCTCCCTTCACTCTGGAATAAAATCCTAGTCCAGGTTAGGCAGAGTCCCTCATTGACTCTCTTCAAGAGGAATCTTGATGAGTGGATGGGAGATCGTAGGTTTACCCTGGGTATCACTTCTGTGTCACTGTTAGACAGAGGCACAGTATACTAATCTCGAAAAAGGGCATAGCAAAATTCATTTAAAATGGGTGGCAAAAGCCAAACACACTCTGGCTAGGCTTATAAATGCCCTAGGGCAGATAGCCTAGTATGAACCTATGAACCTATAAGAAAAGTAAAGGCCTTAGAGAGTGGATGAAGTTCACCTGTTAGGGAAAGAGCATGGGCAGGTCTGGTTACATGGAAAATACTTTGTTAGGGTGTGTTTAAAGTTGTTAAAGCACTCTGTGGTAGTAATGTCTGTTGGAAGAGAGTTCCAGAGCTTGGTGGTAGGGTTCATAGGTTAGTACTAGGCTAACTGCCCTTGTGAGCCATTGTAAGCCTAGCCAATTATCCCTTGTGAGACTCAAACCCTGCACCTTGTGTTTGTAAGGCAAACACCTTAACCATTAGGCCACCCTCGGGAGCATGAGAGTATAGGCATTGCCCAACTCTTTTGTCTGGAATGTAGACGGTTAGGGGTTGTTTGTTTTCAGAGCAGAGAGCTCTGGTAGGGATGTAGGGTTTTAGGACAGATTTGAGGGCTGGACAACTATCAGGTGTAAATATATATATACCTGATAGTTGTCCAGCCCTTAAATCTGTAATAAAATGTTATGTGCAGAAGACAAATGAATTAAGTTTAGGTGGTGTGTGAGTTCGAGCCAGTCCAGTTCTTTCAGAGCTAGGCAGTGGTGGGAATGATAGCAGTGGCCAGTGACAAATTTGGTAAATTTGTGGTACCAGGATTGGAGCTTGTTTTAAGAGAAGAGTGTGAATTGGTGTATAAAGGGGCTGCATATAAGAGAGGGAAGCAAGTAGGTGTTGGAGATGGTTTTTCTGGTGGACTTGTTCAAGAAAGTTGTATGTCTGTAGAATGTTCCCAGTTTGATGTGGGTTTTTTATGCTATTGCATAAAGTTAGTTTGTTGTCTATGGTAACACCTAGCAGCTTAGCCATTGAGACTGTCTCAATTTCTGTGTTATCCTGAGAAAAAAATGTTGAAATCAGATGAGATTGGTTTTGCCAAGAAAAGCAACAGGTTTGCTTTTTTTAGGATTTAGGAGCAGCTGGGCTTCTTTCAGCCATGTCTCTATTGAGGTGAAGGTGGTTTGGGTGAGTTGTTGGAGATGGTGTATGTTATTAGACGAGGAGATTATGGTAGCATTATCTGCATATTGGATACTAGAGTCAAAGGGTGATGAGGTGTGAAGTTGTTGGCAAAAATATTAAAGAGTAAGGGTCCAAGTATGGACCCTTGTGGTACGCCAGTTGTGCTGTTTTGATACTGGGATAGTGTATTTTACCATTTAACACATTGTTGGCAGTTGGTTAAGTAATTTGCAAACCATTAGAGAGATAGTGGAGTGCAGCTTACAATGGATAGCTGGTGAAGAAGTTTGTTGTGGGACACTGTGTCAAATGCTTTTGATAGGTCTAGTAATAAGACAGAGGTGATATTTCCGGAATCAATGACCTTGGTCACAATGTCCATGAAGGGGATTAGGGCAGTGATAGTGCTGTGTGATGGGCAAAAACCATGCTGGGGTAGGAGTAATTAGTTTATTTTGGACGAGATGGTGGAGCAGTTGCCTACGTATGCATTTTGTAAAGAGGAGAAAGGATGGAGCTTGGTTGATAATTGGATAGTTTGTTTGAGTTACCCTTTATGTAAAGGGGTGATGATAGATTTTTTCCAGAGGTTAGGGACATTGCCTCTGTTATGGAGCAATTTATAGGGATGCTGACGAGGTATGCTATGGCTTCTGCAGCAAGGTTTAAGTATTCAGGAGGAGGCTGTCAGAGGAGAGGGAACATGGTTTTAGTTTTTGAAGTAGTTTTTGAATGAGAGAGGTAGGGACAGGTTTAAGAGAAAAGGGATAGAAGATGTAGTACTAGTTTGCTGAGGGAGGTGATTTTTTTTTGGTTTGTGTAGGAGTCATGAAATGGGGGTGAAGGGGGATCAAAGTTGGGGGTTGATGTAGTTGTGGCAGTGGGATTATGCTATCTACAAAGTAAGAGTTAAACAGGTTGGCAAACTCTGAGGTAGTATTGTCAGGGTGTGGTGATGGAGTCTGTTTACAGCCTGGGGTAAGGAGATTAGAGATGTATTTTCAAAACTGTCTTGGGTTGTTTTTGTGGTTTGCCAATTGGTTGGAGAAGTGATTTTTTTTGTCAAAGTTCACTATTTTTTTTGCTTTATTTTGTAACTGTTTATATTTATTTATTTATTTATTATTTATTTATTTATATTTGTTGACCGGGAGTGTCCGACTGGACGAAGGTCCATTTTCAGCGGAGGCCCGGGGAGAAAAGCTCCACAGTTAAAATAAACAGTCAGTAGTTACATTGGATTACATAGTGATTAACAATTTACATAGCAATTAATTACAACATATTTACAGATGAAGAACATAGTACATCAGTAGACAACTAGAATCTTTACCTGTGAAGTACATAACAGACATTAACAAATGTTACAATAAGAAGTTCCTGCTGTATAATAAGTACTAGGCTTATGAACATCTGAGCTTGCTCTAATCAAGGTAGTTAGCGGACTGGAAAGAAAGGTAGTGGTTGGATGGGGTGGGTAATATTAGAGTGGGAGTTGCAAGGGCATAGCCAGCATGTTTTTAAGTGCGCTTTTAGTAAAGTTTTGAAGTGGGTGCATGATGGTATGGAGGTAATTATGGGTGGGAGGGAGTTCCATAATTTGGCTATGGTGCAACAGAATAGTGCTTCACCAGCAGAGTTATTGGCTTTAGTGATCTGCAAGTGATTTTTGTTGCTGGATCTTAGTGGTCTGATGGTGTGATAGGGTTGGAGTAGATTCTGGAGGGATGGGACATTTAGTGGATGGTTTACTAGTTTGTGGGTGAGTGAGAGTTGATACCATTGAAGGAGGTGAGGGAGTTCAAGTCAGCCCAGTTCAGCAAGTGAGAGACAGTGGTGACTATGGTAGGATGCCCCTGTGGCGAATTTGGCGATTTTGTTGTAGCAGGTCTCTAGCTTGTTTAGATCGCATTGCCTTAGGTTGGTATATATTGGAGAGGCATAAAGTAGGGTGGAGATAAGGTGGGAATTTGCTATTGAAATCTTTGCTGCTTTGGTGAGAAGTTGCTTATTTCTGTATAATGCTCCTAGTTTTTTGTGGACTTTTTTTATGGTCATGGATATGTGGATGTCAAATTTTAGTTTATTGTCTATTTCCACTCCTAGTAATTTGGTGTGTTCAGTTGGGTATATAGTGGTGTTGTCTTTTGCTGTGATGTTAAAGTGAGAGTTGTTTTGAGTATGTTTGGTGGGTTGGAAGATGAGTAGTTTAGTTTTGTTTGGGTTGAGTATTAATTGGGCATCAGATAACCAAGTTTCAACAGAGGAAAAGGCTTCCTGTGTGACTTTTTGCAGTTTGGGTAGGGACTGGGCTGAGCAGATTATGGTTGCGTCATCTGCGTATTGTATGAGTGTGCCATGTTTGGTGGCAGAGGCTAGATTACTGGTGAAAACAGAGAAGAGTAGGGGTCCAAGGATGGATCCTTGGGGAACCCCTATGGAGACAGGTAGTTGGGGAGATATGTCATTCTGCCATACAATGGATTGTTGGCAGTCAAACAGGTAACTCTGAAACCAGTTGGTGACTGATTGTGAGAAGGATAGGTTATTGAGGACAGAGATAAGTTGTTTGTGTGGGACCATGTCAAATGCTTTAGATAGGTCTAGGAAAGTAGCAGAGGAGAGGTAGCCATTGCTGAAGGATAGTGTTAGTAAAGGAGAGTAAGACAGTGGTGGTGCTATGGTTTGGTCGGAAACCTTGCTGAGTATTGGAAAGGAGGTTGTTAGTAAGGAGGTAGTCTGAGACCTGAGAGTGTATGCATCTCTCTAGTATTTTGGAGAGTGGAGAGAGAATAGCTATGGGGTGGTAATTGGTTAGTTCTGTGGAGGGTCCGCCTTTGTGGAGGGGAATTATATGTGATACTTTCCACAGTGTGGGAATGTAACTTTCTGACAGAGATCTTTGATTTTTATATTTGATTAGGTTATTTGATTTGATATTTGATTAGGTTAGCATCTGATTTCTTATTGTGCCATTCCTTCCAGGCTTTATCTCTGTATTGTAAATGTTGTTTGGTATTTTTAACTAGCCAGGGGGCATGGCAAGTTTTTATTCTTTTGGTGCAGCTGGCTCTAAGCTGTTGAGTGTATTTAGAAATACATTGTTGAATTATTCTAGGCATCTTCTAGTGGTAGTGTTTTAACTGGATTCCAGTTAATGTGTTTTAGTATTTTGTTAAACTTTTGTTGGTCAATGTTCCTGGTGTTTCTGGTGGTTCTGTATATGTGGGTTCTTGCCACTCTTGGTGAGGATCTATATATGAATACGGGTAGGTGGTCACTAAGAATATTAGAGTATAGGGATTAGTGTGTTTGTCTGGATTAGAATTGAGTATCCAATCAAGAGTTTTACCTGTGGTATTGCTGTTATGCATATGTGTGGCATTGGTGATGATCTGGGTATAAACATAGTGGTTTATGCTATTTGTAGGGGAGTCAGTCACCAGATTTTTCTGGTTGATGTTGATAACTTCCATAATTATTGTTTCATTACTGGTGTTATCTGATATCCAGGAAAGGATATCTTCCATAGTTTGGATGTTTTGGCCAGGGGGTATATATAATCTAACAATGCATATTTGTTTTGTTAATTTGTAAGGTTCTGATTAGAATTTCAGCATTGATAAAAGTTGGTGTTTCTTTGGAGAAAGGAAAGATTGTGATGGTGTTAGGACTGATTAAGGCAACCCACCACCTGTTTTGTTAGTTCTGTCTCTTCTAAGTATATTACAGCCTGGGGGTGTTATTTCAGTACCATGTATATGGGGTTTTAGCCAGGTTTTGGTGATTACTAGAAGATCAGGGGTGTATTGACTTAACCAAGTGTGAAATTCTGTGGTTTTGTTACAGATACCTCATGTGTTAAGGGTTGCTAAAAGAATATTCTTAGGATTAAGGCTCTTAGCAGAGGAAGCTGTAATTGGGTGTCCTGGGTTGGGGTGGATGTCCCTGCACAGAGATAGAATGTGTTGCTTGGAGATGTAAAGTTTAAGGTATTGTAAGGGTTTATTATTGTTAACAATTATGGTGAATCTAGGTTTACTAGCGATTTTGTCAGGAAGGATTTTGAGTTTTGAGAGATGCATAATGTGACAATGAATTAGAGTGGCTGATATGTTACTATAGCTTTCTTTGCTTTTGTCATGAAGTTGGGCAGGAGTAGAATGTGCAAATGATGCTGGGGTTGGAAAATAGTTCAGGGGGGGAATATGGATTAGGAGAGACCAACAAATAATGTTAGAAGGATGTTACAGAGGACAGTAGAACAGTTTTAGTGTCATGGTGTCATTTGAGTTCCAATAGGCAGGGTAGGGGAATGAGCAGTAGGGAGCAGATGTGGAGCTAGTATAGTAATGGGTGGAGTTTTGGTGTGAATTGCATATATGGAGGTGGGACTATTTGTAATTGGTTACCTAGCATAGGGGGTGGAGTCATGGTAGGTATAAATCTAGGAAAACAGAGGTGGGTGGGAAAGGGGGTAGGGTATGGGAGTGGAGTGAGCCTGAGTGCAGTGAGAGCAAATGGAGTGGGTTGCACCAACTGACAGTTGGCAGAAAGAGAAAAACAATCAGTCTGCAGAGCAGCAGGTAATGTATAAAATGTAAAGGTAATAAGAATACTAGAGCTGTCTGTGGGCAGCAGAGTAAAGGAAAAAAGAGTAGTTACAGGAGGATTAGACTACAACAGACGGACTAGGAGAGGAAGTGATAGGTAAAAGCAGTAAGTGTAGGGAAGATACTAGTGAGAAGAGGAAGTAGTACACTGAGGGGGTAAATGGTAAGTACTGGCCCAGTGATGTGCAGGTAATGACTTAACTAATTGAAACAGCAGAGAAAAAACTAGGAGATGCAGCACACAGAAGGATAAAAACACTCTCATCAAACTAAACAAACAACTCAGAGGACAAATAAAGTCTATCAAAGCCAGATTGAGGTAAGTTTGGCCTCCCAGGCCAAAGACAACTGCAAAACATTCTTTAGCTATGTCTGCAATGTCAAAGGCAATACACAATTGTGTGCAGGGCTCATTGTAAATGGAGCTACCTATACTGAGCCTGAAGATATAGCAAACCTCCTGGCTGATAAATTCAGCCCCAACTTTACTCCTATATATCCCCCTTAACCTTCCCTCAGGAAATGTCATCAAATATAACTTCACCTACTATCAGTAGGGAACAAGTCCTTAATGCTCTCTCTAAGACCAAAAACACTGCATCAATGGGCGCAGACAGTGTCCCAGGATGCCTTCTAAATAGCATGAAACATGACCTATCAGGACCTATGGTATTACTATTTAAATGCAGCCTCCAAACAGGCTTCATGCCCAATGAATGGAGAAAGGCAACAGTCATCCCTCTGTACAAAGATGGGCCATCTACAGACCCTGGAAACTACAGACCCATAAGTCTCACTAGTCTTATATGTAAAGCCATGGAAAGAATTATCATGGAGATGATCAGCAGAGATATAGTAAACCTCCAGACAGTGGACCCAACACAGTTTGGTTTTATCAAGAGCAGATCATGCCTACTTAACTTCTTTGAGAACATCACCAAAGCAATGGATGTGGGCAAAATTGTTCACACTGCCTACCTTGACTGGTCCAAGGCATTTGACATAATTCCCCACTCAGGCATTATTGAGAAACTCAAGAGGTTAGGGACAAACTCCTATGTCATCCGGTGGCTTGCCAAATGGCTCAAAGACAGGACTCAGGAAGTTAGAATTGGGGAGTCCACCTCGTACAAAAAGGCCAGTCACAAGTGTTGTCCCTCAGGGATCAGTCCTTGGACCGCTCCTTTTTGGCATTTACTTCTCAGAAGTCAAGGCCAATGTCAGTGGTCTCTGGCTGACTAAATTTGCAGATGATTGCAACTTAGGAGCTGTCATTGAATCTCACACTAACACAAATGTTCTCAAGGAGGGGCTAACACAGACAAATAATTGGTGTCACAGCCACGGACTAAAACTAAATGCCAAGAAATGCATAATAATATCCTCTGGGAAGTCATCCATCCTTGGTAACTATCATATTGACAATGCACTTCTTAGAGTTGACCCAGTAGTCAGGGACTTAGGGACACACATAGATAGTAATCTAGCCTTTGATCACCACATGTCTACAGTGGTGAGGAAATCATTCTATATTGCGCAACTTATAAACAAAGGTATGCCATCTAAGTCCAAGGAAGTCATTGAGTACAACACACCCTTTGGTATGTACCTAACCAGGCATATCCAACAACTGGAATGTCCACAGAGGTTCCTCAGTACAATAATATAGGGCATAAGAAATATGTCCTATGCAGACTACCTCAAGGCCCTATCCCTGTATTCTCTCTCTCTTACAGGCTTTTGAGTGGAGATCTATGCTTGACATACAGGGCATTCTCATACCCCACTCTGATGGACCTCCTGCATATCCACAAAGCAAACAGTAGCAGAATTATCCAATCTAAATACTTAACCCTTGCCTGTGATATAAATAGGACCTGCTGGAGAGATAGGTATGTATCCCAGGGACTACCCCATCTATGGAACAGGCTTCCAATCCATGTGAAGCATAGTTCCTCCCTAACCTAATTCAAGTGCAACTTGGACAATTGGATTGGACACCAGAAATTCATCCCTGATTTGGCAATTATGTCTCTAATGCAAACAGGTAACCTGTAAATAGCTCATCTTCCAGGCTCATGCTTAAACTTATCAAGGGTATCAGAACCTGTCAGAGATTTGGGATGCATGGCTAGAATTATAAAGGCCCTTGTGGTCCTTAGCCTAGTAAACACCTATTGACCTATAAGAGAAGAGACTAAGGGACTAACATACATTAAGTAGTGATATTGTGTAGAGTCACGGGAAGGGTACAATGTTCTCCACTGCTTGGACTTGAGCTGCAGAGCTGTGAGGCTCCTGTTCTGCTTTGTTTACTATTTTTTAAATTTGTTGAATGAGGGTTTAAAACCTGTATTTGAACTAGCACATCACCGGGACCAGAACAATAAAGCAAGGTGACTACAGTGGAAAAAACTTATTTATTCTTTGTTAACTGGGTCATCTTACCTGAAGGATTATACACTCAGGAGTACAGCAGCCTCCTTATGGTGCACTGCAGTGTCAGTAATCAATTTACCTGGTGTAGGAGTAGTACCCACAGCCTTCTGCACCAAAGGTGAGTGTGCTACCTGTCGCACAACTGGTATTATAACAGGTCTTATCAGACCAACTTTATTCAGTCCTATAACCAGATCATGGCAAATATAGATGAAAGTAGTAATGTGGGAATAGGTAGGTGGAACGGGAGAGTGATTGAAGGAAAATAATGCTGATTGAGATCCTCTCTTGAGAGACAGGTGTGACAATTGTTGTGACACAGAAGTTGTTACAGAGAACATGAGCTGTGAGATCAAAGACCATTTTGCTAAGACAGTTTTGTAGAATTCAAAAATAAACATGAGAAAGCACAACCTTGGTCATTATTGGAGCTTGCCCTTCATACCCCAGCCCATTACCAAATATAGTTGTTTATAAGGCCACACCAGGTTGGGCAAAATGGCAATTTTTACAGAAGTTGGATCTCAATGAAACGCCCTTCATTGTGATAAATGCCTGATATTGGACCTGGTGCTGTTTAACAAGAACATCACTGATTTGTTGAGGGTAATAAGAATAAGATTGATCAGTATGACACCAAGAAATGTCTTGTAATTGCTTACAAGCAGACAAACAAACGTTGTTCATGCATCAATACTCTTCATTAATGCATGATGAATAGCTCTCTAGTCTTCAACTTTGCAGTTCTTATGTGTTACAATTTCTGTCTTAGTTTATGTGCACTCTG
This sequence comes from Protopterus annectens, assembly GCF_019279795.1. Lineage (NCBI taxonomy): Eukaryota > Metazoa > Chordata > Ceratodontiformes > Protopteridae > Protopterus > Protopterus annectens. Next base: position 1,638,574,944 of record NC_056729.1, on the reverse strand, counting down.
TCATTTTTTAGAACTATGCATGTGCAATTATTCTTTATTGCATAGAATTATGATTTACTTTTGTTTTATAATATATATTAAACTCTGTATGTATTTGTTGCATGTACTCTATGGCCTAAGCAGCGGACAAAAAGACTCTTGTACAAGCATAATCTGGTCAAAAAATAAACATATAATGAATGAATGAATAAATAAACACAAAAATGCATACATGCGTACATAAATAAATAAATAAATGAATGAATGAATGAATGAATGAATGAATGAATAAACAAATGAGTAAATGAATGAAGGAAGGATGCAGGCTGCCTAAACAGGTAGTAAACTCTGTGAATAAGCTCTTCTAAAATACACAGGACAAATAATGACATGAGGGGAGAGAAAAAGAAGCTAAGTTTGGCAGTTGCCAACTGCTAGCTGTAAAGTCCAAACAGACTGAATAGACCTGCTGACAATAATATCTGTCTTAGAGATTCATTAAATGGCCTAGCGTGAGCCATATGGCTTGCTCTATAAAGTCTCTGCTCTCATGACTTGTTATTTTGGGTAAGACCTCATTATCATCTCATTAGCACGACTCTGAATCAAAGTTAACTATCGCAAAGTGCAGATCTGTTCAGATCAGTACAGACCAAAGCAGATCACTGCAGATCAGAACAGGCCAGTACAGACCAGAACAGATCACTGCAGATCAGAACAGATCAGTATGGACCAAAACAGATCACTGCAGATCAGACTAGATCAGTATAGACCAGAACAGATCACTGCAGATCAGAACAGATCACTACAGACCAGAACAGATCACTGCAGATCAGAACAGGTCAGTGTTGATTATTTATATTTATTTATTTTATTTATTTCATCTGATAACCAGGTAGTGTCTGACGAGGCCAGAAGCCTGTTTTCAGTGGATATCTGCACTTTGTGGTAGTTAACTGCTGCTGCCACATCATATAGTCCATGTCTTGATCCCTGTAGTGATAAGGTGCCATCATAGCACCGGGGTAGTATTCCCTGGTGGCTAGTACTTCCCCCTATCCTCCCAGTCCCCTCACTGTTAAAGTGCCATTATGGCATGGGAGTAGACTTTTCTGGTAGCTAGTGGTCCCCACATCCCTGAGCCCTGCAGTGCTAAACTACATTATAGCACTGGAGTAGGTATCCTCTAGTGGATACATGGTCTCCCCACCCAATGTCATAGCTTATGCTTGTTAGTCTAGGGGTGTGAAGAGGTATAATAGCTGCCCTAAGCCACATTCACACACAGATATGCACACACACACACACACACACACACACACACACCTACCCTACTCTCGAGACCCCCTTATGCTAATGCTGTCTTCCAGTAAGAAACACACAGATACGCAGACACACACACACACACACACACACACACACACACACACACACACACACACACACACACACACACACCTACCCCACTCTATTGAGACCCCCCCCCTTTATGCTAATGCTGTCATCCAGGAAGACACACACAGATATACACACACACACACACACACACACACACACACACACACACACACACACACACACACACACACACACACACACACACACACTAATATGCAGCCTCTCACATAAACTCACTCACACACCTCCCAACCTTACTATAGTACTAAATTCCCCATACTTACCTCTTACATGATGGCTAAACATGGCTGTTTGTGTTCACTACCGCAATGTGGTAGGGGTGGCTATGCTGATTGACATGACCGGGCAATTTCTTGACTCGCTTGGCACATAGCTGCCTTCCAAAAGGCTAGTCTGGGGTAAAGGGCACATGGCTAATTCACATATGCCTCTCCCCAGACTACCTCATTAGCACACAACACATCAACTGAGCTAGTCTTACGTGAGGCTGTGCATCTTAGCATCAGAGCACCGTGCAAAACACACAGTGATAGGGCTGTCTCTGAATCCAAAAAGGTTACCATGATAAGGTGTACACAAAGGTGTACACATTGGTTTACTATCAAAATGTGGAATGGCACTTGCGTGAAACTGGAATGGTCAAATGCATGTTTTCCAGTTTCTGTAATGCCGTTCTGAGAATGTTCAAATTCACATTAGTGGACGGTAGTGTATTGTTATGGCTAGGCTTGTATAGGCCCCAGGCCCTAGACTTGTATAGGCCCTAGGGCCGATAGCCAAGTACCAACCTATGAATCTATGAAACTATGTTTGCTAATATGAGATTAATTATTTCACCAGTCCAGTCATTAATATATGAAACAACAGTTCTCCAAGCCATGCCAATTGCACAAGAGCAATCATCATCATTAAGTCTAGATTTACTTCTAACAATGGTAAGCAACTCATCCAACTTTTGACACGAGGAACAAAGATCACCAGTCTTATCAGCTGTTACCTCTAAATATGCATATCATTTATTATACTGTACAAGATACTTGTGCATTAGCAAATTGTTAATTGCATACTCATTTAAGGAATCCATATTCAGCTATAAATGAATAAAATATTGCAAAGGAAAAAATTGCACAAAGTCAGTAGCACAGAATTCAAATGAACTTAATGACAACAATTATACCAGCAATATCCAACTAAATAATAAAATACAATAAAGTTGTTCTGACCATACATGTTTTACCAGCCAGACAGAAGTTGCAGTAGCTTCTGCTCACTATAGCTTGCAGTCACACCTCATTTTAACAGTAAAAATAAATAAAGCTTCTCTTACCAGTCAACTCCACAACAAATCACAAACCAAGACAGGATTATTTAGATATGCTCAGAATTTTCCTCTTTGCAGTCTCTGTAAATTTATAGCTGTCTAGGCCCCTTGGGGTGGCTAGATCTTGCCTGTCTAAAACTTATCCCTTTCTCACAACCAGCAGTGAAACAACAATTAGCATATAACATAACAATAACTATGCATAGCAGTAGAGCTCATATGAATTATATGTATGAAGGGTAAGACACCTTTACTGTGTTTTGAAGGTTCAGATATACAACTGAAAGAATACTGTCTACTACATTTCTATAAGTATAATTCTAATATCTGGACTTGAGTGGCCTTCACACTTCAGTAAGACACATACACAAATGAATGTACATACAAGGACCTTGTCAGGTCCCACACATACATGGTTAACACCTCAAGCTGTCATCTGTTTTCATAAATAATTTATGACTATTTCTAAGAAGCACTTCTTCTGTGAAAAAGCTGGGTTGGGAGGGTGGCCTAATGGTTAAGTTGTTCACCTTATAGACACAAGATGCAGGGTTTGATTCTCACATGGGGTAATTGGCTAGACTTAAAATGGCCGGCAAGGGCAGTTAACCTAGTAGTAACCTATGAACCTATGAAACTCACCCCTGTGGAAGCATATGTTTTGTCTCTTATGCACAGGTTTGAATCTCACACTGTAAAAATCAATTGTATCAGTGTATAAAGGCAAACCAAAAATCCTTCCATGGATATTTCCTATAGTACTTTTCTATACTCCTGTTATATCATTCTTTTCTTGTATTTTCAATTTTGTTCACATTTTCCAAAATACAATCTTATCTTGATAATTCTCCATTTCTTTATTACAACAAACTCTCATTTTTTGAACTAAAAAAGTGAACCTTCTGTTTTTCACTGCAAACTTAATATTTGTGTTAATAAAGAAACCTCATTTTCCTTTAAACATTTCATTACTCTATATACATTTAATGATGCAGTATAAACTACATAGTTCAGTAGCCCCGATCCTCCTTTATCTTTTCTCACATATAGGACCCTTCTTCAACCTTGATCCTCAAATAAAAGAAAATATTATATTATATATTTCTTTCTCTAACATCAAAAGAACACTGAAAACAACTGCTAAATAAACAATTTTGGATAACAATATATAGTCAATTGAATTAACTTTTTTTTTTAATGAAAGCCTTCCAAAAAGCACAAATATGTTTTATTTCCCCTATTTTTTCTTTCAACAGTATTTGTATAATGTGTTGTATTCCAAAATCCATTCCAAGAATTTTAATTTTTGTCATATTAAATTAAATTCCACAATCCTCCCCTCAAATCCTAAACATTAACTTTTGTCTTTGTTTAATACAAAACCTATTACGTGAATAATCTCCTACAATTGTCTTATCACTGTATTCATACCTAATCCATCTTTTGCAATGATTAATAATAATAATAATAATAATAATAATAATAATAATAATAATATCATCTGCATAATTTAACATTATAGATATTTTATCCCTTCATTAGAAATATAACGCTTTGCTTCCATCTCTCTATTCATGTTGTAGATGTTACATGCATTGGTAATATACATAATGTACCACTCAGTGGACAACCTTGTCTAATACCATTCTCTAACTGTATATCTTCACTTAATCACTCATTTACCGTAGCCTTTACTATATAATACCTATATGCTTTAGTACAAACAGTTTTAATCTTTTTGCTTATATTATAAATTTCAAATATATCCCATAATACAAAATGATGAATAGAATCAAAAGCTTTACCTAAGCCCCCTACCATTACTTTCACCTGAACATTTCTATGTACTATATCCTCTACTAATTCCCTAATTATTAATAATACATTTTGAGCACTTTTGCCTTTTATACCAAATACATATTCATGTACAACTTTACCCAATTTCTCTTCCATCTTTTACTTATAAATGTTTCAAAAAAGCTTATAATCTGTGTTATCTATCTGTATTTCTCTTCTCACCTTTTTTTCTATATAAATCTAATAACACCCTACATAACTTTTTATACATAAAACCTTTATTCAACCATTCATTTAATACCTTTGCAAACTTTTTTTTTGCTTTACAGTCAAAATTTTATACATCCTATATTCTGTACCAACTGGTTCTACTGCTGAGTCTAAATTCATTACTTTTAACACCTGTTCTAATTCCTCTATTTTTATTTCTTTTTCCAAATCTTTATTGTTTTTGTCAGAAAATACATGTACCTTCCATTCCTTCAATGTCTTTGTCCTCTGCTCTTTAAATAATGTCTTAATATATTCTTTTACTATATTAATCATTTTCTTCTGCATATTATGTATTATATCTGATGAATTCTTCATTCCTTTCATTTATATTACTACTGTCTTTAATTATTTTAATTAAATATGGTGTGATTTTTTCTTTTTTTATTGCAGAAAATATCTTTATTTATACATAAATATTTTATTTTTTCTTATTGAACTCATAAATTCAGTTCCTTATCATCACTTAAATTCTTATATTTTATTTCACACACACACACACACACACACACACACACACACACACACACACACACACACACACACGCAGACACACACACATATTCTATTTCTCCCATGTCATATAACCCTTTTTATATTTCAGTTTGAAACTTAACCACCATTCTGACCAATCTTTATAAAATCCTTTCATCTCTTCATGGTCTTGTCATAATGACATAACATTTTCTCTCCCTGTAGCAGCCCATTTCACCTCATTCACTCTTTTTAAACCTTTCCTTATTTTTATATACTCAGTATTTCCTTTTACTGAAATCTAAATTGCCCTATGGTCTGAAAATCCTGTCATTAACACTCCTTGTTTTTCTGTTACTAAACTTTCTGAGAATAAAAAATAATTTATTTCTGTTGTTTTATCTCCTCTTCTATATATCTATGACTTTAAATTCCACATTTTAACTGCCCATATTTTATAATATCACATACTAATTTGACATCATAAGTGTTGATCACAGACTGCTCTTTTTATAAATTCATTCTGCGAACTACCCAAAAAGAACAAATGGGAATACTTGGGATTAACATGGCTAGTCTTGTAAAGGCTCTAGGGCCACTTGCCTAGTAATGTCCTAAGAACCTATATATGCCTTCTTTTTCTGTTGTCTTAAGTTACAATTAAATTCCCCTGCTACAGTAATCTCTATATTAACTGCTACATATTGGATAATATTTCTAAACATCTCTTCTCTCTCCCTTTTTGTTATGTATGCATATATTGTAATAATTCTAATAACATGGTCCATCCATCTTATACCAATAATTGTAATTCTACATCTTATAACAAGTGGAATATCTAACACTTTAATTGTATCTTTATATAATATCTGTATTCCCGAACAGATCTCCCACCAAAATTTCCATACAACATTTTTCCCCACCACACTTCTGTTTGATATCGTTCTATTAGAGACAAAACTCTAATGTTTTCTAATGTAGTCGCATCACTCTCTTGCTTTGTACACCACTCCAACATCCCTATTCTTCTCTCTAACTTCTTGAAACTGTTCAGATTTTGTGCTAAGACTTTACAAGTAATTCTACCTTAAGTAATATATATTCAACCTTTCCCTTTCTTTTTTTTAACTCCATCTGCAAGTTTTTATTTTCCTCTCTCTCACACCCTTTTGCCAATAGGATTTCTTTTTTGCTTTACGGATTCCATTTATCATCATCACTATCACTTAATCCTGATTCTTCTTTTGTCATTTTTCCTGTATTAAATTATTTTTGAATACTAGCATTTTAAACCTTATTCTCTATCCATAGTTTTTATTTATGTTTCCACTCTTTCTAAATCTTTTTGCCCAGCCTCACTCCTTTGAGCTTCCTCTGTTAATACTTCTACAATATCTGCTTCTACCTTATTCCATTTTCCTCACAATTCCCCCTAAATGACCCTTTTTATTACATTTGTAACATTTCACTTTACAATCCCTAGCATCATGTCCTATTTTTCCACATGGAAAACATATTTTCTCACAATTACTGATTTAATGGTCTCTTTTTCCACACACAAAAAACATGTTTTAGGCCGACCCAATATTTTACCATGCACCTATCCCTTTAAACATTTACAATGCTTGTTAAATGTACAATAGTCTCATTTTTGATTTTCAAAATCATGTTACAATCCCAAGCCCCAGTCCATAAACCTCTGTTATTATAAACTTTTGACATATCTAATACATTTTTAAAATACTTCAATAAAAATGCTTTTAAAGTCTCTATCTACTTCAGAACTAAGTTGTATATTAAGTGTTTTCTTTGTCTCTCTATAATATGTTTTAAATACATTAAAAGACAAGAAGGTAGCAAACCTAGTAGGTAATCCAGAAATGAAATAAACCAGGTGCTCCCTTGGAGCATCTGGTTTATTTTATTTATGTTTTAAATACATACAAATTCCATGGAATACTATGTTTCCCTTGGCGCACTTGGTTTATTTTATTTATGTTTTAAATACATACAAATTCCATGGCATACTATTTTCTATACTACTTTCTGCTTCTTATATTCTTCAAAGAATTTATCCATTATTTGACCAGTCTCAAAAATAATGTCACAAAAATGTTTCTTTTTTTTAATATGTATAAAGGTTCTTACCTTATTTGCTTTAATTCCTAATGGTGAAATTATTTCATCCCATACCTTATATCTGTCCAGTTTAATGTCTTCCTTTTTTCGATATGTACAGTAAAAAGTTTATTTTATACACTTGTTACTTCTTCTTTCTTTTTCTTGGCTCCTCACTTCACCATCTCTGCATATAATTCACCTTTCATGACCGTCTCTTCCTCCTGTTGTATTTTCTCCATTAGATAACCCCAGGACACATCTTTACCACTCTCCGGCTCACTTACATTAACTAAGTTCAATAGTAATTCATCCCACAACCCTCCCAACCGGAGGGTTGCAACAATACATTTCTGCACTGATATCTTGTCTCTGAAGAGATACTCTTGATAAATTGCTTCTGCAACCGTCACCAATTCTACTGAATTCTTCTTTTGAGAAAGCTTGAGTGCTTTTTCTGCATCTTCATCTACAGGCTTGCCTGCCTGCCCCTTCTCAACCCTTACTTCTGACACAAACACTGTCATAACATCCTTATTCATAGATTCATAGATTAGTACTAAACTAACTGCCCTTGCGGGCCATTTTAAGCCTAGCCAATTATCCCTTGTGAGACTCAAACCTGCCACCTTACATTTGTAAGGCAAACACCTTAACCATTAGGCCACCCTCCCAACCTTATTTTATGAGGATACATATTTTGCACACTTCCCTGATCTCATTGACATTTCCTCCCTGCTTCTCTGAGCCACCTTCATACCCAGATAGAAAGCAGGGAGTATAACCACAAACAACATCAAGAGTAGGGGAAGTTCTCCAATGTCCTGCCCAAATTTCCTGTAGTCAGTCTGAACACTACCTTTTGTCTCACCCAAAAAGTGGGCACTGGCCTAGTGGGACTAACCCAGTCAGCAAAGTATAAATAAATAAATAATTAAATAAGCCAAAAGTCAACTTGTAAAAGCATGAGGCCCTGTCAGCTGTTAACGATGATGAACAGGGATTGGATTTTGTTAGTTGTTCACAACAAGGCAAGAGTGGATCCAAAAATTCAGCAAAATAAGAAGATGCTATCATGATTTTGTTTCCTGTTAAGGGAAGCATATATTTTATTATAGTTTGTTGTTTCAAAGCTATGTGGCCCCAACAAATGCTCGGGTTCCTATCAGATAACCAAAGATGCATTTTGTCGAATGCATCTTCGTCGAACTTGAAATGTCGAAAAGGCAAAATGACGAAGCGGCATATAAGCAAATTCTCTCCCTCTGAAAGAAGTCGCTTGACCGCTTCATCACTTTGCCATTTTTGGTACTGTAGTGCGATCTCGGAGTTGGTATATTTAAGTAGAGGGATGCGGGGGGTGTCAGAAGGTGTAGGAGGTGAAGCCCCCCACTTTATGCAATGTTTTAATGTCCTTTTTTTGGGGATGAAAGAAATCGCTGTTCTGCTTGTTCGATATCTTGTGAATTTGAACTTTATAGTTCGATATAACAACGTTCAATCATTTAATCATTCGCTGTTATAATACAGACCCCAAGGCTCTATTGATATACAAGGAGGACATCTGTTGTGGCAGCAAATGTACTCATTTTGTTTTTGTCTTCCATATATACCTGAGTGAAACAATCTCAGCAGATTTATTCTGTGATTCATTTCAGGTATATATATCCACTTATCTGACATATCACATTATAAAGTTAAGTAACCAGATATTTCCAGTTTTTCAACATAGATGCTTAAGCTTTTTGTTTCTCTGTAATGAACAGTACTCACCTGTCTCCAAACCTCTTCTTTCATAGTTACTTAAGTGTTACCTTTTGCATCAACAGCACCTATTTTGAGTTTTATTTTAAGAGTGTCCCACGCTTTTCCCTTCCTGTGGTTAAACGTTCAACCACAAATATGAGAGGCCTCAACTCTTAACTTCAAAGGCATGCATTCTATAAGTACACATATATAATGCTGAATAAAGGAATAATATTGTTGTACCAGAAATAAATGTGTCACGTAAACTACAGATGGCTAATTAATGCTGAGGTTTTTAACTTTTGTAGTTGGGCACTCACCACCAAGGGGCAGTACTGCTGGAGGTGAGTGGTGAGCTTGGATGGTAACTGAAATTCTACCTTCACAATGAAGAGAGACAGACACTAAGCAGGTATTTTGGACCCCTGTGGGTCCTTGTTTTTCTATCACAATATAGGGCTAACCAAAACTAGTCAATGTTAAACAATTCTTTATGCTACATTCTTCCAGTGAATTCTGCAACATACCGCTAGACTAAGATAGTGAAAAGCTGACAACCTTCATTACTCCAGTGGGAAATTTCTGTGTAAAAAAGGTTGCTGTTTGGTATAATCTCAGCATGTCAAATCTTTCAGCATAAAATGACTGATTTACACAGTGGGTTTGGTGATGATGCCATTGTTATGAATGATATCCTAGCATTTGGTCTAAACAAAATAAGGCAAGTTATCACAAAGTCAGGATCAAAGCTTAATCATGGCAATTGTTACAAAGTCCCAATACTTTTATCACCCATTAAGTACCGATACAATTAAACCAGATATACGCAAGGTCGGTGCTATAGCTAAGTTGCAGGGACCATCTCATATGACCGAATTATGGCAAGTTCTAGGCATGATTGTATCAGACCTTTTGACTGTACTACATCCTTTAAAGGAACTGTTAAAGAAAGATGCACCCTGGTAAAAGAGACCTGCTGAAACTCAACAATTTGGCAAAGTAAAAAAGTCACTAAAATAAAAATATTGATACAGATGCTAGTAGCTATAGCTTAGATGCAGCATTACTTCAAATGGATGAACTAGTGTTTCATTGGGTTATCTGTTCTTCCAGTCTGCTAACAGAACCTGAAGAAATATATTCCCAAATTACAACAGCATGCTTCTAAGTATGCGGACATGTGAAAGATTCTCCATATACGTCATAAGACTTGAGAGTTTCCCTCTCCAGACTGATTGATAACCACCAGTAGCACTGATTAATTCCTGTAATCAAGACATAGTACCACCCAGATGCCATAGACTGTTAATGAGACTGAGAAGGTGCAATACCAAACCAATTTATGTACCTGGAAAACAACAGGTGTTTGCAGACGTATCATCCAGAAATCGTATACGTGACTGACCATTGTCTGCCGATGTGCATAATGATGGGTAGACGAACAAGCTGTCATAAATGGTCCAGAGACGCATATTGTTATCCAATATATTCAAGATGGATGGCCAAATTGCTGGATGCATTTAATGCATAAATACTTTACAATCTGAGTGGAATTATCAGAGCATGATGACTTGCTGTTTATCTCAAGACAGAATCATTGTACCTTCCTCTCAGTGAGCAGAAATGAAATGTCAGATTCACAAATGTTATCAAGGTCCAATCAAATGTCATAAGCTGAAATGTCAACATGGTGACCAAATAGGCTCATCGGTAGTTACAGGGCTATTGACCCAAAAGTCTTCATGAGTCTAGCTGTGTGCACCCAATATAATACTAGAGAAACCCAATATAAAGGATCTTGTCAAAACTTGAGATCTTAGTTAGCAACGACTGTCCATATCTAGGATGGTCATAGGTGAAATTCCCAGCAGGAATTTACAGTTTCCCATCTAGTCATCCAGGCTACACTTAAACAGGGTCATAAAGGAGTTCTGTTTGATGTGAATTGGTAGCCTATTCCAGAAGAGTGACAACCTCTAAGGGACATAGCTATCTTTCCAGCAGGCCCTATTTATGTCTCAGGCCAGGTTAAGATCACTGGAGCGGGCGACCATTTTCCCATTTGACTTGCAGATGTGCAGGATTTCCATTAGGTTTGGATCCGCTATTGCTCTGTAGGCCAGGTGTAAGTCTCCTCTAAGTAGTCTGTACACTACTGAGTACAGTGCTAGTGACTTGGGTTCCTATTATTTAAGCGAATGCTTAAATTTGCGAATGCTGCTTCGTCGAGCATGATTACATGAAATGGCAAAATGCCGAAAGCACAGAACAGCAATTTTTTTTCCTAGGAGAAAAAATCTCTGGGCTGTTTTCAGGACTTTGCCATTTCCTCCACTGTGGTGTGATCTCGGAGTTGGTATATTTAAAGTTGGGGTGTGTGTGTGGGGCGAAGCGCCCCACTTAATTTTGTGTTTGGATTTTTTTAATGGATCAGCGATTTTTTTATCCTGGGAAAAAAAATCGCTGCGCCATGTGTTCGACATTTTGGATTTTCAGGTATTGTGGGTCGATTATACAGCATTTGCAATTTAGTGCATTCGCTAATATAATATAGACCCAGTGACTTCAGTCTGTCAGTCTATAACATGTGCTGGAGACCCTGAGTTTTCTTGGTTAGAAATCTCTGAAGTCTCGCAAATTGCTGCAGGTGCCTGGTAAAATACATACCAAAGGGAGCATTATATTCAATTATTGGCCTGATAAGAGTCGAGTACAGGGGAGTTATGACCTCTTTTGCTCTGGAGTCAATGCTTTTGCTAATGAGATGTGCGGTGCAAAATGCTTTCCTGACCACAGTAGATACATGATGGTCAAAGTTTATGCTACAGTCAACTTACATTCCCCAAGTCTCTCACTACTGAGTTGTTGCGTAGGATATTATTATTTATATGATATTTGCAGGGATAGAATGTTTACCAAAGGGATGATAATGCATTTTTTAGCACTGAGTTTGAGTCCATGGCTTTGGCACCAATCACTGGTTTGTGTAATTCCCTCTTGAAGTATTTTGACATCATTTGGGGATTTAATGATTGCACCTAATTTACAATTGTTAGCAAACTTAGTCAGCCACAGCCCCTCTGTTTTGGCTTGAATTTCTGAGAAGTAGATTCCAAACAACAGGGGGTCAAGCACTGACCCCTGTGGAACTTCACTGGTGACAGGTCTGCTGGTTGAGGTAATAAAGTCTCCAACTTTGACTGAGTGTGATCTGTTGGTGAGGCATTTAGCAAGCCACCTGATGATATAAGGGTTAATACTCAATTTTTAATTTCTCCAAATCTTTTGCGTTTCTAATACCATGACTGGAATGGACCCCATTCCTAAATCAAAATACAATTAAAGTTCATGAAATTAGTATTATTTCAATCTTTGATGTCAGCCAGAAGGGCTCTTCGCAGCACCCGCAATGTGCCCAGTAATGACTCCTTCTGCAATTCATATGGAGTTACATGTATCGGTAACATATCTAAATATGATTGCAGATTCTTATTCATAAGACCGATTGCTCCTACTACTACTGGAACTGCCTGGGTATCTTTCTTCCACATTGCTCTCATTTCTGCCTGCAAATCCTGATATTTTATGACTTTGTGTCTCTCTGTACATAAGATACTGTAGTCAGTGGCTGTAGAGATTTCAAAGATCAATGCTACTTTTGTCTTCTTTTCATAGGTTCATAAGTAGGTACTAGGTTATCGGCCCAAGGGCCTAAGTAAGCCTAGCCAATAAGGTTCTCTGGCTTACACCACCCAAGAAAGTTATTTTCCTGTGCCCCTGTCGAGCAGAGCCACAGAACTGATTTCAGGGGTGTATTTCCTATTTTCCATCCACTCATCAAGATTTTTCTTGAAGAGTGCTAATGAGGAAATTTGCTTGATATAGATGGGTAGTTTGTTCTAGAGTATGGGAAGTCTCTGGGACAGGAATCTATCCCTCCAGCATGTCCTGTTTATTGTGGTGGCAAAGTTTAGGTCCCTAGAGTGTGTAGCTCAGAGGGATTGGGATTTCTTTAGGTGTAGCATGTCCAGCAGCTCTGAGTTTGACATAGCGTTATATGTTAGGCGGAGATCACCTTGGAGTAGGCGATATGCTATGGAGTAAAGCTGGAGTGTTTTGAGACGGTCAGTGTAGGGCATCTGTTTAAGGCTAGTAATCCTCTTTGTGAGGTACTTCTGTGGCCTTTCCAGCTGCTGCAGATGTCTTGTGAGGTACATTTCAAAAGGGTTGTTGTACTCTATAATGGGTCTAGTGAGTGTCGAGTAGAGGGGAACAATGACCTATTTTTTCCTGGATGAGAACCCTTTTGTGATGAGGTGTGCCATGTAGAACGATTTCCTGACTACTGTGATGATGTGATTATCAAAGGAGAGACTACTGTCCACCTGGGTCCCAAGGTCTCTTATGACACATTCGGCATTAAGTAGACTGCTGCCTATGTGGTAGTTCATGGGTACAGAGTTTTTACCAAAGGGGATGACAATGCAGTTTTTGGCATTGAGCTTGAGGCCATGGCTCTGACACCAGGCATCTGTCTCAGTGAGGCCCTTCTATAGGATGTCCACATCATTTGGGGACTCGACTATGTCTCCTAGTTTGCAATCATCTGTGAACTTCATTAGCCAAAGGCCTTCTGTGTTAGCCTGTACTTCAGAGAAGTAGATACCAAACAGGAGAGGTCCCAGGACTGAACCCTGTGGTACTCCATTTGTCACTGGTTTGAAGTCAGATTTGGAATCTGCAACTTTTACAGTGTGTGTTCTGTCAGTGAGCCAGATGGCAACCCATCTTGTGATGTAGGGATTTATACCTAGTTTAGTGAGTTTAGCTATAATTCCAGTATGGGGGATGGTTTCAAAAGCCTTGGCGAGGTCAAGCTAGGCTGTATGAACCACCTTACCCTCGTCTATGACTTTGGCAACTGCCTCAAAGAAGTTGATAAGGTTCAGGAGGCATGATCTGCCTTTCACAAACCTGAACTGGGTGGGGTCCAGAGTTTGGAGGTTACCAATGTCTTTGTTTATGAGTTCCATGATGATACGTTCCATGGCCTTACAGACCAGGCTCGTCAGGCTAATAGGGCAATAGTTCCAGGGATCAGTGGTGGCTCCCCCTTTGTGGAGTGGGATAACAGTTGTTGTGCACCATTCAGTGGGCACAAAGCCTAACATGAGGCTATGATTGAACATGGTGCTTAGGTGGGTAGCCAGTTCGTTCTGAAATTCATGTAAAATGCAGCCTGGAATGTTGTCCAGTTCCATGGATGCTGTGTTTTTGGCTTTAGAGAGTGCAGCTTTTACCTGCGTAGTTGTGTTTACAGGGACTCTGCAGTCTTCCTGTATAGATATGGGCCCTTTAAGGGGTGAGAGGGGGGTAAAGTTAGCACTGAAACTATCTGCCAGGATGTTGGCAAAATCAGTTGGTTCTGTAATTTTCATACCATTGTGCTGTAACTCAGAGCAGATCTGGGTGTTGGCATTGAGATTCTTGACATAGCTATAGAATGCTTTGTGTTTGTCCCTAGAATCAGTGGTGATTTTGTTTTCATAGCTAGCTTTGGAGGATCTTATAAGGGATCTCAGCTTCTTACTGAGGCTGACCAGGGAGCTCCTCCACTCATGGGATTTTACTCTCTTTTGCAACAGTTTCTTGCTTCTGTTGTAGAGTTTGCTTATGGCAGGGGACCACCAGGTTTGCTTCCTGTTTTTGGAGGATAGTGTCTTGGTTCTGTTTGGGATAGCATGATCCATGCACTTGTGTAAGTGCTTATAGAGTGCATTTGTGTAGGATTCAGCAGTCATAACTGTATTGTCCATCTGCATGGGTGTCATGAAGTTTGCCACTTCTGTCTTAAGAAGCATGAAGTTAGCTTGGGAGAAATTTTTTATCATGGTTTCCCTAATGGTGGGTGAGGGTGAGATGTGGATATCTAGGGTGATTAGCTTATGGTCGGATCTGACCAACAAGGAGTTGACTTCAGGTGTGGAGCACCTGTCATTCATGTTGGTAATTACTAGGTCTAGGATATTATTGCCCTTACTGGCAGTGTGGATAAGTTTATAGAGGGCACTGGAATTTATGAATTCCAGGAAGTGTTGAGAGAAGAAGTTGGTACATGAGTAGTTTTCCCAGTTAATGGTGGGGTAGTTGAAATCGCCCATTATTAGGGTGTTTGGTTGAACCCTAATATTTTCCAGTATAGCAAGAAAAGAGGAGTGGAAATCCTGGGGCATGGTGGGGGATCTGTAGCAAGCTACAATTTGGATTGCAATTTTGCCCAGTTAGCTGCACTTGGATAACCTCGGATGCATTATGCTGAGCAATTAGCCTGGAGGTGTGGATATCCTAAATGAATATGGACAGACCTCCACCTTTGGTGTTCTGGTCCAGGTTAGATAGTCGAAATGTCTGGTATGAGTTATACTCTGGTAATGCAGGGGTGCTCTCTGGAGCATTGAACCAGGTCTCAGTCACTGCACAGATATCGATGTTCTCTATTTTAAGGAGTGCCTGAAGGGAGTGCATTTTGAGATTTAGACTTCTAGTATTGAGTAGCATTACCCTCAGTTTTTGCTTGCCTGTTCCTGTTATGGTGGTAAATTTGTCATTTGAACCTTTCCTAAAAAAGGCACTATAGGGGTGGCAACAGCCTTAGCCAATATCCAGAATCCCAGGGGTGACAGGTGCAGGCCATCTCTGGCAAAGCATCGTGGTCTGTCGACCATGTCATCCCAGGCAGACAGATACTGGATCCCCTCAAATTGACACCAGAAACTTGGCCAATTGTTGAAGTCAATCATTTTGTCCTTGTACTGCGGTATTATTCTGAGTGATGGCAGGATGCTACTCAGGGCTAGGGTCATACCTGCCTGAGCTACAAGATCAGAGAGCTCTTCCATGTCTCTTTTCATGTAGTCCAGGGAGGTACATCTCAGGTCATTCACACCAATATGGACAATGACAGAGTCATATTTGTAATTGTTGTGGGGTGATCTGAGTGCGTGGGTTATGTGGCAGATCCTGGCAACTGACAGGCAGCTGACAGCAACTTTCTCCTTGTTTAGCTGGGTGAGTGGGACATCAGTGTGCCTGACTATAGAGTCACCTATGGCTAGTGTGTTGGGTACGTTGTTTTGCCTTATGGGCTGTGGTTGAGTGGCACACTGAGTCTGTGGGCTGTGTGTCATTTTGGTTGTGTTGGGAGGTAGACGTTGCTTGCATTTCTGATTTGGAGGTCTCTGTTGCTTGAGCAGATTATTATTGAGAACCTCAGTGAATGTTTTTGTATTTCTATGTGTGGATTTTGGTGGTGTAGGTTTAGTGGGACTATGTGATGAGTGTGATGTGGTGCAAGTGTTTATCTTCTCCTCTTGACTGTCAAGTTCAGTCTTGGTTGGAGAGAGCCTTACCTCCAGTTTGGCTAGGTAAGTGGATCTCTCACAGGTTGTAGTGTTGGTTGGTAGGAGGAGAGGGTTGTCTGTGTACATGAGGTAATTGCTACATTGCCCCAAGATGCCCAGATTCATCAGATAGACAGGAGAGAACACTGGGAGCTGACCCTTGGACATGCCTAAATAAAAAACTATTTTCCTCTAGACAAGTGAGGAAAGTGAGTGCAAGAGCTGTTTTTCTCTAAGTAAATGAGGAAAGTATGTACAAAAACTGTTTTCCTCTAGGTAATGAGGAAGGTTGAGTGCTGTAGTAATGTGTAGCTTATTTAGTGCTTACAACAAGTTCGGAACAAGTGCTGAGCACGAATAAGCAAATTCAAGTGCTAAAACTAAGAATCTGTATCTGAACTAGACTAGTTACAGGAAAGAAATAAGTGCAAATGCGAGCTTTTAAATCAGTAAGTTGAGAGAGATGGAAAAATTACCCAAATGGCCAATAACTACAATTTCTGGGCCAGAAACCACTCCTTATGTGGTAGATAAGTTACGTAGTGCTTACCACTCCCACTGATAAGCTAGCAGGCTTCCCTCCAATATAGAAAGGCTTGGGAGCCTCACGAGCTTACAAACAGTCCTGGATACAGCAAATCTGTATCTGGAAGTAGACTAATTACAGGGGGGGGACAAGTGCAAATGCGGGCTTTTAAATCAGAAAGTTGAGAGAGATGGAAAAACTGCCCAAGCGGCCAATAACTACAGTTTCTGGGCCAGAAACCACTCCTTATGTGGTAGATAAGTTACCTAGTGCTTACCACTCCCACTGATAACCTAGCAGGCTTCCCTCCAGCACAGACAGAATTGTGGGGCTTAGAAGCTTACAAACAGTCCTGGATATAGCAAATCTGTATCTGGACTAGACTAGTTACAGGAAAGGCAGGAAACAAGCATCATTTTTTTTTGTTACAGTTAAGCAGAACACAGGGTGATTCTAGCAAAGTTTTTTTTATGTAAAGGAAAGGGAGAGAGGAGAAGCAGAAGATAATTCAAGGTTAGGAGACTAAGTGGGTTGGACTTCTCAAATGTTCTCTCTGTATTATGTAGAATGAACTAATGACACTAGACTGGGAGGAATGTCCCAGATCAAATGTACAGTAGGGCTGGGCAACTGCAAAGCCACCAAGTATAACAGCAAGACACCAACAGGGAGTGAAGATGGGGAACAATACTACAGCTACTAGCCTACACTCTTTTAGACAGTAAACACTACATAAATGTTTATCACAGCAGAAGAACAGCAGTAAGCCACAAAATGAAAGTTTTTAAACAGGTAAAGGAGCAAGGAGACTCTACAGAATGTTTTTAACTGCAAACAAATCAGTTAAATGAGATACTCCTTGGCTGGAAATCAGAACAAACAAACAAGTGCTTAACAAGTAGAGAAAATTTCCCTGGCTTAACAAGTAGAGAAAATTTCCCAGACTTTCTTGCATCTATCCTTTGAACTGTTGGTAATGGGTTCTCCCATCTGATGCCTGAATGTGGGATTGTGTCAAAGGCCTTGGCTAAGTCAAGGTAGGCTGTATGCACAGATCTCCTAACTATAGGAAATATATTATTAATCAAAGCATTGTTACCTTGGTGTGAGGTGCCACTTCTGTTCCATGCATAATCCATATAAATGGAGAGAGTCATTAATGCCAACTGCTTTACCATAAGGTCCTTGGAAATGATAGCTCCTGACCTGTGTGAGTTTGATAAGAAAAACGACCTCATAGTTCTGGACTAGTGCTCTTGTGACATAGAAATGATTCATGTGCCAACTTCAAGTGACAAGGAATTCAAAGTCAGATTCAAAACCATTTTTTCAGATACGGACTTCCAGTTGAACTGGTTACAGGCAAAGGTATACAGTTCATGTCAAGTGGGTTCCAATAGTTTGAAAATCATTACAAGTTTTAATCTTGGCTCTAGGTGATTGCCACTGTTGAAGTAACACTCCAAGCCCATGTGCAAAAATGAGAAAAGTGATTGTGGATGGGAGGATGGATGGCTGGATGGATGGATGGATGGATGGATGGATGGGTGGATGGATGGGTGGATGGATGGATGGATGGATGGATGGATGGATGGATGGATGGAAGGATGGACGGACGGATGGATGGATGGATGGATGGATGGATGGATGAACGGACGGACGGACGGATGGACGGATGGACGGATGGATGGATGGATGGATGGATGGATGGATGGGTGGATGGATGGCTGGATGGATGGATGGATGGATGGATGGATGGATGGATGGATGGATGGATGGATGGATGGATGGATGGATGTTTGGATGAACGGATGAATGTAAGGTCTGGCTACCATACTGATGATGAACTTTGATTTCTAGAGTATCAATCGGTTGAGGCTGAAAATGGTGAGGATCAGAGTGCCTCCACAGGAAGTCATTGCTGGTATGATACAAATAGTGATGCCCTTTTCTCCCTTTTTGAGTTGGTGCAACCATGGAGTTAGTATATAAAATTTTGAAAGGGGCTTGGTCCCTTCAAAAAACACTTATATTTTTTATTTCTGTGGAGTTTTTTGGGGATTATAGTTTGGTGATTCCCATCGCCAGCAGTTTGTTGTGTACTGCAGCATACTGGAAGTGCTGAATCTTCACTATCAACAGTGAAATGGTGAAGTTGCAAAAGCAGTGTCCGAATAATATTAAGTCAACCATATCCCAAAAGAACACAGTGAAAATACAGTCAGTTCTTCATACGCAATGCTGGAAAGACAAAAACAGACTAACATTCCAATGTTAGAGTCAAAACTTGAGCCTCTAACTATTTTTTTATGAAATAAGACAAAATGACCAAAGAGCTAAAGTTTTATTACAAACTTGCATATAGAGGTCTAATATCAGAACTCAAGGATGCTATCATGAGGTTAGAAAGTTATTTTGTTAAACCACATATAGATTTTATACTTGCGGCTAGAGCAGAAATGGCAAACTCAATAAGGACAAGTAGTAGGACTATAAGGTAATGTTAGATTCCAGAAGGCAATACAATGCAATCGTAAAAATACTATGGATTGAACAAGTAAATAATGACATTACAGATGAGGAGTGGAGGGAGATATGTCTTCATTTTAAATGCTCAAGTAAATTTGCAGCTAAATCAAGAGAATTTAGAATGTGTGCATGGAAATGTTTACTGAAGTATTTTTATGCTCCAACATGACTTGAAAAAAAAATTCTGAAGAAAAGAGTCATGTGTTGGAGATGTGATGATTCAGAAAGAGTTTTTTGGGAGCATGTATTCTGGGAAAGTCAGAAAAAAACAACTTGAATAACATTCTATTTCCTGTACTTAGGGGAGATCTTAACCTCAGTACAGAAATATTTTTGAGTTGGGGTAAAATAAGTTGCACTAAAGAATTGTAATTATTACTATCTTTGGTACTGATAGTGGGTATGAAAGCTATATGACTAGAAAATTGAATATCAAAGGCAAACTGTTGATAAGCTAGGTGAAAAGTGAATGAAGAGATTAAAACATTGAACTGAAAACTATTAGATATCAGAAGCAGAACTTTATATTAAGAAAATGGGTTGTATGGGATGCTGTATTGGAATTTCAGCTTGAAGAGGATGTTGGAATAGAACAAACTAAGTAAGAGCCCTATCTGTTTAATAAAGTAGACTCCAATATAGAATTAGGAGTCACTGGTCCAGTTGTTAAGACTTGTAGTATAGTGTAAATAAAATATGAGTACTAATTAATTTCCAATCTTAAATTATATTGTAAATATTTAATTTGTAAAAGCTTGGTTTATTGTATAGAAATAAAAGATTCCTCACCCCTGACACTAGAATCTCACTCGCCCATGCCTACCTCTTTTCTAATCTCTTTTATGGCTCACAAATCCTAATTAATCTACAGTCTTCTCTTCTTTCCAGATTAGAGTCTACCTACAATAAAGTAGCCAGCTTTGCTGCTAACCTGTCTTTTGATTGTCATCACTGCCTAGCTCTGAGGACACTTAAATGGTTAGAGTTTCCTAATCAACTCTTATTATCTCAACTTCACGTTATTCATTTTATACTGAATAAACCCTACACCTGCCCTAGTATCACTGCACTTATCTCCCTTTACACTCCCCTCGATTTCTCAGAAGCTCTGATTAACACAAACTTACAAACTTAACAAATCTATTGGACAGTATCTCTTTAGCTCTTCCCTTGCCTCCCATTGGAACAAACTTCCCTTGCCCCTGAGAAAGATCTCCAATGTTCACACATTTAAGAAAACACTAAAACGACATCTAAATAGTATCTGGTCTTGTCTCTGTAATCATCCAACTTGAACCCCTCCCCTGTTCTAGCTCTACTCCCTTTTTCTTCCTACGACCTTCCTTTTGTTTCTCTGTTATCTTCTCTATCTGTCTCCTTGCTTTTTACTTATAGTTATAATATTACTATTACTGCTGATATTGTCAAATTCCTTGTAAATAATTGTCTTGTACTGTATCACATTTTATTCTTACTGTTGTTATGTGGAGATTTTCTCCCGGGGCCTCCACTGAAAAAGTGTTATGCCCATTTGGACCATCCCGGTTAACAAATGGAAAACAAATAAATAAATAAACAGTGTTTTTTTTTTTTAATGTAATGAGCAGTGTTAACTCAAACATGGAATTAAGACTGAATAGAACATCTGATTGTGATACCTGGATTTGCATGCTTAACAATGACAAGTTATTGGTAACTGAATGTAAGCACTGAGTCTGACACAAAGCTGATTTATTGATATTCTGTATATATAATTAATAACATGGTTGTATTGACAATCAGTGCCAAAACAATGCATGCACCATGGATGGAATTTACAGAGTTTGGTATACTGAAAAAATGTTATTGCTAAAATATTTACATTTCGCCAGAAAATTTCTCTGATGACATTATTCTGCACAACCACTGCCAATCTTTCAACTAGACCAATCTGTCCTGTTAAAATTAGAAGGACAGAAAAAGTGTATGCAACAGGTAACCATCTGAAATGTTGGCACCTGTTAGACTGAGTCCCAAAATATGGAGACTTAATGGTCGAAAGATTGAACTTACATATACTAAGTCTGAAATGCCATTAATCTTAATATTTCCCTTTCTCCAAGGTATGGCGATCTTGGAGTTGTTATATATAAGTTCAGGGGGGGTTTGTGCAGTTTGCCCCCCCCCCCAGATGGGGGGGGGTGAAGACTGGACTGCACTTTAAGAGATAATGCATCCCAATATGCATTGCATCTAGAACTCTGAGTCAATTGGTGCAAGGTGTCTTGAGTATTCTCCTTGAGGTGCCATTTTGTACAAAATAAAAGTTACACATTTGGGCATTTCTTTTGGCATTCCTGACAATATTGAAGTCTGATATATAGTAATCATGATATGCACTTTGACACATACCCAGGAAAACTGGGTCTATATTATATGAATGAAAGTTCATATAATGGATCGCTCTAATGAGCGAAAATCCCGGAAATCGAGATGCATGCTGTGGGATCGTAGTACAGCGAAAATTGGAGTATTTGCCCTTTCCTCACTGTAGTGTGATCTCGGAGTTGGAATATATATTTAGTGGAGGGTATGGGGGGCATAACCCCCCCCCCCACAATATCATTTTTGATTTATGGGATTTTTGCTCATTAGAGCGATCGATTATATGAACTTTTGTTCATATAATATAGACCCGGAAAACCTTAATTTATCTCTGTAGAGAAGAATACATGAACCAGAATAATTTTACTTGTGCTTTATTCCAGTTGAAAAAATACAAAAAGGAATAAATTTTATTTTTATAGCAAAACAGAAAACAAAAGATTAAGTCTTCTTTGTTAGTTTCTCTAACAGCGAAGATGGACTGTGCATTTTCCATTTTAGTCTATACTGCCATACACATCTTCACAATCCTTAAATGTTTAAATGCTAGCACAACCTACTTCCATTTATGAATAATGTTATCATTGTGAATTTTAATTAGTACTTTTCATTTGGCAGCTCTCCAGTACACGTGCTGACCTACTACATTCTTAAACATTGGCATACAGATAGGGTAACTACTGTAGCCTTTGGCAGTTTAAAAGTGTACTGTGAAAATCATATTCTACATCTCTCTATACTATTATTTAGTTACCCCAAAAATATACAGACATATGCCACATTTTTAGCACTGCAGGCATCAAAGGTTATCCAAATGTTATCCATAATCTACCAGATTCACTAAAGCTTGGTAACTCATGCCGTATGTTTTTGCAACTTTTTCTGTATGTCAGAGAGAAGCATCCATTTCCCTGGAGGTGCTGTCAATTAAGCCATGAAATCCTATGCTCTAGTTTATATTTACATAATACAACTTTTTTTTCGCTTTTTTGTCTAAGCCTATGCTAAAAATAGGCTGCTTCCAGTAGGACTTTTCTGATGCACATGCAATGCCATCTACTGGTAATCTTGACAATTATGTGTGCATGCAGTTCCCACAGATTTTTTGCAATTGCATATTTTGAGTTGCTCAAAACACCCAAATAATAGAGGTGTCTGTGGGCATATTCCTTTGGAAAAGAATGAAGTGAAATGATGCATTCAAGTTATATATAAAATGTTAGCACTATCTTAATAAAGAAAGTAAATTAAAACAAATTAGTTTTACTTTTAAAAAATTGGATTTTCTTTTTTAATTTTTATGTATCCATCCAGCCACAACCTCTAATTCCTATTTTTGCACGAGGTTAGGTTGTTACCGAAACAATGGCGATCACACTGCAGCATGACCAGCACTGCTGCAGTTGTCCTTTATTGCCGCATATACATATGGCCAATTTAGAGTGTCAAATCCACGTATTGCATGTTATTGGAATTTGACAGGAAACCAGAGTATATGAAAAAAACCCATGTGCACACAGAGAAGATACGGCTATACCACACAAAACGTAGTCCAGCTGAGAATCGTACCAGAGAACTGCTTGCTATCAGGTGATAACACTATCTGCTGTGCAACTTTTATTGCATATACTTAAAAATTTTATCTGCCCACTAGTCATTGCAAAACTGACTTTTACATCTGAAAAAACACCTTGTAAAGTCTGTCATAGTTGTGAAATTAAACAAAAAATTAAGACAGTTCATGATCCTCCAAACTGATGTATTACCATATCTTACAATGCTCTCTTGGGGAACCAGACCATGAAGGTAACCAAATTTTGTCAGGGTAGAGAGACATTAGCTTATGGCTCCCACCAAACTATAAGATCATGTAATTTTCTGGAGCTGCTATTTATCAAAATGATTCAACAAAATGGATCAGAAGCTTACATTACGGACATTTAAAATCACAGAAAATCATTTGGTCTGTGATAAAGAATGTAAACGTGTTTGAGACTGAGAGGTGTCAGTATGGAGCTACTTTACTTCACTGAAAGCTCATTTCACTGAAACTCATTTCACTGAGCACACGACTGAAAGCTCACTTCACTGAAAACTCATTTGACTGAAACTCATTTTGTTGAAAGGTATATGCCCTTTTACCCATTGTAGTGCGATCCTGGAGTTAGTATATATAGTAAGGGGGTGTGGGGGGCTCAGCCCCCTCACATTGGGAGGTGTGGGGGGGGTGTAGCCCCCCCCCACATAGTTTGGGTATATATTGTCTTCTAAAAAGAGACTTATTCATTGGAGTTGTAAGTATCCATGTATATGGTTTAAAATGTATAAAATAGGTGGGGGGGGGCTACACTACCCACACCCCCCAATGTGGGGTGCTGTGCCCCCAACCCCCCTTACTATATATACTAACTCCAGGATCGCACTACAATGGGGGAAAGGGCATAAACATTTCAATGAAATGAGCTTTCAGTCAAGTGTGGTCAGTGAAATGACTTTCAGTGAAATGAGCTGTCAGTGAAGTGAAGTAAACCCGTCCGTATATCTAAAATATTGAAACAAACTAGATTCCCAGCATCATCCTCACACTATAAGTGCATGCACACACACACACACACACACACACACACACACACACACACACACACACACACACACACACACACACACACACACACACACACACACATACACACACACACACAGATTTACGACTACTCCCCAGCTATTTCTTGAAACTCACAGCAGATGCTATTGCTATCCCAGTCTCCACTCTCATAAACAGATCAATTGTTGAAAACTATGTGCCCAAACTCTGGAAAATATTCTATGTTACACCCATACATAAAGGCAGGACCTCCACTGAACTGAATAACCACAGACCCATTGCTTTACTCTCCCCCCTGGCCAAAATCCTAGAAAAATGCATCCATACCCAGATGCTAAACTATCTTCTAGACAGCAACATCCTGTCACCTACTCAGCATGGTTTCAGACCTACCCATAGTACCACTACAGCCCTCCTCTGTTTCACAGACACAGTAAACCATATAAAAAATGAAGGCCTACAGGTGTCAACTCTTTGTTTGGATATGTCTAAAGCATTTGACACAGTCTCACACCATATCCTGCTAAACAAACTAAACCAATATCACCTATCAAATTCTACTCTTACCTGGTTCCAAAGCTACTTAACTGACAGGTACCAAGCTGTGAAATGGGAAAATTCTCTCTCTCCTCAGCTGCCCATAACTATAGGAGTCTCACAGGGTTCTGTCTTAGGACCATTACTATGGTATTACCATTACAGTCTTCACAAATGACCTCCATACCTCCACACAACATGCATCTATCATTCATTATGCAGATGACACTACCTTAATCTGTGCTGCACAAAACATTCCCACCCTCCTGCAAACAACTCAACTAGTATTCTCTGACACTGAAAACCAAAGCCCAACTTATCCTCAATCCAAAGAAAACTCAGCTTATGATTATAACCAGTTCTAACAAAAACACTGATAACAGTCAATTCACTATCTACTCCACAAATGCTACTCCAATCGCTCCAGTGGGACAGGCTAAGCTATTGGGAATAACCAGAGACTCCCACCTAAAATTTGATAGTCATGTCAACTTAACTATTAAAAAAGTACATGCCAAACTGTGATCACTCTACCATATAAAACCATTTCTTACCAACAACACAAGATCTGCCATTGCTCGCTCCCAACTTCTATCCACCCTACTCTATGCATCTCCCATTCTGACTAATCTCAACAAAACTGAACTAAGCAAAATGGAAGCCTGCTATAACAGAATTGCCCGCTTTGCTGCAAATCGCTCATATAGAACTCATCACTGTACTGCTTTGAGACAGCTCCACTGGCTTGAACTGCCCAACCTCCTAACCTACAATCAGCTCAGCCTCTGTCATTCTATCTATTACCTCCCCAATAAGTGTTCTGCCCTCAAAACCTAGTGCAACATCACTCAGCCAAAAGGCCTCTTAGATCATCAATCAAACTACTACTAGAAGTCACCAACAGCTACAATAGCTTTGGAGATGCGCTATATAGTAGTTCAGTGGCTAAAAAATGGAACTCTGTCCCCACTAGCATTCAAAACACATCATCCAAAGCCTCTTTTAAAGACCTCATCAGGCAACATCTCAAGCAAAGTTGGCAGTGCCATGATTGCTCCCCAGGCTAGTGAAAGCGGATAAGGTATACATACTAAATCTAGAGTACTTGATAACAGTTTTCAATCTTACTCACAAACACTGGCTAATCTACAATGTATGTACTGTACCTGTGTACTATGCATGTATTCTACCTATGTTCCAAATTTCAGCTGTACACCACAAATCTATTAATTACCTTTATTTTTAAATTAATGCTTTTTTGTTTGTTCTCTCCACTGTAACTGTTGATGTGCTGCATACCACTGTAAAAACATGTCTTTTGTAATTTGTGTGTATACTGATCATGTTGCGACATGCAGCGGTGGTACGGCGGTAGCGTTGTTACCTCACATCAAGAGGTTCTCCCGTTCGATTCTCAGCGTGGCTTGGGAGTGCCTTCTGTTTGGAGTCTGCATGTCCTCCCTGCGGTTGGGTAGTGTTCGAAAGACATGCGTGCGTAAATGGGCGTTCCTTCGTTGAAGGTTGGGCGTTGAGCTGGCACCTTGGCGTTTCATAAAAATTTACTGCCAATCATTAGTGGACCGGAGTTCTGCTGTAGCAACCCCTTACCAGGAAAAAGCTGAAAAGACAAACAACTGATCATGTCTAAATAAATGTATCTGTAATTTTTCTTTGTGGAGCTTTTCTCCCCGGGCCTCTGCTGAAAAAGGGCCTTTTCGGCTCAGTCAGACACCCCCGGTTAACAAATGTAAAATAAAATAAAATAAATAAATAAAAAATCAATACATATGCAGATGTTGTGAAAACTATGCCCACAAAAGCCTCAGCTGTATGTGAAGAAGCCATAAATTCGATAAAGCCAGAACTTCAGGTCACACATGTAACATATTACTTGGCTCTCCTGTGGACCACAGTAAAACAAATATACAAAATCATTATATCGTGGCAGAGGGAGATCCATGGAAAGAAAATATTTGGGGTTAATACAGAACCTAGTTATAGTCATAAACGTATGAGGCAAACACTGTTACCTGGCAACTCCAAATGCAGTATTTGGTGACTCCATGACTTGTAAAGGAGACACATGCCGCAGTGGACTTTGCTGAAACTGGTTTCTGTACTACAAAATCTGAAACTGCATTTCTGAGTTGTACCACAATCAGTGATGATGCAGGAACAAGTAGCATTATATGGGTCTATATCATATGTTCAAAGTTTTATAACTTTGAATATTAAAATGTCGAATTTAAATGTTTGAAGTTATAAAACTTTGAACATATGTAAAAAAAAAAAAAAAAATCCCAAACCTAAAACTAATGGCTGTAGGCAAGGGGACAAGTCTCCCTGCACCCCCCAAACCCCCCACTCTTTAAATATACCAACTCTGAGACCGCATTACAGTGCAGTAAGGGGAAATCTTCCCTTTACCGCACTATAGTGCGGTCTCAGAGTTGGTATATTTAATCAGTGGGGGGTGAGGTGGGGTGCATCTCCCCACGTGGGGGCAGCAGGGGGGATTGCCCCCCTGCCTACACTAGTCAGGTAAGCTCAGTTTTTTTTTTGTATTATATGTTCGATGTTTGAAACTTTGAATATTTAAATTTGATTATTTAATTATTGAATGACTAAAGGAAAAGAATGCACCTGTGTTCTTTTGTTTAATAATTATAATTAAAGGTGTTGCACTGTCTCTGACGCAAGTCTTCCATGATTTGTGCACCTCGCCATGGTTACTAAAAGTAAAAGTATTAATTATATACCACCAGTCTGCAGACCTTTTATATTCTAACTAGTGTTATGTGAATGAGGAAATATATACATACAGTCCCTGTGTGGTAATTAAAAACTGGAGTATAATTATATAAATAAAAAACATATCCTATAATTTCAACCTTATAGACTACAGACTCATAGGTAAATGCTAGGCTTTCAGTCTGATGACTATTACAAGCTCAGCCAATAAATCCAATACCTTGAATCTGTGAGGTAAAGACCTTAGACATTATGCCAAACCCTCTTCCCCACCCAGAAAAACTAGTAAATGATAAAAAAAATAATTTTTGTGAAAAAAAAGTTTAAAGTTCTAGTAAAAAGGAACACGTGACAGAGATAAATAAGGCCAGATTCATAAAGTTTACCACTAAATGTACACCATATGTACACTTAATGCAACCTTTCTGAGTAAATAGACAACACAAACTTTGTGACAGGACTGTTCTTGAATTTGCAGTAACCTTTATGTATCTGGCCTATAGTTTATTTAACAATACTGACAAAAAGTTTCTAGCAAGGAATGAGAGTAAAATACCATAGGCTGGTTGGGGCTGGCATAAAGTTTAACATATTTACCTCACAGATGAGAAGTGCAGGGTTTGAATCTCAGCAAGGGAAACGGGCTAGACTTAAAATGGTCCACAAGGACAGCTAACCTAGTACTTGCCTATGAGCCTATGAACAAGGCATATCCTCAATAAGCTATATAATCCTAGCTAGTGGAACACTTTTATTGTATTTTGAGGACAGCTAAAGGCATTATACTGATCTTATCTGTTTGCAATGTTACAAAATAGAGGAAAAAGCAGACTCAAATTCATCCAATGAGATTATATGGGAGTTTATGTTCTTCAAAATAAAGTAAATGGACCTTATCTTCATATCAATAATCCAACTGATGCTAAAAGGTATGTAAAATAGAAACTTATTTAAGGACAGTGGGTAGTGGATTCCAGAGATGAGCAAGTCATATCGAAAAATATTTTTTCCATAATGATGTATTAAGTTTATCAATATAAATCAACAGATTGTTAGTTGTAGTTCCCACTGCTTCAAAAAATACTGACTACCTACAGTATATTAGCCATAAAGGGCATCTGTATAAACACTTGTCAAGGCAAGTTAACAGTCTTCTTGACAAATGTATGAAAAAGTAAAAATAATGTGTCAAAATAGTCCTGCTACCAAGCAATTCCTTTTTTAGGAGGACAAAGTTCTCACATGTTCCAAGCAAGGGTCCCTACCTCTTATTAAATATAATTTAGTATTACTGCAACCCTGGGTTAAAGAGATTTCCCCTTCCCTGCAGTAGCTTATGTGAGGTGTTCTTTTTTTGCAAGTGTTGGCCAATTTGTGAAAACCGCATTTGTTCTGAAGTATTCAGTTGCTAGTTTGCTGTTGATCCTGCAGAAAAGCAAACATTTTGACCTACATTCTAACAAAACTATGTAACCCACTTTAACTTTATGATATGGTTAATTAGTTAGTACTATTTCTTAGGTTCATAGAGAGATACTAGGCATGCAATACAAGAGACCATTAAGGAGTCTAGCCCAAATTCCGAGTTGCCCCATAGCAGTCTGACTTGCACAAGGTCACAGACTAAGCAAAAATACTAATCATGAGACACATAACTCTCCTAAACCGTGTGCCACTCAACCAAAGCCCCTAAGGCAAAACAGCATGCCTAACACACTAGTCATAGGTGACTCGATAGTGAGGCACACTGATGCCCCACTCACTAGGTTGAATAAGGAGAAAGTAACAGTCAGCTGCCTGTCAGGTGCCAGGATCTGCCACATAATGCAATCACTCAAGTCCCTCAGCAGCAGGTACAAATACGACTCTGTCATTGTACATGTGGGTGTGAATGACTTGAGACGTACCTCCCTGGACTACATGAAAAGAGACATGGAGGAGCTCTTGGATTATGTAGCTCAGGTGGGTATGACCCTAGTCCTGAGCAGCATCCTACCATCATGCAGAATGATATTACAGTACAAGCAGAAAATGATTGATTTTAATAATTGGCTATGTTTCTGGTGTCATTCTAAAGGGATCCAGTATCTGTCTGCCTGGGATGACATGATTGACAGACCTTGATGCTATGCCAGAGATGGCCTGGGATTCCGGATACTGGCCAAAGCTCTTGCCAACCCTATAGTGCCTTTTTTAGGCAGTGTTCCAAAGACCAAATTACCACCTAACAGCTACACATAAATGCAGTCTGAGGGTCATGCTGCTGAATGCTAGAAGTCTAAATCTCAAAATGCTCTCACTTGAAGCACGCCTTAGAATGGAGAATATCAACATTTGTGCTGCAACAGAGACCTGGTTTAAGGCAGCAGAAAGCACACCTGCACTACCAGGCTATAACTCATTCCACACCTTTTGGCCCCAGAACTTGGACCGAAGCTCCAAAGGCAGTGGTGTTTCCATATTCATAAAGGATGCACACACCTCCAGACTGGTAATCCAACATAACACATCAGAGATACTTCAGGTGCAGCTAACACTGGGTAAGACAGTGATTCAGGTTGTAGCCTGCTATAGGTCCCCAACCATGTCCCAAGACTCACACTCCATATTCCTAAGCACCCTGGAGAATATTAAGGTCCAACCTAACACTCTCATACTGGGTGGCATCAACTACCCCTCCATTAACTGGGAAAACTACTCATGTGCCAATACACTTGCCCAATGTTTCCTTGAATTCATTAATTCCAATGCCCTGGACCAGCTCGTTCTTACCCCCACTAGAGGTTGCAATATCCTTGACCTGGTCATTACTAACATGGACGACCATTGCTCTACACTAATAGTCAATTCCTCCCTGGTTAGATCCGACCGCAAACTAATCAGCTTGGAAATCCACATCCCTCCCAGAACTCCACCCCCCCCCCCACCACCACCACCACAAAAGTAACCACCATGAAAAACTTCTACAAAGCTAACTTTGGGCTCCTAAAAACAGAGTTAGCTAACTTCACGGCACCCATGCAAATAGAGAATAGTTGCATGACCACCGAATCATACACCAATGCACTGTACGAACACATACACTAATGCATGGATCTTGCCATACCCAACAGAATCAAGACACTGTCCTCCAAAAAAAGGAAGCCAATCTGGTGGTCCCCTGCCATAAACAAACTCTACAACAGAAGGAGGAAGCTGATGCAGAATAAGCTGAAGTCACAAGACTGGAAAAACTCCGTTATCAGCCTCAACAAAAAGTTGAGATCCTTCTTCAAATCCTCTAAAGCTAGCTATGAAAACAGAATTGCAGCAGATAGTAAAGACAACCACAAGGCCTTCTATAGTTATGTAAAGAATAACAATATCCAGATATGCTCTGAGCTACTGCACAGTGGTGGCTCATATACCGAGCCAACAGATATTGCCAATATACTGGCCGACAGATTCAGTGCCAACTTTACCCCTCTCTCCCCCCAAAGGACCAATCACAATAGCAGTAGACTGCCAGGCACCCAGTATTACTGCTGTACAGGTTAAAACAGCACTGTCCAAGACCAAGAATACAGCTTCTATGGGACCTGACAATATCCCTGACTGGGTTCTACATGAACTATAGAGTGAATTGGCACCTCACCTGTGTGCCCTACCCAATCACACCCTCACCTCTGGTTTTGTTCCTACCAAAAGGTGCACTGCTACAGTCATTCCCTCTCCACAAATGAGGAGCGATTACAGACCCTGGCAACTATAACCCCTTTAACCTGGCGAGTCTGATATGCAAAGCTATAGAATGCATCATCATGGACATAATAAACAAGGATATAGAAAATCTCCAAACTCTGGATCCCACACAGTTTGGTTTTGTGAAACGTAGATCCTACCGGCTCAACTTGGTCAACAATTTTGAGTCAGTCACCAGAGCTGTGGATGAAGGCAAGGTGGTTCATACAGTCTACCTTGATATGGCCAAGGCCTTTGATATCATTCCCCACTCAGGAATCATAAAAAAATTCACTAAGCTAGGCATCAACCCCTATATCACTAGGTGGGTTGTAAACTGGCTCACAGATAGAACCCACAGTGTGAAAGTAGCTGACTCCAAGTTAGACTGCCGACCAGTCACTAATGGAGTCCCACAGGGTTTGGTCCTGGGTCCTTTCCTGTTTGGTAACTACTTCTCTGAAGTCCAGGCCAACACGAAGGGACACTGGCTGACAAAGTTCACAGATGACTGCAAGTTGGGAATTATTATTAACTCCCCAAGAAAGGCCTCAATGAGACAAATGACTGGTGTCAGAACCATGGCCTTAAGCTCAATTACCAAATGTCTTCATCCCCTTTGTGAAAAACCCAGTTCCCTTAAATTACCACATTGATGGTAGTTCACTGAACACAGAAGGCATTATAAGAGATCTGGGAACACAGGTTGACAGCAACCTCTCTTTTGACCATCACATTGCCACTGTGGTCAGAAAGTCTTTCTATGTGGCACATCTCATTACAAAGGGTTTTGCATCCAAGAAGAAAGAGGTCATTGTCTCCCTCTACTCTTCCCTCATTAGGCCAATCATCGAGTACAATGCCCCATTTGGCATGTACCTCACTAGACACCTGTAACAACTGGAGAGGCTGCAAAGGTACGTCACAAAGAGGATCCTAGGCCTTAAACACTTGTCTTTTATGGACAGACTCAAAAAACTCCAAGTATTCTCTGTCTCATGTTGCCTACTTAGAGGCAATCTCTGCTTGACTTACAAATCCATGTCTGACCCAGCTCTGTTAGAATGCTACATCTAAAGAAATCCCAATCCCTCTGCACTACACAGTCCAGAGAACTCAACCTCATTACCACAATAAAAAAAACATGCTGGAGGGACAGGATCATAACCCAAAGACAGCCTATTCTATGGAATAGACTTCCCATACATGTCAAGCAGAGCACCTCACTGGCCCTCTTCAAGAGAAATCTTGATGAGTGAATGGGAAATAGAAAATTCACCCTGTGGATCATTCCAGTGGCTCTAATCGACAGAAGCACTGGGAACTAAGGTCGAGTGGCATGATGCCAGGGTAATCCTATGGGCTAGGATTGTAAAGTCTCCAGGGCCATTAGCCTAGTACACATCTATGAACCTATGAAACTATGAAGGCAGAAGGAATCAAACTCTGTACCATGCAAAGTAATTTGTTAATAACACATAGACTTATCCTCTGTGCTAGCTGCTAGATAACCAGACTTACAATGCTTGGTTCTCCACTTTGGTTTCCAGCTGGTGAACTTTTTGTCCAGACTCTAAATGCTATACCTGTATTTTTATGAATTTGCTCAGGTCTTTTGTTTTCTTGTACATTACAAAGACATGTCAGTGGTGAGCTGACAAGCTTCTAAAGTATGTAGTTTAATTATGCAATATACTGGTGCCCCATCAAACACTGGTTTTCTGCACTACATCTTTTGAGTCCTGGGATAATAACTGACTCTTCTGTGAACATTAATTAAGATAAAGTGAGTATCAGAAAAGAAATGAAGTCCATAAATTGATTCATATGCCCATCACAGCATGGAAACAGCAATACACCAGTGTCAGTTGGTGCAGAGGCTGTGATCTGTAGTTCCTGTAGTACAAGATTTGATTCCTTCAGGCCCTCATTTGCCTACTGTGTGACCTCAAGCAAGTCACTTAACCAGCCAGTGCTTAAAGCTAACTGGGAATTTGGACTAGGATCCCCAGTGGTCCCCTGGATTGAAGCCTAGTAACTGTCCATGAATATATAGGTGGTTACTGGGCTATTGACACAAAGGGCTTTATAAGCCTAGCTGTGTGTACCCAATATAATACTAGAGAAACCCAATATAAATGATCTTGCCTAAACTCAAGATGTTGGTTAGCAATGACTTCTCATATCTAGGAGGGTCATAGGTGAAATCCCTAGCAGGAATTTATGGTTTCCCATCCAGTCATCCAGGCTACACTTAAATAGAATCACAGAGGAGCTTTGTTTGATGTGAACTGGACTATATGAAGAGAGACATGGTTGAGCTCTCTGAGTATGTATCCCAGGAAGGTATGTCCCTAGCCTTGAGCAGCATTCTAACTTAACCTGGAATTATGTCACAGTATAAATAAAACATGATTGATTTCAATAGTTGGCTCTGTTTTTGATGTCATTCAAAGGGGATCCAGTTACTGTCAGCCTTGGGAAGCCATGGCCAACAGCCTTCGCTGATTTACCAGAGACAGTTTGCACCTGATACCTCTAGGCTTTTGGCTGCTGGCAAAGCCTGTTGCCTCCCCATAGTGCCTTTTCAGGCAAGGTCTCAAAACAACATTAATGATGTAAAATTAACCAGTCAGAACAAAATAAAGGTCATGCTGCTAAATGCTAGGAGCTTAAATCAAAAACTGCACACCCTGGAAGCACTTCTATCACTGGAGGATGTAGAGGTCTGTGCAGTCACAGAAACCTGGTTCAAGGCCTCAGAGACTACCCCAGTCTTGCAAGTCTACAATGCCTTCCAGACCTTTAGACCACAAAATGAATGTGTGAAAACCAAAGGAGGTGGTGTTTCAATCTATATTAGAGATAAATTCACCTCCCATCTAGTTATACTGGACAACTCCATGGTGTTACTCCAGGTCCAGGTTACAGTGGGTAAGAGCCCCATTCAAGTCATAGCCAGTTATAGATCCCCCTCCATGAGTCATGATGCCTATGAAGCCTACTTGAACAAACCAGAGACAATCCAAATTTTACTGAACGCACTGGTTATGGGGAATTTCAGTTAATCCCACCATCAAATGGGAAACTTACGCTAGCCCTAACTTGCTAGTGCAAAGGTTCTTTGACTTTGTTAATTCTAATGCACTGGAACAAATTGTCCATACCCCGACAAGGGGAAGAAACACTTTGGATCTGATCTTCACCAGGATGTCAAACAGATGCACTGCCGTAACTGTCGGACCCTCATTAGTTAAAACTGACCACAAATCAGTCACCTTTGAGCTGGCACTAACACCAGAACTCACAAAGGGTGACATCAGACTGAAAATCTTACCAAGGCAAACTATATCCTCCTAAATGAAGGTATAAATGCATTCCAAGCCCCACCTCAAGCTGAAAGTGATAACTATGCCAAAACTTACACTAAAGCCCTGTACAATCACTTGTATAAGTGTATACACTTGGCTGTACCAAAAAGAATCAAAGCCAGAGCCCCAAGTAAAAGCAGGCTGCCATGGTGGACATTCAGCATCAAAACACTTTACAATAAATGCAAAAAAGTTGCTGTCCTAGAAAACAAAGGCAAAACCCCAACAATGGAAAAGTACCCTCCTCAGCCTCAACAGGCAAATAAGACAACTTGTCAAATCCTCCAAGAGCTGTTTTGAGAGAAACTTAGCAAGTACATCCAAGGATAATCATAAGGCCTTTCACAGCCATGTATGTAACCTGTAAAGGGTAGGAGCCAAGCATGTGCAGAACTAGTGGCCGACGGTATCACACCCACTGACCCACAGAGATATAGAACCTGTGAATAGGTTTGGAGAACGTTTCACTCCCTTATCCCCTCCTAACTTACAACAAAGCTTCCCCCATACTCCCCCCAACCCTACATATCCGAAGAGCAGGTCCTCAAAGCTTTTTCCAAGGCAAAAGACACAGTCTCTATGGGATCAGACAAAATCCCAGGCTGTCTTCTAAACAGGCCAAAACATGAAGTAGCATCACCACTAAATAACCTTTTCAAACATAGCCTGACCACAAGCTTTGTTCCTGTGGAATGGAGAACAGCAGCGATTATTCCCGTTCAGTCTGTACACCACTGAGTACAGTAACAGTGACTTCAGTCTGTCAGTGTATGACATGTGCTGGAGACCCTAAATTTTCTTGGTTAGAAATCTCTGAGGTCTGTCACGTTTTCTCTTGTTTTATATTTACTTTATTCCTTTTTCACATCCCTGAGCTGCTCTGTTTCTAATTTTGGTTTAATTCTGCTTCAAGCTCTGCAAGGAATTATACTAGATATAAGGTCATGAGTACTAAAGATGCCTGACCATGCACACCTGTAAGTAATACTAGATATAAGGTCATGAGTACTAAAGATGTCTGACTATACACACCTGTAAATAATACTAGTTATAAGGTCATTAGTATTAAATAAGTCTGACCATACACACCTGTAAGTAATACTAGCTATAAGGTCATGAGTATTAAAGATGTCTGACCATACACACCTGTAAGTAATACTAGCTATAAGGTCATGAGTACTAAAGATGTCTGACCATACACACCTGTAAGTAATACTAGCTATAAGGTCATGAGTACTAAAGATGTCTGACCATAGACACCTGTAAGTAATACTAGCTATAAGATCATGAGTACTAAAGATGTCTGACCATACACACCTGTAAGTAATACTAGCTATAAGGTCATGAGTACTAAAGATGTCTGACCATACACACCTATAAGTAATACTAGCTATAAGGTCATGAGTACTAAAGATGTCTGACCATACAACTGTAAGTAATACTAGCTATAAGGTCATGAGTACTAAAGATGTCTGATCATACACACCTGTAAGTAATACTAGCTATAAGGTCATGAGTACTAAAGATGTCTGACCATACACACCTGTAAATAATACTAGCTATAAGGTCATGAGTATTAAATATGTCTGACCATACACACCTGTAAGTAATACTAGCTATAAGGTCATGAGTACTAAAGATGTCTGACCATACACCTGTAAGTAATACTAGCTATAAGGTCATGAGTACTAAAGATGTCTGACCATACACACCTGTAAGTAATACTAGCTATAAAGTCATGAGTACTAAAGATGTCTGACCATACACACCTGTAAGGGGACATACTGTAGACAAGTTCATAATTATTACATCTTTTGCGTGAATTTGGTAAGAGAAGCAGCTATGGATGTTATGCTTAAAAGTCACAAAAAACATTAATTTGCCAGTTAAAACAACACAAGTAGACTGAAGGTAAACAACAAAAAGCATTAACCAAGGTATGATACAGTGAGCTGTCTTCTGTGATGCAGACAGTCTTGTTTAAAAGATGCATGAAACAACAGCTAAACTTTGCTGCTAATCTTTATCTTTATACTGCCGCAAAATTATTACTTCATTTCAAATCAATTTTAAACAACCTTGTCAGGAATAGAAAGATGTGTTTTTTGCACCTGTTTTAGTCTTTTAAACACATCATTTTAATATCATCATAACTAGTACTCTCTCCAGAACTTTCATGCATCGAGACAGGAGTTTGATGCCTTTATACTTGCCACAGTTGTAAATGTCCTCTGCTCTTGTAGACTGGCACTAGTATGCTTAATCCCCACCCATCTAGGATATGCCTTTCTCTCCATATTACTATGAATACCCTTTGGAGCCATTTCTCCCCTAACTCACCCGACATTTTCATTATATATGCTGTGACCTCATCTCTGTCTGCCGTTTTCCCTGACTTCATTTTTCTAAGTTGTGTTCTTACTTTTTATATGGTGGACTCCTCCTCTTTTCTCGTCACAGGCTGTGCTTAGTGCAGTACAGCTTTTGTGTTTTTTTTTTCCGCCTTCCATCTGCCTTTGACCCTCTGTGCGCTGGTGAGCAGGTTATTGCTGGTATCCCCTATAAAAGGCGTCAGATAAATGTCTTCCTTATTTTTTACTCTTTCCCTTGAAATCTGATGAGGTTTTTTTTTCAGTCCGTCCTGCTGAGTCACATTTCAGAAGCTGACAGATTGCATCTGATGTGCTAACCTTTGCTATTACAACTGCTCTCTTAACCTCGTTTGTTAGCCAACCAGTATTCCTTCTTTGTCTGGGCCATCTTTTCTATCTCCTGCTTTTTCCTGCACTCCTTCTTTCTTTTAATGTCTTCCTGGATTTCTGCATTCCACCTCCAGCTTTCCTTGTACACCTTATTTTTATACCTGTCTCCGGCACACATCTGTTCTATAGTCCTCACACATGCTGCTTTGAGGCGCTGCCATTTTTCTTCAACTTCACCTATTTCTTCTTCTTCCTGAGGTGGTAGAGCCCTGAGTATTTCTTTGAATTCTACTGCTTTTTCTCCAGTCAACTTTCAACTTTCGGGTCATTAGCACCTGCTGATCTTGTGCCATAATATCTTGCCCCCAGGGCAGCCACCCCCTTTGGAAAAGCTAGATGTTACTGTACTAACAAGCATGGTAACCCTTCTGTTATTAATCATTTAATGATCAATCAGCATGTTTGTTTTTTCTCCCCACTTCCCCTGATGTGAGCACTAAGCAGGGAGAGATCAGTTGATGCTAGGCATAAATAATTTAACCTGCTATACTATTACTCGTGGTTAACATTCTTTAAGAACTTTAACAAAGGATTGGATGACTCATCTCTTCTCTTTTGTTTGCATTTGCAGCACATATTTTACTCACCTCCTGTTTTATGCTTTCAAGATTCTACAGCGTAGCTTCTCTGCAGTCAGTCATGCAGGTAATACAGGGACATCGTCTGTGTCACTTTTGGGGAGCACGGGTCTGAAAGATGAGAAGAAAACAGTTATTAAACAAACATACTTTTCAAATTCTCAGATTTCACAGTTCTAGCAGATAGCCATCAAAATCATATCAATGGTTCCAAAATCATATTCCTGAAAATCTGCATATGCATATAGTCTTGCTTTTTCAAGGTGTGCCTAAGTGTGTAAATTTGCCATATTAGCAGGCACAACCTTTATAACCTGTATAACAGATGCACACTTACATAACCACACCCGAAAAATACCTTACTACACTATAAAAAGATATATATGCCTATTTACTTGGCTTGCAATATGTGCCAGACAACTATAGTTTTATTAGTTGAAACAGTACAATGTCTTTATAATTTTATTTCTTTAAGGCAATGGTTGGGGAACTTTTACTAAACACACATTTATGCTGTAGTTCAGTAAATGAAAACAGAAGACACCTTAAACTATAAGTGAATCAGACCAAACATACAATTTGGGCTATTTTTAATGTGATACATCCTTTCTTCAGAAAAACAAAATGATTTTGCTTATTTTAGTTGCATATGATATGTAATTACAGTTACAGCAACATTTCAAAACTATGTTGTCACCTGAACAAAATGCTGTCTATAAACTCTTACATTTTTGCACAAAACTCACTGCATATTTTCACAGCCCTGTGTACTTCTTGGTCATTATAACATTATAGAAGCTTTGCAATGTATGATTATATAGGTCTACTTTGGTTTTTTGAAATTACACTTACCCGAGTCTCTATTAGCAGAGACAATTTCGCAAACACTTAAAAATCTGAAAGCACAAATCACCAGAATTTTTCACCGGAAAATGAACCACTTGGCCACCAGGGCAAAATAATAAAATGGACACAAAGTAAACCCACCCAAGTGAGGGGCTTCACCCCCTACACCCCCCAGCCCCCCACACCACCCTAAGTATACCACCTCCAAGATTGCACTACACTGGTGAAAAGGACATAGTTCAGCCTGGTGGCCAAGAGGTTTGTTTCCTGGTGAAAAATTCCAGTGATTTGTGGTTTCAGTTGTTTAACTGTTTGGTGAAGTCATCTTGGCTAATAGAGATTCTGGTAAGTGTAATTTCAATAAACCAAGGTAGACCTGATTACTTATGCAAATGCGCACACACACACACACACACACACACACACACACACACACACACACACACACACACACACACACACACACGTGCACATTTGTTTTAACTTCTATATCCCAAAATCCCATAAGCAGGAATAAGAAAATCCCGAGATGGCAATTGCGAAACAGGAAACAACACGAACACTCACTGCACCATCTAAAAGCCACTTAGGTGGGGTGCTATGTCCCCCACACCTCCCATGTGCGGCGTTTTGCACACCACATCCCCTAACTATATATACCAACTCCAGGATCACACTACAGTGGAGAAAGGCTATAATTCCCCATGTTGGGCAAGTGTTTACTTGCCCTGGTTAAACTTAGGTGGTTCAGTGTTTTCTGTTTCATGATTGTCATCTCAGGATTTTCATCATATTTAATCTGGGATTTTGGGATATAGAAAGGGACCCACAGATTTTACCATCAATCTGGGTCATTTACATGACTGTGTATACCTCATATGTTTGCCTGCAATCAAATGAATGAATAACTACATAAATAATTATCTAGAAAAGTATTTCAGCTTTCTGCTGTGAGAATCACTCAGTGCAACCCACTGCAAAGCCCCAAATGACCTCTCAACCTTTTAGTTTAAGAATCAGAGACAAAGACTTAAAATCAGAAATAGATTTTAGATATTGCTCTTATATACTTAATTCCTAGTATAACAGTTTTCCTGACTAGCAAGGATTTCCTGAAGGATCTGAAATCTGAAACTTATGTCAATCATTATTTAGTGAATGCTGTCTGTAGTTTACATTGGAAATGTTGGCAGCAACCCTGCAGGGCTGGATCTAGCATTAAGTCTAGGGCCTGTTGCTAGGACAATGCTGGCGGTGACTCACTCCAACTGTAAAATATTTTTCTTGCTACTGTATAGGAAAAAAACAAACAGATGCCACACGCTCTAAGGGTCTACATGCGAACAACAAAGAACAACAAAGAATGCAGTGAAAAATAACGCTGTAGAACCCACCACGTTGGAAAAATTCAGTCAGAAAGCATGGCATAAATCCACAAGGCAGTTTATTAAACGGTAAAAACAGGATGAGCGCTTTCGCGTACTGTTAACGTACGCTTCTTCAGATCAAAGTTAAAATAAAAAAAGTTAAAATAAAAACAAATAGATCTTATGGAAGAATTGTTTGAGGAGAGGGGCTATGATAGTAAAATGATTAAGGACATCAAACAAGATCTGTTTAGATCTACACAGGAGGCTAAACACTTAGATAGGCAGAGATCTTGTGGTTTTCGTTCAGGGCTTTCAGTCAATGACAAGGTTAGACTTACGATTACATACACCAATGATTATGTAGCTATAAAGAATATTATATGTAACAATTGGAAGGTTCTAACAGTTGACTATAATACCCTATGTTTGGTAGGGAATAAACCCAATATAGCCTACCGTAACCATAAGAATCTGAAGAGATTGCTCTGTGATAATTTCAAGTCAGGTGAAGCATTAGCTACTGTCAAGGTTAATAAGCGAGGGACGTATCCCTGCATGCATTGTAACACCTGCAGGTATATAAGTAAAGAACAGGATTTTGTTCACCCTACATTGAATTTGACCTTTAAGCCCAGATTTTATGCTAATTGCGAGACACAGAATCTGATATATCTTGCAACTTGTGAGCATTGCACAGCCTTTTATGTAGGGTTGACTAAGAGACCTTTTAAGAAGAGATTGTATAATCACATTTATGATATTCATCAGAAAAAAAGAGCAGAATGTTTTAACCAAGCACATTATGGTCTTTCCAGACCATACATTCTGCTTTAGAGTCCTTCAGATAGTCAAAAAGAGTGATAGAGGAGGGGATCATGTAAATAATCTAGAAAAAGTAGAACTGGAATGGATTTTTAAATTTAGAGCGCATATGCCTCCAGGCCTGAATGCATATGTTTCGCTTAAACCCATACTGAAAAATAGGCATTGAATATGTTTCAGTGGCAATCAATAAATAAATATATATATATTTTTATGCAGCTCAATAAGGAATATGGGTTTGATTTATATTTATATATATTTTTTATATTTTACATTCTGTAGTGTTAGGGATATTTTATCTATTTGGATGAACTATTTACAATATTTTTACCTCAGCCTTCATGTTCATATACATCAATTAATATGTTGTTCTTCAGAATATACATATATATATTTGTCTCATTATATTTTCTATCTTGTTCAGGAAGCTGTCTTTAGACCGCTAGAATGTTCTGGACACATGTATTTGTACACGAATACACCCGCACACACAATAGTGGTCTTAATTTTTGTAGTGTTTATTAGTGGGTTAGGGCTGTATATTTCACATTTGCTATGCAGTTTATATTCTCTGTAGCATTTATATAATTTTATTTCCCAGTTAGAAGTTGTATTTGCATTATTTTTTTTTAGAGAATAAGTAGTATTTGCATGTATTTTATTAGGTTTTAAGTACATACACATGTTTTTGTTTAGCATTTAGATGTTTATATGATTATATTTATCTCATATATTGGATATTAGTATTTTATCTTATTTGTAGTCTTATATGGATTATGTTTCAGTGTAAGACACACAATGTAGTTAGAGAGTGGAGATGTGCCTTTAAGATAACAGTCAGTCTTGAGAATCATTTGATTAATCAGATAACTAATTAAATAAAAGATCTATTTGTACTAGTATAAAAAGGGAATGTTTTTATTTTAACTTTGATCTGAAGAAGCGTACGTTAACAGTACGCGAAAGCGCTCATCCTGTTTTTACCATTTAATAAACTGCCTTGTGGATTTATGCCATGCTTTCTGACTGAATTTTTCCAACGTGGTGGGCTCTACAGCGTTATTTTTCACTGCTACTGTATAGGATAATGATACACAATACAGTGATCAATGTACAGGGGAAACCACAACCCACACTGCTGAATCCTTTGCAAATGCCTTCTACGGGCACCTTCAAGAATGCATGGATCATGCAATCCCAAATAAAACCAAGACCCATTCCCCCAAAGGCAGGCGCCCGGTCTGGTGGACCCCAGCCATAAACAAACTCTACAACAGGAGGAGGAAGCTACTACATGACAGAGCAAAATCCCTAAAAGAGAAGGCATCTCTGATCAGTACTAGCAAAAAACTACGATCACTCATAAAATCATCCAAGGCCAACTTTGAGAGAAAAATCGCAAAAGACACAAAAGACAATCACAAGGCCTTCTTTAGCTATGTTAGAAACCTGGGTGGAAACTCCCAGATATGCCCAGAGTTAGTCCAAAATGACACAAAATACACTGAACCCACTGACATTGCCAACATTCTGGCAGACAGGTTCAGTGCAAATTTCTCCTCCCCCCCAAAAGGAGAAATAACTATCCCAGCAGAGTGTAGCCTCCCTAACATCTCAGATGCCTAGGTGAGAGCCACCCTCTCTAAAGCTAAAAACACAGCATCAATGGGACCGGACGGTGTCCCGGGCTGTGTGCTACATGAACTCCAAGAGGAACTAAACCCACACATAAGGCTGATGTTTAATCTTAGCCTTACTACAGGATACGTACCCAAAGAGTGGCGTACGGCAACAGTGGTCCCACTTCACAAAGGTGGTGCTTCTACAGACCCTGGAAATTACCGCCCCATAAGCTTGATGAGCCTGGTCTGCAAAGCTATGGAGAGGATCATTATGGATCTCATAAACAAAGACATTGGGGACCTACAGACATTGGATCCTACCCAATTTGGCTTTGTCAAAGGCAGATCCTGCCTTTTGAACTTGATCGACTTTTTTGAAACAGTCACTAAGGCCATTGATGACGGTAAGGCAGTTCACACAGCCTACCTTGACCTTGCAAAAGCCTTTGACACAATACCCCACTCGGGCATCATAGACAAACTCACCAGCTTAAATGTAAACCCATATGTCACAAGATGGGTTGCAAACTGGCTCAAGGACAGAACCCACAGGGTCAGAGTTGCTGGAGCTATGTCAGACTCTAAGCCAGTCACAAGCGGTGCCCCACAGGGCTCAGTCTTGGGACCCCTCTTGTTCGGCATTTATTTTTCCGAGGTACAGGCAAACATAGGAGGATTGTGGCTGACAAAGTTCGCAGATGACTGCAAACTGGGCGCCATAATTGATACTCCAGCGGACACAAACATCCTTCAGAGAGGCCTCATAGAAATGGATAATTGGTGCCAGAGCCATGGCCTTAAGCTGAACGCCAAAAAATGTATAGTCATACCCTTTGGGAAAAACAAGGTACCCACAAATTGCCACATAGGTGGTAATCCATTAAGTATGGAAGAGGTAATCAGGGACCTAGGGACCCAGGTTGACAGTAACCTCTCATTTGACACTCACATTGCCAAAGTGGTTAGGAAGACCTTCTATATTGCCCACCTTATCATGAAGGGTTTCACATCTAGATCAAGAGAGGTCATTGTGCCCCTGTACTCTTCTCTTATCAGGCCAATGATTGAGTACAATGCCCCATTTGGGATGTATCTTACCCGACACCTGCAGCAGTTGGAAAGACCCCAAAAGTTCCTCACCAAGAGGATAAAGGGTCTTAAACACATGTCATATGCTGCCCGACTGAAAAAACTCCAGCTCTATTCAGTCACATACCGCCTACTCAGAGGTGATCTGTTCCTGACGTACAAGGCCATGTCCAATCTGGAATTAATGGACATGCTCCACCTCAGTAAATCCAAATCCACCAGAGCCACGAGAGCAAGAGACTTAAACCTCAACACAGAAATAAATAGGACGTGCTGGAGGGACAGATTCATAACCCAGAGGCTCCCTACACTCTGGAACAGAATCCCAATCCATGTTAGGCAGAGCCCCTCACTAACTCTATTCAAGAGAAATCTTGACGAGTGGATGGG
The DNA here is from genome assembly GCF_019279795.1 of Protopterus annectens. Classification (NCBI taxonomy): domain Eukaryota; kingdom Metazoa; phylum Chordata; order Ceratodontiformes; family Protopteridae; genus Protopterus; species Protopterus annectens. The sequence goes on along the minus strand of NC_056729.1, from coordinate 1,638,530,538 downwards.
AGATCGTAGGTTTACCCCAGGGGTCATCTCTGTGTCACTACTAGACAGAGGCACAGGAAACTAAACCCTAAAAGGGCGTAGTATTCTCATCCTAAGGGCTGGTGATAGCCACACACACTGGCTAGGCTTATAAATGCCCTAGGGCAGATAGCCTAGTACGAACCTATGAACCTATGAACCTAAAAAAAAAATAAAACTAGTGTTCCCATCAATCGCATGCAATAAACAGGATACATTTTACCATCAGTCAATTTCTTGTTGCCTGCCTTCCATCTGGTTGACCTGACATTACTTGAATGAGCTCACACTACATAAAATTTGTTTTAGCAGCGCCTGTACCACACTGTCTTCTCTAACTTTTTCCCCTTTTATTAAAGCTGGACTTGCTACTTTACTCATTGCTTCCTATAAGAGTTTAATCATCAGGAAAGCAGAGTTCCCATGTATCCTGTAAGAGTATACTTGTCTTTCTAGGAGACTTCCCTGTACTCCTGAAACAACTAGACTTGTCACTGTTTTCATAGTCTAATTTCTGAAGTCCTGGTAAAGGTACAAACATACAACTAAGATATCTACATGTTGACACGATGTGCTAAGCATTACCAGTGAAGTGGTTAGCTTGGGGTGTCTAGGGATGGAGTTAAGGAATGTTTACAAGAAGTTATGAAAATGTAGGACATATTTCCATGTTTACACTAATAATGTAAAATAGAGTGTGATGTTGTTTTGTTGGGGGTGGTGTATTCAAGCAGTGAGTGTTAGTAAAAAAGATGACTGTACAGCACATTCTACTTTTTGGCCAAACTGTTCTTTGGCTACTGTTGCACTACTACTGACAATGAATTCAGCCATGGTAAAGAACTTTTTAACAGTGGGTGAGAATCCTTTACTGACTCTTTCATTGTCTTTTAAGACTTCCGTGGATTTAATTCAGCCTCCTAATACTAAGTTGGAGGAATATATGTGTAAAATGCATGATTTGGAGTTGTTGGTTCAGAAATATAAAAACTGCAATGGCAACATTGTCCTTTTCAGCATACATTGATATGGGTGTTATACCAAGTCTAAGGGTAACAAAAATGCCAACTTATGGCAATAAATATCTGGACCTCTTGAAGAGATGGCAAAAGCTTAATTTACAAACCAGCACCAAATATATGATGTTGATGAATGAACATTTTATTATAGTTAAAAACAAGCTTATGGCTGAAATTAGCAGATTTGAAGGCTCTATTGTAAGCTCTGGGGAATTTAATGCTCTGGTGCATGAGTACCATAATATGTTGGATAGATTGAAAGACTATGAGAACACCCTGATATCAACAAAAAGGTGTAAAATTATCAGGGATGTGAATGACTTTAAAAATGGCCGCTTTTTTTTGTGGATGAGAACAGCAGAGGTCCGCAAATAATGCTCCTAATAAACATGCACTATCTACTTCAGAAACAGCAATTCTCATTGACCCAACTAGTGCCTCTACTAGATATAATATGGTAGAGGATTCCAATATTGAAAACAGATCAATGCATATAGGTGATGCTGTCAGTGCATTAGACTGTTTTATTATTGATTACATGCACACAGTTAGGGCTGGAAACTTAGAAGCCTCTGCTTTCTCAAGGTGGTAAAGGTGCACAGACCAACATAGAGGCTACTGGGGCTGCCGGTAGAATTTTTTTAGAAATGGCAAAGATACAATTAAAGCTGCCTTTACAGATACAAACATCAGTATGGTCCAAGAGCAGAGGAAGGAGTTGTGGGCGAGAAACAGTGAAGAAAGCTATTCCTTACTCACAGAAAGGACTTGGAACATCACCAAAGGTAGGGCCAGTAACATGCAACAAGAGAAACTGACTGGTTATACATTTGTTAATCTATCTAAGACTGTTTTTAATGTTTCTGAACTTAAACTTTTGGACAAATTCCTGTCATTTATACCCTCTGTTGATGGGGTACTTAATGATTGTCTTACTGAATTATGTTTGTTTATAAGGAACTTGGACTTAAAAATATTTAAAAACACTACCTTTGATGAAAATTGTGAACTTAGAAGTAACTTGTTTGTACCTACTAGTTCAGTGACTGCTATGGCTTTTTATAAGATGTGTGAGAATGATATACAATTTATTTTTTAAAGGTAAATGTGATAAGCATTTTGATTCAATGAACTGATTTCTGATGGATGAATATACATTTTAAGTCATAAATAATGTTGAAATTAATAATATAGTGTACAGGGTTAAGACAATCTTGTATGACCAATTAATGCAATTAATGATAACTCCTGAGCAGTATAACTATATGTATATTGAGCATCCAGTGTGTCCAGTTATGACCTCCCAAAAATTCACAAAGATCTACAGCACCCTCCTATGAGACCTATTGTCTCTGGAGGGCAATGGGTTACTATGGCCATTTCTAAGTATCTAGGCCAACAATTAAAGCCTTTACTGAAGTTTAGTAATAGCTACATTAAAGACACATGCGATTTTTTAAATGCTTTAGGATTGTTTTTGCAAACTAATTCTAGTAAAGAAGTTCTGTTAGTCGTCTTCTTCTTCTTCTTCTTCTTCTTTCTTTCTGCTGTTCCCGTTAGGGGTTGCCACAGCAGATCATCTGTTTCCATTTCTTCCTGTCCTCTGCATCTTGCTCTGTCACACCAACCACCTGCATGTCCTCTCTCACCACATCCATAAACCTTATCTTAGGCCTTCCTCTTTTCCTGTTACCTGGCAGCTTCATCCTTAGCATCTTTTTCCCAATAAACTCTGCATCCCTCCTCAGCACATGTCCAAACCAACGTAATCTTGCCTCTCTGGCTTTGCCTCCAAACCTTCCAACCTGTCCTGACCCTCTAATATACTTATTCCTATTCCTGTCCACCCTCGTCACACCCAGAGCAAATCTTAAAATCTTTAACTTTGCTGTGTCCATCTCTGACTCCTGCCTTTTTGTCAATGCCACTGTCTCCAACCCATATAACATAGCTGGTTTCACTACCCTCTTGTAGACCTTCCCTTTCACTCTTACTGGTACTCGTCTATCACAAATCACTCCTGACACTCTTCTCCACCCACTCTATCCTGCCTGTACTCTCTTCTTCACCTCTCTTCCACACTCACCATTACTCTGAACTGTTGATCCCAAGTATTTAAACTCATCCACCTTCACCACCTCTACTCCCTGCATCCTCACCATTCCTCTATACTCCCTCTCATTCACACACATATATTCTGTCTTAGTCCTGCTGACCTTCATTCTTCTTCTCTCTAGAGCATATCTCCATCTCTCCAGGGTCTCCTCCACCTGTTCCCTACTCTCACTACAGATCACAATGTCATCTGCAAACATCATAGTCCATGGGGACTCCTGTCTGATCTCGCCTGTCAACCTGTCCATCACCATTGCAAATAAGAAAGGTCTCAGAGCTGATTTTTGATGTAATCCCACCTCCATCTTAAACGCATCCATCACTCCCACCGCAGACCTCACCGCTGTCACACTACCCTCGTACATATCCTGTACCACTCTTACATACTTCTCTGACACTCCTGACTTCCTCAAACAATAACACAACTCCTCTCTAGGCACCCTGTCATATGCTTTCTCTAAGTCCACAAAGACACAATGCAACTCCTTCTGACCTTCTCTGTACTTCTCCATCAACACTCTCAGAGCAAACATCGCATCTGTAGTGCTCTTTCCTGGCATGAAACCATACTGCCGATCACTAATCATCACCTTCCTTCTTAACCTAGCTTCCACTACTCTTTCCCATAACTTCATGCTGTGACTGATCAATTTAATCCCTCTGTAGTTACTACAGCTCTGCACATCACCTTTATTCTTAAAAACACTTTTTCTCCATTCCTAAGGCATCCTCTCACTTTCCAAGATTTCATTAAACAATCTAGTTAAAAACTCCATTGCCATTTCACCTAAACACCTCCATGCTTCCACAGGTATGTCATCTGGACCAACAGCCTTTCCTTTCTTCATCCTCTTCATAGCTATCCTTACTTCCTCCTTGCTAATCCACTGCACTTCATGATTCACTATCCCTACATCATCCAACCTTCTCTCTCTCTCTCATTCTCTTCATTCATCAGCCCCTCAAAGCACTCTTTCCATCTGCTCAACACACTCTCCTCACTTGTGAGTACGTTTCCCTCGTTAACCTTTATCACCCTTACCTGCCGCACATCTTACTAGCTCGGTCCCTCTGTCTAGCCAATCGGTACAGGTCCCTTTCTCCCTCCTTAGTGTCCATCCTTTCACACAACTCTTCATCCACCTTATCCTTAGCCTTCGCCACCTCTCTCTTTGCCATGCAGCTCATCTCCTTATACTCCTGTCTACTTTCTTAATCTCTCTGACAATCCCTCTTCTTCGCCAGCCTCTTCCTCTGTATACTCTCCTGTACTTCTTCATTCCACCACCAGGTCTCCTTGTCCTCCTTCCTCTTTCCAGATGTCACACCAAGCACCTTTCTAGCCATCTCTCTTACTAGCTCTGCTGTAGTTACCCAACTATTCAGTAACTCCTCACTGCCACCCAGGGCCTGTCTTAACTATTCCCAAAGAAGTTCTGTTAGTAACAATGGACATTAAATCTGTTCACTGTGATTCCTAATAATATTGGCATACAATATGTGAGAGAGTTTCTAGTTAAGCACAGTAATTATACACAAAACAAAGTTTCTTTGATATGCTCTCTATTAGAATTGGTTTTGGAGAACAATGCATGTTTAATGATGCTATCTATCATCAGATTTTAGGTCTAGCAATGGGGACTCCGGTGGCAAACAGCTATGCTAACCTTGTACTAGCTAGGTGGGAAGAGTTATAAGTTTTTGAGTCTATGATGAGTGGTTTTAAGAGTAATGAATTAATACTTTATAAATGGTTTGTGGATGATGTTATACTGTTATGGCTAGGAAGTAGTCATACTCATATTGTTTGTTCAAGAACTACAGGAGACAATTGATTTTCTTTGTTTCAATATGAATTATTCAGATAAAGAGATACATTTTCTTGATGTCACTCTTTTTAAGATGGTGGTATGTTACACACTGCCATACATAGAAAGAATGTTCAGGCAACTAGGTATATGCATAATATTAGTATGCATCCTAGACATATATATAAAGGTGTTGTAAAGAGCCAACTGCGACTTGCTAGTCGGCTTAACTCAACCAGTATCTAGGGGATATGATAGATCCCTAATAGAAAATAGTGTACAGTGTTTCCATTTAGGCTGAAAAGTCAGTCAGTCCCGATCTTTTAAATAAGGGTGCTTCTAATGAAGGAAGGGAAAGGAAAAAATATAATTTAGGTTATGTGGTGAGCTATAATAGAGGATACACGACAGATAAAATGTATTGTGGAAAGGAATTGGACTATTTTACAGTCTGATAATGAAATAAAAAAGATAGAGTAAGATCACAATTTGTATATAAAAAGTGAAGAATCTTAAATAACCTTTATGTTTCAAAGATATGAATTATAAGGTATAAGGGGTTCAAGTTCAAAAGAAAAATACAGTTCAATGTCACAGTTATGCTTACTGTAAATTTATTAATACTGGCATGGAATTTGTGCATCCTGTTCTTAGAACGACATTTATGTTCAGAACTTTTGCTACATGTGCAACTGAGAATGTCATCTATCTTGCAAATTGTGTAAAATGTGCCTGTTTCTATATAGGTAAGACAAACTGTAGGTTTAAAGAAACTAAAGCTTCACAAATGTTGAAAATCTGTAGAGGAATAGAGACTAATGCTCTGTCCAAACACATTTTAGATAATGGGAAGAGGCATCTATTTAAATTTAGGGTATTACAAAGGGTGCATTTAAATAAAAGGGGACTGACATCATAAATAGAACTGAAGTTGCTCAGTACAAGTAGATGCACTTTTTTAGAGCTAATATGCCACCGGGCCTCAATAAAATTAATAGTATTAAACCCATATTGAAAATAAAGCATTCTTATGCTTAGGTGGGTTATTGTGTTTTTAAAGTATGATTAGTGCCTTAATTAATTAATTATGTATTTTGATTGGCTGGCAGGAATTATTTACAGAGTGAACTGGAGATGTTCTTTAATGACTGAAAAAGAGTTCTTTGCTCGAAACCTTTACTACGTTCTTTTGTTTCATCCAGTAATAAATTATTGTGTGGACGTTCGTGCCTTGGTTCGTTTGTTTTGGGGGTTTTTTAGTAAAAAAAAGTGACATGAAAATGTGGTGGGTAATGTGAAGATATTCTGAGATATAAATGATATTTTGGTAAAGTTATTATGAATATTACCTATATTTTCTCATCAGCATTAATTTCATAAAAACTGTATGACCTACAGGTGAACAAATGGTGCCATCTTATAAAAAATTAAGATTTACAATGTTGACGCTGATACTTGCTATCTAAAACAAATGGTTTTATAGATTAATATTGTACTGAAATATTGTGAACTTTGTATATGCATAAATTACATCGATTCAGCAATATCACAAAAGAGCAACATACTATCCCCTCTTGTCATACATCATTGGAAAGCTCTTCAAAGGCAAATACTTCCCTCACTAATATATTTGATATTTCCTGCACATTTACAGAGCTAAAACCCTTTCTTTTACCATAATGCTAGTATTTTTGGCAAAGAAACAGTCTTTTTTCATAAATATATAGTATAAAATTGGTTTATATCTGAAATTTCGAATTAGCTTCGGTCGACTTTTGAAAATGTTGACCCAAAATGCTGAATTCAAAATTCTGAACACTAAACCAAAGCTGAAATGAATACATCAACCACCGTGGCTCGATGTATTCAACATAACAGGAAGTGATGTCACTCACCTTCTGCTATGCACATTAACGTGCCTTTAAACTCTATAGTCAATGGTATGTTAAGTCTACTATTTTGCTGGGGGAATACGCCTCTTGCACTCCCAATGTGGGGGCTGTACCCCGCACACCCCTGCGCATTAAATATACCAAATCCAAGATTGCACTACAGGGAAGAAATTGGCTAATTCCCTGTTCCTCACTGAAATGTGACCTCCCTGCACAATGTCAAACCCAAATTATCGACCTACACTACTTGTCCGCTATAGTGCAGTTGGTTAATTTTGGGTTGACATTTTGCCAACTTGGAAACCGAAAGTCGACCATATGCCAGTTGACTAAAGTAAATTCCAAGTTTTGATAGTAAACCATAAAATCAGCATTGAAACTGACACCAGTGTTTACAGATGAGCACTAATATTTTACTTTTCTTGTAACTCGCACCATTTATTAGATTTTAATATTCTAATGGAGTGTGTTTTCAGTAAAAGATTTTTGAAAAACAGCTCTCAGGAAGCAGTGGTTTCTTAGCTCAGAAGATCTCAGGAAGCTAAGGCGTTATTCTCCTGATATTCTGGATTAAATGAGCTAATAAAATATAACTTCTCCACCTTTTTAAATACCTGCAATGCAGCCCTAGTGCTGTCTTTTTAAAAGAAAATTATGCCACATAATTTTGAAGACATTACCTTGAGTATATAGCGTGTGTGTGCATGTGTGTTTGTGCATGGAAATTCTAGAGTGACAGAATCAAAACTCCTATGGCCTAGCCACAAAAGGAAGATCCATTTATATCGAATACTATTTAGTGCTAATCTGTTACCATTACTGAATTTATAATGTAAGTACCATAACTATCTTTGTTATCATATAACCACAAAGATGAAAGTAAAATTCTTACTGCTGTTCCTTTTTGTTCAGAAAAACTTCAGACTGAATATGTTGTAATGTTCTCTGCCTTCTGCCTATGTCACCGATTAGCTAATGTAGCGTCTGTAACGGTTCTCACTAATTTGATCAATGTTGAATTAGCTGCAATCACACTACTGTTTTTCCTTACCTCAGATTATCTTCACTTAGATTGAAATGAAAGGTAATAATGTGATGCCTCAATTTCCATTCAATTTGTCATTTGTGGCTTAGAGCAATTTATAGATATATTTATTCCAGTACAACTGAAATTTTGTCAGAAATGTTCTAATATGGTCTATATTAGATGAGCGACCGTTCCCATGTTCGAATCATAGATGGTCGACATCCTATGGTCGAACGTCGGAAAGGTCGAAGGTGAAAGTCAACGGCTTTTCACTCGCAAAATGGGAAACTTTCCCTTTCTGCACCGAAGTGCATTCTCAGAGTTGGTATATTTTAGTAGGGGGATGGGGTGTGCAGGGGGGCTTGCCCTCCTGCTCAGAGCGGTAAGGTAAGTTTTTTTTTTTAATTTATTTTATTATAGAGTCGATGTTTCGAACTTCACTCATATGAGTTCGCTCATGTGATATTCGAAGTTTTGAAGCTTTGACTATATAATATAGACCCTTCTAATGCTTTAGTAACATGTCTTCAACTTCTTTACAGTTTTACAGAAGAATATTGTAGTTTATTCTTCAGAATTAGATTGATGTGTCCATGACTCTTTATGTTTTGTCACCCCGTCCAAAAAAAGATATCAGGAATTTTGTTGAGTAACTTAATGAACTAATAATTATAAACAAAACAGAAAGAGACAGGTTTGTACCATATTCTCAGTATGAGTCATATTGTGGGTTGAGCAGTTGATTAGAAATGTATAATGACATGGTTATAGTTGTCCAGGAAGAAGCTCATATATTTGATCTGATTCATCTGTAAGTTACAATTCCAGAAGGAAGCAACTCCCCAAAAATAACTACAAATTACTCAACCTGCCAACAAAAAAGTAAATAAATAAATAGCTGTACGTATTTCTTATGGGGACAATATCTCTGCACTGGTATGTGGGGGATAACCCCCCCTAAACTTATAGTTAATAACTTCACAGTTGTGCAAAACATGAATAAAGGTGAAATCTCCCAAAAGAATGCAATGACTGCCAGCACTGACTTAGATGCCACACTTACAGTAGTTAATAGATTCATAAGTTCAAATCTGGTTCTTAGGCTAATGACCCTGGGCAGCATTTTTACGTCTAGCCATGTTTCCCAAGTGTAACATGCAGATTTTGACACCCTAGGATTATTTTAAGGGGTATATGTAGGCTTGCTATGGAAAACAGACATCAGGGAGTTCAACTTCTTTCAGTTGTGCTCAGCTATTTAGTTCCTGATTGCATCTGACAAGTAAAAGAATAGCCAGTTGGCATACATGACAGAGAATGAGAGATCATAATCTGAATGTGCATGAGAAAGGGGCTGAAGAACGGTGACAAAAATATGTAGAAAGGGTGGGGTAAGAAAAGAAGAATTCCCTTCAGTGCTGTCACCATCGTGACAAGTATCCTGTGGCTAAAGCTAGTTAGCAAACTTTAGTAAATGTTTGTAGGCACAACCTTATTGCTCACCTGCAAAATGGAAAGCAGCAGAAAAGTAACTTAAACTGTGCAGCAGTGAATTTTGTAATATCCAGATGCACATGGGTCATTGTCATGAATGCAGATGAGGCACATCTATTCTGTCCTCATTCAGGAGGCTCTGGGGATGCATGCCATAGAATGAGAAATGCTGACATAATGACACTAAATTGTTTGAGTAAAATTTGGAAATTTATCAGAGAGGAGTATGGACCTGCAGACAACTGTACAATATATTGGACTTAAAATAACTAGACTCTTCACGTGAGGACATGCCCATTGGTAAATACCTTGGTTCATCTTTAGTGGATTTTTGATCACAACTGCATGACTATAGTTCAGTTTGATAAAACACCAAACAAGTATGTTGATGAAGGACACTCAGCAACAAGCTCAAACCCATAAATTTAAGGGGGTGGTGTATGTGTGATGTCATCTAACAGGTGGTAATATTTAAAGTATTTGGCTTGCATGTAGAGTTGTCTGAAGAAGTTCATTATACCTGTTTGTATGAAAGCACTTACAATAAACTTGTGGATTCATGCTCGGTGCTGAGCGTCCTTCATCAACATCCTTGTTTGTTGTTTTATAGTGCAGTTTGAGTGGTACACTGCTGTAAGGCTGAAAACTGTAGTTCCTTTACTACAGAGTTTGATTCCTCCAGGTCCCATTTTCTAGCTGTGACCTTTTGTAAGTTACTTAGCCAGCCATTGCCTCTGTGTCACCCCTTAAAGGGACCGAGTGTCCAGTCGGCCAAACTGGTTAACAAATGGGTATTATTAGATTATGGCATTTCTTGCTTGCTTTATATTACTCTGGAATTTCTAGAGTAACATTTATGCCACTTGTAAAGATAGACACACGTACGCACACACATGCGCACACACACCTACATACGCACATAGATACACACACATACACACACACAAACACACACACAAACACGCACACAGATGCACGCACACACATGCGTGCACACGCACACACACATGCACACGTGCGTGCACACACACACATACGCACACGTGATACACACACGCACACACACATACACACACACACACACACACACACACACACACACACACACACACACAAACACACACACAAACACCTCACCTACTACTTACTTTCCCTACTGCTACCTCTCAGGTAACCACACGCACTCACACATGCAGCTTCTCATATACATTCACTCACACACCTCCTAGCCTTACCTTAACACTAAACTTCCCAGCACTTCCCTCTACTGCAACGGATGAACACAGATCAGCTCTTTGGCTGTGCCCATTACCGTGATGTGGGAGGGAGACGCAGCCGTGCTAATCCTGAAACAGCTTCAGGTGAGAGAGCGCATGGTTAATTAGCATATGCCTCTTGCCTGAACTAGCTCATTAGCATGTAATATGACCACAGAGGCAGTCAAACATGGTGCTGCATATGTTTATACATAAACACCACATTAGTGCTTTCTTTAAATTTAAAAGTTTTCCACGAAGTATATACATCATATACACCTTGCAGTAACCTTTATGAATTTGGACGACAGTGGTGGATGGAATAGGGATGTATATATATATATATATATATATATATATATATATATATATATATATATATGCATATATGGATCACCTTCATTTCGTCGACAGTTCATTTCACCGACAACCAAGTCAGCAGGCCCAGTTCACTGACACTTCATTTCACCGACACTCATTTCATCGAAAATGATATATGGCCTATTCCCCACTGTAGAGCGACCTTGGAGTTAGAATATATAATAAGGGGGGTGTGGGGGGCATGAGGGCAAAGCCCCCCTGCATAGTAGGATTCTATAATGTTTTGTTGGTAATAGTTATTCGTTGCACTTGTAAGAATGCATCTGTATACTGTAAAACGTTTATGATATGTGGGGGACTTTGCCCCCCACATACCCCATTGTGGGGGGCTGTGCTCCCCACACCCCCCCTTACTGTATATTCTAACTCCAGGGTCGCTCTTCAGTGGGGAATAGCTCATATATCATTTTAGACAAAATGAGTGTCAGTGAAATGAAGTGTCAGTGAATTGGGCCTGCTGACTTGATTGTTGGTGAAATGAACTGTCGACGAAAAGAAGGTGACCCATATATATATATATATATCTATATATATATATATATATATATATATATATATATATATATATATGTCTGACTGGTCACATTGTTGCCATATTACATCCCACCCTCGTTTCCCTCGCTTGGCTCTTCTTCTTCTCTATTTGGCCGAGTTTAACATATATCTACATTTCTACCTCTCCTTCTAGACACGTGCATATTTTGTATATAGTTGTCTCTGTTTCTGCTTCATTTTCTTTGGTCTAGAAAAAGAAAATCCTCAGATCATTTGTGCATGCATGTCCCTTATGTACCTTATAGCTTTCCCGCACTTAGGGCCTACATCAGATATATAATATGAGAGGAAGCCACACAGACTTTAGTATCCTTGGCAGACATAGCTCTCAACCTCTTAGTACAAGAAATCAGGACAACGCCAAGCATTATGGGGGGACAAAGTCCCAAAAATAGGGGTACATTTTTAATATTGTTCTTAAAAATTTAGAAAGTTGCTAGACTAATAGGTTTTGAGTTACCATGTATTTGCTAAAAGAGATGAAGTCTGAAACTCAAATGTCTGTCATTTAGTGAATTCAGTCCTCATTAATTTGCCAGAAAATCACAAATGCTTTGAGGAACAAACCAAAAGTATGAGGCAAAAATCTGGACAATCTGTGAAAATCTGGACTTGAGAGGTATGTTGGCAGACCTCCCATCAGCCAGTAATACTGCAACAGTGATCAGTCGGACATCTGCTGTCATGGTAAGTTCTTACAAAACTCTAATTTTCTTGATCTTATCTATAAGTCTGTCGCTTTGTTCTTCTACCACGTTACTTTCATAATTTTTTTCATAACAAACAAAGAAATAAAAAAGCCCATTTTTTATAGCCCTGTTCTTTGTAATGTTGAGCTAGGATGTGATACCTTAGCGACTGTTACACTCTGAAATTCCCTTCACTTGGGAGACAGCTCCACTTCTCATACATTCAGTCCACAATAATTTGCAGCAAGTATATAAAATGATAATCATTTTCATTGTATTGTGAGTCCACATTTTAAAAAGAGGAGCTACAACCCAAGAGATCAATTTATTGTCTGCATTGCAGGACTTTAATGTTACTGTACATGTTCCAAAATCTATACCTGTATTATCAGTATTGTATTGAAGGAAGATGTATGGAGTGTAACAAGCTAAAAATGAGAGAAGCATAGGATTACAATAAGAGTAATGAGGTTTGCAAAAAGAATGACTGAAGAAGAATTAAAAAATATAACTGCGATTATTAACAGAACTGTAGTTTACTAAGAACATTTATTGGTGACTCATTTGCATATTGTATGATATGTTAAATGATTTTGTGTTTAATAATTGTTTTTTATTTTTTTTTTCTATTTACAGTATACTCTCGGTTAACCGGCACCCATGAGGATTGGTAGATGGATAACTGTAGTTTCTGCTTGCTTGAGAGTTACTATTAAAAATAGGCCTTATCAATACTGTACCCTGTACTATTTGTTTGGTTTGACCTGTTCTTAGGTTGGGGAGAGAGGGAATGTATTCCTATCTTCCTTTTTAAAACTCTAAAACTCTAAAAACGTAAGGTACTGTATGTTTCTGCGGGGGGGGGGGGGGTAGAAACTGCAATACATGACAATTATACTGTATTTCTTCGATTTTTTTTTTTCTGGTTGCTTGAGAGTTTTGGTTGCTTGAGTTCCAGTTAACTGGGAGTTTACTGTATAAAATTAATCATTTGGAAAACTATGGAAGGTGATACAAATGTAACTGAATTCTTTATAATGAACATAATAGAAATCTCAGCTCTTTATATAAGAGCCAAGGGATCTCTAAAGCCCAACTGAGTTACCACCATCTGAGACAGGTGAGATCTTTTTTTATCACCTTGTTCTAGCAGCGCCATCTCAGGTTGCTAAACTTCCTTTGATGCCCTACTGCCTTGTCTGTATTGGAATATGAACCTCGTCAGCTACTATATTGGTAGAACTTACAGCCTTCTTATTTGTCTTGAGTGTACAAAAATGTAACATAATCAAAAAACAGACCAGCCTCGGATGTGTAATAAACACAAATCCAGATGAAAGTATGTCAGTTTCAGTTTAGCACTTTCATCTAAACCATCTGAGACTTCTTCAGTGCCTGATTCTGATTGGTTAGACAAAAGCACTAAATTAAAACTGCCTTATTCTACTGCCTTGGACTGACGTGTTTTCATCTGAATGTAACAAAATCTCAATGTATCTTTACTTTATGCAGTCACTTGCACAACAAATATGCTATAAGCTCTGCACAATCCATATAAATATCCTTATGCACTTTAAATATTTCCTAAATGGAAACTAGTTAAATTAAGTAAATAAGTACTATGCTGTCAATGTGCTCTTGGCTCACACCTGGAAAAGGAGTTTGGTTTAATCTGACTTAGTCATTAATCAAAAAGCAATCAACACACATGTATGAATATTTTTAAACACGGAAATCAGTTAACTTCATGGCTTTCTTTGTATTATGCACACACACACACACACACATACACACACACACACACACACACACACACACACACACACACACACACACACACACACACACACACACACACACACACACACACACACACACACACACCGTTTGTGTTAATTTTCCCAGTCTTCCAAGTCATAATGAATAGTATTGAAAGTTATACATAAAATTCAATAAAATAAACTTGTCTGTTTCAGTAAAACATAAATGACCTAATATCCACGTTCCACCTACTGAATGCACTGTGCAGGCTCCTTTGTAAATTTCTTGCCAAGTTTCTGCAGAATCACACTATTTCTGGTGGCATAAATTGTACAGAAAACTCAGTTCAGACCTATGTAAAAGGATGACTAATTCTAATGCATAATTTTCTGTCCACCAAACCTTAAAATTGTATTAGTTACTGGTTATCTAAAACCCTTCAGAATGGCCTTTTAATGTGTACCCATTTACAAAAGTGTGGCGCCGAACATTAGGCTCAGCACATTCATTTTCCAGATGACTACTTAATGATGTGAGAAAGCATAATAAGCCATAAATCTTACTTTCTCTCCAAGCTTCTGCCACAAAGTCCTTGGAAATAAATTGCGTGCTGGCTATTAGCGGTAATGATATGGTTTGGATGAAAACTGGACACTATAACCTATGACAGGAGACGAGTCTGAAAGTAAAAACAGAGGAAGAGAGCTTGTCCAAGTTGTGAAAAATACTGCATAGTAGATGTTTCACTGTTACGTGTCTAATGCCAAGCTTTTAAAAGCCTTAAAAATCATCTGAGTTTAATTTTCTAATTCTGGGCAACCCTGTCAAAATGTAATCTTGAATGCATATTTTATAACCAAAATGAAGCAGTGATATTTAAATTGCTAGTTTAGTCTTAACTAATACAATGAAGACTAATTTGAATTGTATTCTGTTATGCGGTCACTGCATTCAGGCTAGTGCATTGAGGACACTATTTATTTCACCTGTCCTCCATGTAAATTTCGTTCTGTGGTACTTAACAATGATTTGTGCAGTTGCACTCTTAAATTCACTTTTCTATGCACCTCTGATCTATTGATGGTTGATAAATGGGTTTATGATTATCAAATAGTCAAATAGAAAAGGAAATCTCCTTTCTCCTAGATAGGCAAAATATGCCTCACATTAATAAACGCAAAGGATGTCAGGCAGCGTGAAGTGTTTTGTAAGTAATATGCAATCTCCTGACACAATGATTGCAGCCATAGATATGTATGACCCTGAAACATGGAAAAATACATTTCAGAAAGGGACACTTAAACCAACACGACATCTAAAAACTGTAAACCTGTGCAGTTACTCTGCAAAGCTGCACTTATTTATTTTTTTCTTGACAAGTGCATTATTTGAAATTTTTTCAGTCTGTATATGATATACTGGTAATCTGGTACACTGGTAAAAAGTTAGCTGTCAGTTGGCTTGGTATAGAGTGGGTGCAATACATCAGAGATCCTGAATGCCGGAAAAAATAATCCAAGATTCAAATAAAAAACATTTGATTTTTAACTTCAGCTTCATATAACTCACTGTTGCAACATTAAGTAGACAGCTTTACTTCCTTTGCATCATCCAACCCCCCTGTCAGAAGAGACTGTACCCAATGGCTTATGTTACTTATATACTAACCAGGAACCTGCAGCATCTTGAACATGGGGAGCACTCCAGAGTATTCCAGGGGACTCTACAGCATCTTGAGCATGGGGAACACTCCAGAGTATTTCAGGGGAGCCTGCAGCATCTTGAACATGGGGAGCACTCCAGAGTATTTCAGGGGAGCCTGCAGCATCTTGAATATGGGGAGCATTCCAGAGTATTTCAGGGAGCCTGCAGCATCTTGAACATGGGGAGCATTCCAGAGTATTTCAGGGAGCCTGCAGCATCTTGAACATGGAGAGCAGTCCAGAGTATTTCAGGGGGAGCCTGGAGCATCTTGAACATGAGAATCACTTCAGAATATTTCAATGTCAAACTTTGTATACTGTCCGTTTACTGCAGTTGGATTATTCTGAGAGACACAATTTTGTTTTTCAAAATTTCAGCAGGTAACTTAGTAATCTCTCACCAAGACTGATGTAAGTTACTTCAAATAACTTATTTTGGAAACATTAAGAGCTTCATTTGCTAAAAGTACCAAGCAAGATAGCAGTTTGTGGAAGGTTTGTATACATGACAACCCTTCTTGAATCAGAATCAGAATAACATTTATTGGCCAAGTATGCACACATACAAAGAATTTGACTCCAAGTTCAGTGACTCACCAAGAATGAATTACATAAACAATATACATACAACTATTAAGAACAAGACAAATGACATACATGCAACTATTAAGAAAAAGACAAAAAAGTAAATTTACACACACACACACACACACACACACATATATATATATATATATATATATATATATATATATATATATATATGCATAGAAGGTGGAAAGTGCAACTCACTGCAAGAAATACTGAAATAAACTCTGAAAGAAACAATATGTAAACAATACTTCAGAATCCTTGGAGGCTTGGGAAGAAGAATACCCCAACCTAATAAGCTGAGTTAACCGTCTATGAACTTGATGGCCTGTGGGAAAAAACTGTTCTTACATCTGCTTGTTTTGGTGCATGTTAATGGCTGATGGTAACAGTTCAGAAAGATTGCGGCCTGGATGTGAAGGGTAAGTGATGATTTTCCCTGACCTTTTCATGACTCTGGAATAGTACAGGTCCTGTAAGGAAGGCAAAGTGGCACCAGTGTGATATTTGTGGTAGACCCTGACTATGCAATGTAACCTATTTTTGTCATGATTAGACAGAGATCCAAACCACACTGTGACGCCCCTTCACTGGTCCAGTAATCAAGAAGCCTCAATCCTCACCACTTGCAACAGTGGGGGAATGTACACACTGGGAAGATCAGTACACACACAGTAAAGTGCAATTTCCCTTAAGAGCACACAGAGAATACAGTCAGTCTGGGGTTGGTTTCTCCCTCTTTCTCCAGATCCCCAGTAAGACTCCGCAGTGGTACAGCTATAAGGTTGAGATCTCAGCTGAGTGGCCAAACCAAGACTTCCAACACCCTCTCTGTCCAACCAGTGCTTCATGTCCCTGCCCAAGTAGCTGACACACACACCCTAAATGGCCCGCCTCAATACCGGAAGATTGCCAAATTCTGGTAATAATGGCCACACAGGTAAAAAACACACTCTCCAAAGCTAAGAATACAGCATCCAATGGACCAGATGATATCCCGGGCTGTGTACTACATGAACTACAATATGAACTGGCACCTCACCTAAGTGTCATGTTTAATCATAGCCTCACCTCAGGTTTCGTGCCCACTGAGTGGCAAAGAGCTACAGTTATCCCACTCCACAAGGAGGGATCCACCATGGATCCCAGAAACTACCGTCCCATCAGTCTGATGAGCCTTATCTGCAAGACCATGGAGCATATTATCATGGAACTTATATACAAAGACATTGGCAACCTTCAAACACTGGGCCTCAACCAGTTTGGGTTCGTGAAGGGCTGATCTTGTCTCCTGAACCTGATTGACTTCTTCAAATTAGTCTCCAGAGTGATGGACAAGGGTCAGGTGGTCCACACAGCCTATCTAGACCTTGCCAAGGCCTTTGACACCATCCCCCACTCTGGAATCATAGATAAACTTACTAAGCTAGGCTTTAATCCCTATGTCACCCAATGGGTTGCTAACTGGCTTACTGATAGAACCCACACTGTAAAAGTAGCCAACTCCAAATCCACCTCCAGACAAGTGACAAGTAGAGTACCTCAGAGTTCAGTCCTGTGACTGCTCTTGTTTGGCATCTACTTCTCTGAAGTACAGGCCAACACTAAGGGACTCTGGCTAACAAAGTTCGCAGATGACTGCAAACTGGGAGCCATTACTGAATCCTCAAATGATGTTGATACTCTACAAAAGGGCCTTACAGAAACAGATGCTTGGTGCCAGAGCCATGGGCTCAAGCTCAGTGCCAAGAAATGTATAGTTATCCCCTTTGGGAAAAAACATGTACCCGTGAATTACCATATAGGTGGCAGTACACTAAACACCGAAAGTGTGATAAGAGACTTAGGGATACAGGTGGACAGTGGTCTCACCTTTGATAACCACATTGCCACAACAGTCAGGAAATCCTTCCATGTAGCACACTTCATCACTAAGGGCTTTTCATCCAGAAAAAAAGGAGGTCCTTGTCCCACTGTACTCATCCGTCATTAGACCCATTATAGAATACGATGCCCCGTTTGGTATGTAGCTCTCAAGACATCTGCAACAACTGGAAAGGCTGCAGAAATACGTCACTAAAAGAATCACAGGCCTAAAGCAGATGCCCTATGCTGACCACCTTAAAAAATTCCAGCTATACTCTGTCGCATATCATCTACTTAGAGGCAATCTCTGCTTAACATACAAGGCCATGTCAAACCCAGAGCTGTTGGACATGCTACACTTAAAGAAATCCCAATCCCTCAGAACCACATGCTCTAGGGATCTAAACCTTGTCATCACAATAAACAAAACATGCTGGAGGGATACTTTCCTGACCCAGAGACTCCCCAGACTCTGGAATAGATTGCCCATACATGTCAGGCAGAGTGCCTCTTTGGCCCTCTTCAAAAGGAACCTTGATGATTGCATGGGAGAAAGGAAATTCATCCCGGGGATCACGTCAGTCGCCCTGCTAGACAGGGGTCCAGGGAAGTAAATAGTGTGGGAAGAAATAGCCAGGGAATTGTTATGGCTAGGCTTGTACAGGCCTTAGGGCTGATAGCCTAGTACCAACCTATGAACCTATGAGCACACACACACACACACACACACACACACATACACACACACACACACACACACACACACACACACACACACACACACACACACACACACACACACACACACACACACTTTGAGGTTTGATTTATACACATACATACACATCTGAGAAAGGCTGGCATAGGTTTACTAGCTATGCCCCATTCTGTCCAGACTATAAGGTAGTTTCCACCACCATCAGCCACTACTTATCAGCTACTTTAAGGCCCTTAGCAAAGGGTGCCCAGTTTTACCGTGTAATGTTACTATTAATCCAAATGGTAGTTTGACCAAGAGCCTGTACAGTGTCACCAAATAGATATGCAAGTACGCTAAGAGCATAAATATGTCTAAACAGACCAGCCATGAAAGGTTTAAATATATTTAATAATAAATAATAAAAGAACAAGACAACACTAAATATGTATTCAGAGTGACATAGTTCAACATCACAGGAAATATTTAAAACAACATTGCAGGACAGTCTCAAATAAATACAGAAAACATCTAAACTAATCTTTACTATGTTCCTAACTGAATCTAAGAGAAATTACTGTACCCTAGTTAACTTACTTACAGCAAGGCAAGTACAGAGGTGGTGAGTGTATGCTGTCCAGTCAAAGACAAATACAAAATGGCCTTCTCTCTCTCTCTCTGTCTGTCTCTCTCAGAGAGTTCTTAAATTAATATCTCAAATATTGCTGCTGGGATACTTGCAGTATAACATCACTTTTTGTCACCTGACCTCAGTTCCCAGGCTCACAACCAACCCCTACTGATGCAGCATCTAGCATCTCCCTGTGAAAATACATAGCCTTCAGATGTTTGCAGCTGCTAGAAGACATAAAACAATAAAACACTTACAATACAGTGCAGAAGGCTCCCTAGTTCTAGACATCATGTCTCCTTGCTGCATTGAAACTAACTTTTATAGCACAATTATAAAACAATTTAAATTCAACTATTTCCCTGAAGTTTTGCCAGTTAACCCTCTATGTTTTAGTTCCCACTATTAAAACATATACATTTACACAGGTACAATAGTTTATATACAGTACTGTTCTTTCCCAGTAGGGTACACTGTGAACACATCCTTAAGCTCAGTACTTTACACACACACACTTCTATACCAGCAGCTTGATATAGACAACATACAGTTCCAATATAGTGGTAACACAAGCAATTTCATTCTGCTGATATTCACAAATGACATATAACTATTTACAAAATTCCACATAACTTTGCTGGCAGTATCTCCTTCTGTCATACTTCTATATAAATCATATTAATATTCACAAATGACATATAATTATATACAAAATTCCAGATAGCTGGGCTGGCAGTATTTCCTTCTGTGACACACACACTGTTATGGATGAGCTGAGAACAGACTCAATGACTGCTGTATAGAACTGAATCAGCAATTCCTGTGAGAGGTTGAACTTCCTCAGCTGTTGCAGAAAGTACATTTGCTATTGTGCCTTATTTATGATGGACCCTACATTGGTCTCTCACTTCAAGTCCCAGAAGATTATAGATCTCCAAAACTTGAAGGATTCCACAGCTGACACATCAGTATTAAATATAAAGAGGGGGATAATACTGTAGTACCACTCCTAATGTCCACTGTCATCTCCACAGTTTTAAGAGTGTTCAGTTCCAGATTATTCTAACTACATCAAAGGGCCAGCTGCTCAACCTCCAGTATGTGTCCAGACTCATCACCATTTCTGATGAGCCTGATGATAGTTGTATCATCTGCATATTTAATAAGTTTGACAGAGATGTCCTTAGAGGTGCAGTCAGTGTAGAGGGAGAATAGCAGAAACTCCAACTTTACTCTGTTGCATATCACCTACTCAGAGGCGAACTCTGCCTAACACACAAAGCTATGTCAAGCCCAGAGCTTTTGGGCATGCTCCACTTAAAGAAATCCCAATCCGGCTGAGCTACATGCTCTAGGGACCTAAACCTTGTCACCACAATAAACAGAACATGCTGGAGGGATAGATTCCTGTCCCAGAGACTTCCCATATTCTGGAACAAACTACCTATCTATATCAAACAAATCTCCTCATTTGCACTCTTCAAGAAAAATCTTGATGATTGGATGGGAGATAGGAAATTCACCCTGGGGATCACTTCTGTGGCTCTGCTTGACAGTGGCACAGGAAAATAATTTTATTGGGTGGTGAAAGCCAGGGTACCTTTTGGCTAGGCTTATATAGGCCCTAGGGCCAATAGCCTTGTACCTACCTATGAACCTGTGAACATCTGTTGGGGACATCTGTACTGATCATGCATAGCTAGATGTAAATATTCCCAGTTCCAGCTGCTGTTTCCTATTTGCTAGAAAATTGGTCATCCACTGACAGGTGGAAGCAAGAATGGAAAGCTGGGAGAGTTTCAAGGGAAGAAGTTCTAGAATTATTGTATTAAATGTAGAGCTGAAGTCCACAAACAGAAACCTTGCATATTTTCCTGGGTTGTCAAGATATTGCAAGATATCGTGCAGGCCCATATTAACTGCATCATTCACTAACCATTTCTCTCGATAAGCAAACTGAAGGGGGTCCAATGAGGGAGCCATAATATCCTACAAATGATCTAACACCTGGCTGTTAAATGTCTTCATGACCACTGTTGTCAATGCAGCAGGCTTGTAGTCATTCAGTCCTGTTATAGTGGATTTTGTAAGGCACTCTAATGATGTGGCTTGTTTGAAACATAAGGGAACTTCACACAGCTCTAAAGAAGTAAGTGTATTTTTATATCCTAGTGAGCAGAGTTATTAGGTTTGTACTGCTAGTTATGATAGAATGCTTAAGAATGATGGTAGTTAGCTTAGTTAGCTTAACTAGTTAAGGCTCTGACCTGTTAGTGAGATGGTTCCCATAGTCCAGGATAGTGCCGGATTTGATTCTATTTGCCTGCTATGTGACTTTGAGAATGTCACATAACTAGACCATGTGCCTGTGACACCCCTAAAAAAGAGACACTTGTTTCCTGGAAGCATACATGGTTAACAAATGAACACAATAAAAGTAAACAGGCTCACAAGTAAACATTTGCCCTGAGGACAGGCTTATATACCACTTATCACAGAAACTTTATATTGAACTTTATCATATTGCAGGGACATTCACAGAAACTTTATATTGAACTTTATCATATTGCAGGGACATTCACAGAAAGTTTATATTGAACTTTATCATATTGCAGGGACATTCCTATACAAACACATAACTAAAACTATTATACAAAATAGCAACTCAAAAGAAGCCTAGTAACTGAAACAAACAGCTGGCAAAGCAAACGGAAGAAGGAGTCGGACACCAAATTAGTGCTTTTGTTCCCTTTTTAATAAAACAGAACTTCATCAGAAACAGTCAAAAAACACACAACCCCTCATTTAAATCAAGAAATACAATCATCATGTGATGTTAAACATCCAATAAGCTTCACAAATTAATTAAATTTTAAAATTTAAAACAAAATCTCCCTGTACTTAAAAGTATATACATATTAACAATACAAAATAAGAAAAAAGGCTAGTTAAAAGGCATCCGTTGGCAAACCTTCCATCCACCTTCAACTTATCACTTATCGGGCTAACAGATCCACTGCAGATGCTATTTCAATGGCACTCCAACTCTCACTCGATCATCTGGAGGGAAGCAACAACTATATCAGGCTGTTATTTATTGACTTCACTTCGGCATTCGGTACAATGGTTCCAATGCAGCTTATTGACAAGTTGGTACATTTTGGAGTTAGCAAGCTCATGTGTAACTAGATTGTCTACTTCTTGACAAACAGACTGCAGAAAACATGTGTGGGCAGCAACACCTCAGAATGCATAATATTCAATACTGGTGTTTCTCAGGGCTGTGTGCTAAGCCCTCTGTTGTTCACCATCCTCACCCATGACTGTTCTGCAAAATATAACATCGCATCAGTAAATTTGCAGATGATACTATGGTTGTGGGTCTCATCAAAGGGGAGGATGAAAGAGCTTGCAGAGCTGAGGTCTACTCATTGATTGTCTGATGTGCTAGGAACCACCTTGACCTGAATGCCAATAAAACGAAAGAAATCATTATAGACTTCAGGAAAAGGTCATTAACACACTCATGGCTCATGATAAATGGTGAAGAGGTGGAAAGGGTCAAATCTTCAAAGTTTTTGGGGGTGCACATTTCAAAGGATCTCTCTTGGACTGGGAACACTGAGCAGTTGGTTAAAAAAGAACATCAACATCTCCACTTTCTCAGAAGGCTCAAAAAAGCAAAGCTCCCACCTACTGTTCTCACCACATTCTACAGAGGGGCAGTTGAGAGCATCTTACTAGCAGCTTCACAGTTTTGTTAGGGAACAGTACAATAACAGAAAGAAATAAGCTACAGAGAGTGGTGCGAGTTGTCAAAAAAATCATGGGCACCAACCTACCATCAATCCAGGATATTTTCACAGCAAGAATAATTAATTGTGCATCCAAAATAATGTGTGACTTCTCTCACCCTGCACACGGCTGGTTTACACAACTGCCTTCGGGTAAGAGATATCGGACAACCCGCTGCAGGACCTCCAGATACTTCTACCCAACACTGTTGAGACTTATAAACTCTGATAACAGCCACAGATTATTTAGTCAGTAATCATTCACTATACATAGCTCAGCTGAAAAGTGTGCAATATCTTTTTTTATTATTATTATTATTATTATTATTATTATATTATTCTTTGATGTAATATATTTTCTTATTCATGTGCAATTGCCTGCTGTTTGTCTGATGCAGATGAACAAAGAAGGACATCCTTAACAAGTGCAATCCTACTCTGCCATGCTGCTATGTTCAGTATTCTTATGACTATCCTGGGGGGGAGCTTGTGTGTTTTTGCTGTTATTATTGGTTTATTTATCCTTCTGTGGGTCTTGTAGTGAATATATTTTAATTGAAATGTTATTCTGTAGTTCTTGTTATCCTTGGTTCCTATGTAATCTCTGGTGAGCTGATACTCAGAATTTCATTTTGGCTGCACTTGTGTAGTCCTAAATGACTATAAAGTTTACTTTGACTTTTGACTTTGACTTTGATTATAATATTCATGGTTGAGCATATTTATGCATTTGATTCTGTGAACAGCATACGTCAAAATAAAACCAAGCAAGAACAGAGGTGGAAAAGAAAAAAAACACAAATCCAAATGTTAACAGTTAGTTTCCACCTCACCTCATGGCAAACCAACTTCAGAAAGGGAGAATACCTTAGTAAATATATCAAACCCACCACAGAAGCACAATTTAAGCTTTTATTATACAGTGTGTTTTATGTCTGTTATTAGTAGTAGACTTCATCAGAATTAATTCATATTGTGCAGTTCAAGCTTTTATAATATTAAAACAGATTGGTTTAATTAGATAATAACTTAATTAATAAGTCAAAATGTAACTTTAAAGTGCCAAAGTATTAAAACCACAATAAATGTATACAGCTTGATCTTAAAAACATAAACATATAGGTTCATAAGTTCATAGGTCGGTACTAGGCTATCATCCCTAGTGCCTATACAAGCCTAGCCATAACAATTCCCTGGATATTTCTTCCCACAATATTTACTTCCCTGGAACCTTGTCTAGCAGGGCGACTGACATGATCCCCGGGGTGAATTTCCTATCTCCCATACAATCATCAAGGTTCCTTTTGAAGAGGGCCAAGGAGGCGCTCTGCTTGACATGTATGGGCAGTCTATTCCAGAGTATGCAGAGTCTCTGGGTCAGGAACCTATCCCACCAGCATGTTTTGTTCATTGTGATGACAAGGTTTAGATCTCTGGAGCGTGTGGCTCTGAGGGATTGGGATTGGGATTTCTTTAAGTGGAGCATGTCCAATAGCTCAGGGTTTGACATGGCCTTGTATGTTAAGCAGAGATCGCCTCTGAGTAGATGATATGCCACAGAGTATAGCTGGAGTTTTTTTAGACAGTCAGCATATGGCATCTGCTTTAGGCCTGTGATTCTTTTAGTGAGGTATTTCTGCATCCTTTCCAGCTGTTGCAGATGTCTTGTGAGGTACATACCAAATGGGGCATTAGACTCTATAATGGGTCTAATGAGGGATGAGTATAGTGGGACAATGACCTCCTTTTTCCTGGATGAAAAGCCCTTAGTGATGGCATGTGCCGCATAGAAGGATTTCTTGACTGTTGTGGTGATGTGGTTATCAAAAATGAGACCACTGTCCACCTGTGTCCCTAAGTGTCTCGTTACACTTTCAGTGTTTAGTGTACTGCCACCTATGTGGTAATTCATGGGTACATGTTTTTTTTCCAAAGGGGATAACTATACAATTCTTGGCATTAAGCTTGAGCCCATGGCACTGGCACCAGGCATCTGTTTTGATAAGGCCCTTTTGTAGAATATCCACAACATTTGGGGATTCAATAATGGCTCCCAGTTTGCAGTCATCTGCAAACTTTGTTAGCCAGAGTCCCTTAGTATTGGCCTGTACTTCAGAGAAGTAGATGCCAAATAAGAGCAGTCCCAGGAATGAACCCTGAGGTACTCCACTTGTCACTTGTCTGGAGCTGGATTTGGAGTCAGCTACTTTTACAGTTTGGGTTCTGTCAGTAAGTTAGTTGGCAACCCATTGAGTGATGTAGGGATTTATGCCCAGCTTAGTATGTTTATCTATGATTCCAGAGTGGGGGTGGTGTTGAAGGCCTTGGCGAGGTCGAGATAGGCTGCGTGGACCGCCTTACCCTCGTCCACAGCTATGGAGACTGATTCAAAGAAGTCAATCAGGTTCAGGAGACAAGATCAGCCCTTCACGAACCCAAACTGGGTGGGGTCCAGTGTTTGAAGGTTGCCAATGTCTTTGTTTATAAGTTCCATGATAATGTGTTCCATGCCCTTGCAGATCAGGCTCATCAGACTGATGGGATGGTAGTTCCTGGGATCCAAGGTGGATCCCCCCTTGTGGAGTGGGATAACTGTAGCTGTGCCCCACTCAGTGGGCACGAAGACTGAGGTGAGCATATGAATAACCATGACACTTAGGTGAGGTGCCAGTTCATTTTGTTGTTCATGTAGTACACAGCCCGGGATGTCATCATTTTTAGCTGTGGAGAGTGCGGTTTCTACCTGTGTGGATATGATTACTGGAATTTGGCAATCTTTTTGTATTGAGATGGGCCCTTTAGGGGGTGAGAGGGGGTGAAGTTGGCACTAAATCAACCTGCCAGGATATACATAGGTTCAAACCTATGAACCTATGAACCTAAATCGACCTGCCAGGATATTGGCAATATGGTTGGGATCAGTATATTTAATGCCATTCTGCTGTAGCTCAGAGCATATCTGAGCATTGCCATTTAGATTCTTGACATAACTATAGAATGCCTTGTGGTTGTCTTTGGAATCTTTGGCAATTTTATTTTCGTAACTAGCTTTGGAGGATTTTATGAGGGATCTCAGCTTCTTACTGAGGCTGGTAAGGGAGTTTTTTTGCATTCTGAGATTTTCCTCTTTTCTGCAACAGTTTCTTCCTTCTGTTGTATAGTTTGTTTATGGCAAGGGACCACCAGATTGGCTTCCCTTTTTTGGAGGAGAGCATCTTGGTTCTGTTTGGGATGGCATGATTCATGCATGAGTGGATGTGCTCGTACAGTGTCTTAGTGTAAGATTCAGCAGTCGAACTTTCAGTTCCCATCTGCATGGGTGTCATGAAGTTTGTCACTTCTGACTAGAGTAGCATGAAGTTGGCTTTGGAGAAGTTTTTTACGGAGGTTTCCTTACTGGGGTGGGGTGGGGGGTGGGTGTGGGGTGTGTATGTCAAGGGTGATTTGCTTATGGTCAGACCTGACCAATGAGGGGGTGACCACTGGTGTGGAGCATCTATCTCCTATGTTGGTAATATACATATAAAACAAGACAATTTAAATACAGAGAACATAAATAAACATCAGTTTATTATGAAAAAGTATGTATAAAAAATAGTTTGAATTAAAATCATGTTTGCGTGTTTAAAAGAAACATACATTTTCTTAATGGTGTAAAACCTTTAAACAAAGAACATTTTTTTTTAAATAAACCAAAAATACTGACTGACCAGTGAAAAAAACTTTTAAAACAGATTTTTTTTAACATAGGGATTTGTTTAAAATAATGTACTTAAATCTAAGTACAATCCCTTAAACATGTTAACTATATAAATGTGGAATAATGTTATGTGTTTAAGAGTTTACAACTTTAAAGCTTTCTTCTTTAAGACAGGTGCCAGAGAAGTGTATTTTGTTTATGCCAGGGATACAAGTCGAATCTAATTTCAGCTGCCAAGTTAGAACTCTAAATTTGATGCGGTCTTACCAAGGGCTTCCCAGGGTTTATTGGTATTTTTTCTAGTATAATAAAAGAAAATTGTTTGAAGCCACCACATATGGTGAAATTTCTATATAATGCGTTTTTAGGATTATTTCTTGAAATTTTATAATAGTGTCCTTGTATATGCTTCCTTAGTTATCTCTGTGTCTTCCTGACATAGAAGGCTTTGCATGTTGAACACTTTGTCAAATACTCTATTCCCTTTGTATAGCAATAGCCATCCTGAGCATAGACAACTGATTGCATTTGTTATTTAAGTGCAGTTCTTTACATTCCGATATATATTTACATTGTTTACAGTTTCCACATCTCTTTGTACCCTTTATGTTGTCATTCAGTGTGTTGAAACTAGTCATTTCCACTAAATTTTTAAATTACTAGCCCGTTTATAGCCAAAAGTGGCTCTGATCCTCATTATGGGGGGGGGGGGGGATTCAATAAAGCCTACATGATAATTTTGACTGTGTGTGTATCGCGGTGTGATCTGCACACTGTTGTGAAACGTTTTAGATTCCGTAAACTCTGCATAGTGGCACACAGCAGCGCACACTTATGCACAAACATGGAAACTTTCCTAGCATGCAAATTACAGCACAAGTAGCTGAATTTTATGCAAATGAAGCAAATCAACACAGTGGAGTGATTCAACAACCTCTAAAGCAACCGTGTAGACTCCATGTTTGTGTTGGCCATGTATTCCAAAACTTTCCAAATACAGCCACAGAAAGTAGTCTACATGGAAACAAGAGTAAGTAAAAGCTCTTACATTTGTACAGAACTTCCCTTAGCATGTAACACCACACATATTCTGACCTAATTACACAGGATGGATGCTAAAAAATCAGTGTAACAATCATAATAATTACTTTTTAAGTGCCATGACATAAATGCAGCTTCGCTCCCCCACCCCCAAATGAAGAATATACTTGTCAGTAATGCAGGCTGCTAAAATGTGTAAACCTCCATGAAACAGAGTATTGTACTGTAATGTAAGCATATGCAGGATATAGCCGATGGATTACAGTATTCCTCTGTTACATCGGACTCTTGTGCAGTTTCCCTAAATACACAGTTACTACATATGCATGATGTAGCTGATGGATTGCAGTATTCCCCTGTTACAAGATCAGGCTCTTGTGCAGTTTCCCTGCCAACACGGTTACTAACTGTATAGATTCCAGGCTGTCAGCATGATGAAGATGCAGATGAGTTCAAAACTCATTAGAAATGTTGAATCTCAAAAAACAGTAACCATATAGGGATGTTCATTTCATGTAGGCACTTCCACAGTGTTCATGTTGAATGCATGGCAATAGTGAATGCTGGCATCAGGGGCTGTCAGGTTACACTTACAAAGGCGAATGAGTAGGGTTGAAAGGTGAAAGTTCATGTAAGCAGTGCACAATTCCCAAGTTCTGTGTCATCCTCATTATTTGGTTGTTAAAATGTGTGGTGTCTATCTGATTTATACTTTGCCATTGTTTTCATGGTATGGTGCTTAGTGCAACCACAAGAAATAGAGCAGTGAATGGCAAGTTTCTCTCAGTTGTTATGTAACTATTTCTGTGGCAGCATATGTATGTGTTAGGGCTGGGATATAGATGGTCCTGGGTTCAACTACAGGATGTGCAACCTTTCTCTCACATTTTATTGTCCATGTTTGTGCAATATCATGAGAATGGAGGTCTATACTTACCTTATTTATGTAAAGGTGCGCAGAGGTGAGTGGAGGTGCGCATAGTGCACTAATGAGCACGTAACAGGTATGTTTAACAATAGCATGAGAATGGAGGTCTATACTTACCTTATTTACGTGAAGGTGAGTCGAGGTGTGCATAGTGCACTAATGAGCATGCAACAGATGCTAGCTATAGCATAAGCAGCTGAATTGGATGTTAGTTAACCAATCTAACACAGTGGAGCTATTCAACAATGTATAAAGTATCCATGGAGTCTCCATCTTCGTTTTTCCTTTATCCTTCAATACCACTGGGGTAGAGACAAGGACATTTTAACTGACACAGTGCTAGGGGCTGCTGCAGATATTCTACATCTGCATGTGCTAGCAGCTGAAGCCAATGCTGCTTTTGCTGCTGACAAGAGGCCTAGGCCAAGAAGACTGTTCAGTCCCAGGGTAATTTTCTAGGTGCTACATGAGCTGGAGATTGCAGAGCACTACAGGGTGGACAGGGACACATTACAAGAACTCTTTGAGCTCTGCCACTGTCAATTCAGAGCCAGAGAAAACCGAGGATAACCCTTTCCAGTGGAGACTAAGGTATGTGTAGCCCTTAGAATATTAGCTACTGGTATCTTTCAAAGACCAACTGGGGACATGACATGTGTGTCACAGGCATCAGCCTCCAGCATCCTGCAACAATTTCTGGATGCTATGCTCGTACATGCCAGTGAGCACATATATTTCTCCTATAGTTCTGAAGAGAATCTACATTAACCACAAGGGATACCACTCCATCAACTGCCAATCCATGTGTAATCCCCAGGGAATTATCTTGAATGTGTGTGCTGGCAACCGTGACAGTTATCATGACTCCCATATCTGGCACACATCACAGCTGTACCAGATGTTTGTTAGGGGGGACATCCCACATGGCAATTTACTGGGGGATGCTGGCTTTGCCCCAGAACTGTGGCTGATGACACCCATCAGAAGTGCACACACACCCACAGAAGAACTCCAAAATGAGGTACACGCTCAAACTAGAAACATCATAGAGCATGTGTTTAGGCTTCTGAAGTCCCAGTTCCAGTGCCTAGATATATCCTGTGGGGCCCTGCAGTATAATCCATGCACATGTACACAGATATTCACATTATGTGCTATGCTTCACAATCTGATCCTGCAGAAACAGCTGCAGCAGGATCAGCAAGGGGAAGGAACATACACCACTGTCTAGGTCACCATGGCCACAGTCAGAGAAAGACTCAGAGGAAGAGCCCCCAGTTACTGTCCCTGTAGGCAGATGTAGACATGCTCAGTATGCTCTTGCTTTGGCTAACAGACAATGCATAGCACATTCACTGACTACCTAGGGAACTCGTATGTTTCTTCTACTTACATGCATATAGTAAAATTGATGCCAGGCAAATCACACAACCTTTACCTCCCCATGTATTGGCTGTGTACTGCTTCCATCAGACAGAGTCAGCCCTGAACTAAAGGTGTGTCAACTGCTGCGTTTGTAAGGTAATTCCTGAACCTAGATTGTATTCTTTAATAATAGTATGGCATATCCTTGCATTTTCTAACTTGGTACAGTAAGCAAGTAAATAGTGGTGGATTTGTACAGAAAGTACCTCAACATGTGACAAGACATTTATTTTACTTACATTTGTCCATTAGTAATTAGTAGACCTCAGGCATGAAAGATTTGCACAGTCATACCTCTGAGGAATGCTGATGTTCCCTGCATGGCCTCAGTTTAGCACCATACCTTTGTACTGGTAAAGAATTAAAGACAGAAGTTAGAAAGTGATGACACACATTGCAGTTTCAGACTTCAGACTTGTCTGTGTCATAACAGTAACTGTGCTTTGCCCCCCTCAAAAAAGAGGAGTGTACCCTTGATTCTGCTATAACAGTAACTCAGTTATGCTACCCCCCCCCCAAAAGAACAGTATTTGAGTGTTTGCGCCATCCAACCTGGACTTCTTTTGTTCGCAAATCATATTACTCCCAGTTAATATCGTCTCACATGTTAAAGCCAATAATATAGAATGGCTTACACACTGCTTGTATTAGATAACAAATGAATGATCAAGAAACACAGAAAGGTAACAAAGAGCTGTATATGTGTAAGTATAATTATGACAGGTTATGTGATCACTAACTGCTGTATGTCCAAATATAGTAAAGATAATTAAATATACAAATCACAGCTGATGGTTTGATACAAGTGTACATTCTGATGCAGTTAGTTGCATGAAGAATGACTTCATTTAACTGATGCAAAGCTGTTTGTGTGGCAAACAGGACTAAAGCATCCTCCTGTTTTATGAAGCTGTATTGGCATGAGGATTCAAATCCTGACATATGTAAAAAATTGTAATGTGTACTATCAAGTTTTAATGTGCTTTTACAGATTTTGCATTTGTTTCCTTAGTTTTAGCATCTTTTCCTCTATGTCTTCTTTTAATTCCACTTTTGCATGATGAGCTGCATCCCAAAAAAATGGTTTTGATAAGCTTATCTTGTTTTGCATGATGCACAACATTCCAGAAACAGGGAAAAACAGATTGCCTAGAACCCAAAAATAGTAAACAGATACATTCAATTAATGCTCTTAGCCTTCATGAAAATCTTGTCTGGAGTACAGATGGGACTGAGGTATAGTAGCAAACATTAGAAATGCAGCCTGCATCATTTCTTCACTGCTTTGCTGCACGCAAACAGGCCTATCTCACATGCTTTGTTAACCACTGCACAAATTGCATGCCCATTGCACTATGGAACTGTATATATGATATTTTAATATTGGTCTTTATTGTAGAAACATTGAAAACTAAGGACACAAAATAACTATTTGCCATATATTTACAATACATCCATTTGTTTCTCTCCCAAAACCACACAAACAAACACTACAACCCTGGGGTCTCATTACTTTTTCCACACATATATCAACCACAATACAAAGTGTTATACATAATGCTGTGTGCTCACTCATGGACAGGGCCACTTGGTGGTGCTCACAGGTTTGCTCTGCAAAACTCAAACAGCCAAGTATGCTCAATCAGGTTACATGTGTTGATACGCAGCTTGGCTTCCAAACAGCCTGCTGCTATTAGTCTACTAGCCTCAAATGACACTACGAAGCAATGTACCTATGCAGGCCTCCCAACCTCCTGTCTCCCACATAGCCTGCCAGTGTCATCTACTATAAGCTCACCTGCAGTCCTATCAAAATCAGACTTGTGCTGTGGCACATGCATTAAGTATAGATAGGTAGGTGTTTTATTCTTACTGTAGTCAACTGGGTGTCTGTGTCTGCACAGAAAAACAGAAGTGTGCATCCCACAGTTACTTCTTCAATGGCATGGCTTGCTATTTTTTTGAGACTTGCACAAGCCTACACATTCATTTCATGCAGGCCTTCCAACCTCATGTCTCCTACATGGCCTGCTGATATCATCTAGTATAAGTTCACCTGCAATCCTGCTAAAATCAGACTTGTGTCATGGCACTTGCATTAATTCCTGTGCTCTGTAGTGAGTGTACTTAGGTAGGAGTTCTATTTTCACTACAGTCAAATGGGGGGTTTGGTCTGTGCATGTTTGTGAGCTGTTACTAGACTATACGGTGAGCTTTTTTACAACAGCCTGTGGGACACTGTTATCTTTTCCTGGACAGACACATGTGTGTAATTAGTAGGTTATACAGTAAGCAAAAGAAGCTGCAGTCTAAAAGTACAAAAATGAGAACCCAGAAATGGAAGACCACCCTCCTCAGCATAAACAAGTAAATAAGACAGTTTGTGCACTCTCTTGCCCCAACACTTATTTTATCTTTTGTGTTTTTGGTTACTTTATTTTTTCACCAAGGAATGAAGAACGAGGTCGGACCCAAAATGGAATTTATTGCGAACACCACGAACATAAAAAACAAACAGCAGCTCAACACAGCAGCTCAACAGCTCAACAGAGTCGATTAACCTAGGTTTCGTCCTATGTGGACTTCTTCAGAATAAAAAAGTTAACCATGAAGTTCACTTAAATAAGGCTAAACATCAACCCCACCCATGTCATTAACCAATCAATTATCTAATCTAACAACAGTAAAAATGAAAATAAGTTAAAAAGACAAACACAATCATATAAAATATATGTATAAATGTGTAAAAATTAAAATATATGTAGTATTAGCAATAGATACTATTTATACATACATATAACTTGAACCACAAATGATAAACTACATTCCGTATACAATCAAATACATCAAAAAATTAGCCCAAAATATGTTTGAGCTTGAGAACAGGCTTGATTGACATGAAACAACATGTCTTCTAACATGAGGTCCAATTTTTTAAAAGCAATATTGATTTCATTAATACTGGTTTCTACGTAATTGTCATTCATAAGCATAGTCATCATAATATTACTGTAATCATTGTTATCAACTATGACAACCCCATTGCCTTTATCAGGCTTCATTATACGTATATTGTCAACCTTTTTTAAATTATTCAGCAATGTGCACTCAAACTCTGTTAAATTCAGACATGGTTGTCTTATAGTTTTCTTATACTAATCCCTAATGTCAAGTTCACACACTTTTTCAAAAGTAGCTATAACAGGGTTGAGGGGAGGATTAAAAATACTTGGTTTTGTCATAGACCCTTGTCTGTTAACCACACTAACCCCATCAATTACTATAAGAATGGATAAAATTATAGTAGCAAAAATGGCCTCGGCACCTAAGTTTATATATAGGAAGGATACATCCTTAAAAGAGATTTTTGAAAGATGTTCTCTATCCCCAAGTCAATGTAATAGCAGGGTATTTGGCAATTTTAAATGTGGGAGATGTACCATTTGTGAACATATACTGACATCAGGCAGCATTCTAACTTTTAATCAACATCGTATTTATATCACAGGACACTTTGATTGTTATACCAAGAATGTTGTCTATTTGGCCAAGTGTCAAGTATGCCCTGCTTTTTATGTGGGAAAACTTGCCGGTATTTTAGAGAAAGGGTTAGAGAGCACTTATTAGACATAAAACATCTAAAATTAACCAATGCATTAGCCAGGCACATTTCTACTTGTTTAGACCATTCTTTTAAATTTTGTATACTGCAACAAATCAGGTATGATTCACAGGGTAGAACTTTAGAGGTGCACTTAGATTTATGTGAGCTTAGATGGCAACTTAGATTGGATGCACATTGTCATCCAGGGCTAAATGATTGTTGCACAATCAAGCCTGTTCTCAAGCTCAAACATATTTTGGGCTAATTTTTTGATGTATTTGATTGTATACGGAATGTAGTTTATCATTTTTGGTTCAAGTTATATGTATGTATAAATAGTATCTATTGCTAATACTACATATATTTTAATTTTTACACATTTATACATATATTTTATATGATTGTGTTTGTCTTTTTAACTTATTTTCATTTTTACTGTTGTTAGATTAGATAATTGATTGGTTAATGACATGGGTGGGGTTGATGTTTAGCCTTATTTAAGTGAACTTCATGGTTAACTTTTTTATTCTGAAGAAGTCCACATAGGACGAAACCTAGGTTAATCGACTCTGTTGAGCTGCTGTGTTGAGCTGCTGTTTGTTTTTTATGTTCGTGGTGTTAGCAATAAATTCCATTTTGGGTCCAACCTCGTTCTTCATTCCTTGGTGTTGAGGTTCATCTTGGTTCTTTGGTAATTTACTTTATTTTTTCCCCCACAGCACAGCAGGGTAGGCCTGGCCCATTGGATCCACCTGGCCTCACTCCACTGGCTATGGCACGAAGGCCCAGCATGTCTGAGCTACAAAATGGTACCACCCCTTGCGCTGCCTCTGGATTACATGGCCTCACAGATAGTTCTGCCTCAGAGGACAGGCCTGTGGTTTCCTCTGGGAGCAGTGACAGAGGGTGTGATGTTATCACCTGAGAAGAACTGCCTGGGATGCTGTGTAGGATTGTGCACCACTCTGTGAGTGCACACCTATGCCAGATGGAGACACTGCTCTCCATAATTATACTGAATAACACAATGAGATGCAAACGTCAGACATTGTAGCCATCAGCTCAGTGAGGTGACAGTATTGACAGTCCACTGGGTGCGGACTACATTCTCACTGTCATTCAGCTTGATGTCCATGGGCTTGCGATGTCTCCACCCTCACCCCAACCATGGTGTTCACCCACCTCATGTGTCCTTCACTGTCATTGTCTCTTATCTTGTTTGTCTTGTCTTTCTGCAATGGTTTCCTCATCTGCCCAATGTACTACACCCAGACATTCCTACAGCCCTTCCCCATTCCTCTCTCTTTCAAAAAAATTGACACCTGTCCCACAAAAAATAGTGTTCCCATACATAGCTCTCCATTTTGTATGTGTCTTCATGACACACATGAGTCTGTCAAATTCTCTATACGATAGATTGTGTTGTGGTTACCTCTCTCTCTGTGGAGGTGACAGTCCAAATCCAGCAAATTTGAGCATATATGTTCATGTTTTATTCTGGAAGAAATGGATAGCTATGGTTCTTTCCTACATCCTTTATGCGCATTCTTGCCTTGCTTTCACTTTCTTCAACTCCCTGCTTGCTCCCCATTTCATCACTTTACTGTCTTTCCCATTTCTTTCCTTTAAAGCATAATTGCGTGATGGTGCATATTGCTCACTAATGAGCTGATACGGCAAAACCAGTTCTAAGTATTATATAGTTGGATTGGAAACCAGTACCATTTAGCCATATTTTAGACACTCCATACCAACTATCATACTTCAGAATTTGGATTTACACTTAAAATTATTTGACACTGTACCATCTGAACAAAAAATACACATATCACTGAATTAACAGCTGGTGCTACAGACTCAGTTGATTAGCAGGTTTATTTTGTGACTGTAAAGCAAATGTCAGACTTAGCTGCTGTTGTAAACACCTGCTAGTTAACTGAATCTCTGGCTGTGCGAATTAATGCACTTCATGCAGTGGTAGGTTCCTTTTTGGGGCAAATGGTTTAGCTATAGTTAATGCATTAAAGTATTTTGGTAGCAGTATTGTTTACTGATGCTGCTTGATGTGCAGCATTGTGCAACACTGTGCACTACCGCTGTACAAGACTAAAGGAGTATCATGCAATAATGTTTTATAAAACATTACAGTGGATCGCACAATGCTGCTTCATAGAAATTTAATGTAGAAGATGTGACATTAGTGATACGGGGAGCAAGCACAGGGATCAAAGGGAAATCTTTCCTGAACTGTGTCACTTACTATTAAATGTATTAAATACATCTGCTAGGTAACTGACTCCGTGGCAGCAAGTGTTACTGTATTGTTATTGGAGGCAGATGGTACTGTGTTCGAATATGGGTGGAAGTAGTAATTTTACAAGCATGTATGTTACTTTAGATATATCTACTTATATTAATGTCTTTTACCTTTCTTTGTGTTGGTGCACACTACACAACATTGAGCAATAATTCTGTAAAGAAAAGAAATGGGGAAACAGAAAAATTATGTAGTGGGGAGCAAGCAGGGGGAAGGACAAAGTAAAAGCAAGGCAGGAATGTGCAGGAAGGATGTAGGAAAGAACCATAGCTATCCATTTTTTCAAGAATAAAACATATGTGCACAAATCTGTCTTAATTACGATTGCCACCTCCAGAGAGAGGGGTGACCACAGCCCAATCTGTTATATAGAGAATTGCAAAGAATCATGTGTATCATGAAGACATGTGTATGAAATGAAGACCTATGTATGGGATGATTTTCTTTTTGTGGGACAGGTGCCCCCCCCCTTTTTTTTATTGAGAGAGAGAGAGAGAGTGGAATGTTGGGGAAGGGCTGTAAGAATGTCTGGGTGTGGTAAGTTGGGCAGGTGAAAAAGCAATTGCAGACAGACAAGACAAACAAGACAAGAGACAGGAATGGTGAAGGACAAGTGAGGTGGGTGAGCACCATGGATGGGAAGAGGGTGGGAAATCATGGTCCCAGGCACATCAAGATGATTGATAGTGAGAATCTAGTCCTCACCTAGTTGACTGTTATCACGGTCACCTCACTGCACTGCTGACTGCAGTGCCCAACATCTGCATCTCCTACAGGTGCTCTGCACAAGGATGGAGTGCAGGCACTCCATCAGGCTTAGGTGTGCACCAACAGTTTGGCTCACAATCCCACACATCATCCCTGGCAGTTTATCATGGGTGAGAAACTCACCCCCTCCACCACTGTTCCTGGAGGGAGCCACAGGCCGATCCTTTGGGGCAGCACTACCTGAGGGGCTGGGTATTGCAGGGGCAGCAAAGGGGTTGCTACCAGGTTCTGTACCAGATGTGGTGGGCAGTGGTGCTGTAGCCAGTGGAGTGGGGGGCAGGTGGATCCTGTGCGACAGTCCTACCCCACTGTGCTGTGGGAAAAACAAAAAATAAAAAAATAACACACAAAAAAGGAAAGAAAATAATAAACAAAAAAGAGAGAAAGGGTTGGGGTGAAAGAAAAAAGGGGAGAACATTAGTAACTTCATATGTGACATAAAAAGCATAGATACAGTTATTTTACTCTCTTCTATTACCTTTACTTTTAAGATAATCCAAAAAAGGTCCAACACTACAAACTCCTAACAAGTTTCTTTCTTATTTTTAAGACTACCCAGTTTATAACAGAAGCACACTGTAGTACAGATTGTGGCTGCCACTCCTTGATGTGTGCATGTATTGCACATACTCATGTTCCATTTATACTGATTACAATTTACAGAAGGTCATTTGTGCCACTAGTATAGAGGTATGAAGTTGCATTTCAATAATGATGAAAACCTAACAGTATTGTATATTTGGGACGTGTGGTTTTTGAACCCACAGCTGATGACTCGGCTAAAATGCTGTACTGTTTTGTCCTACAGACTACTGCATGCATACTTGCCTTTTACAGTTTAGAGTTGCATGTTCACTGTTATTTGAGAATATGGTACCATTGCTTTGTGCTGCAGACTAAGACATGCATAGTTTGTTTTACAGCTGGGATATGCATGCTGAGTTTGATACAGCTCTATTAAATGCCAACTAAGAGATCCTTAACTTTTAATGCTAGAAAATTACTATACAAATAATTATTATAATTATTAAAATACTATTTAGACAG
Source organism: Protopterus annectens (assembly GCF_019279795.1). Taxonomy (NCBI): domain Eukaryota; kingdom Metazoa; phylum Chordata; order Ceratodontiformes; family Protopteridae; genus Protopterus; species Protopterus annectens. The sequence goes on along the minus strand of NC_056729.1, from coordinate 1,638,492,411 downwards.
TACTGCTCTGATGAATACATGCCACATGCTGCTCGCATCTGCACTAGATGTGCAGCTTGGGACCAAACATTTGAGTCTCTGTCCTCAGCAGCTGTGGAAAAAACAGAACAGAATAGACCACCATTATGAATACCAGTCTTGACTATACTCAGCTTTTGACTCTTCCAATTACTTACTGAAATTGATACTTACACATCTGAGTGGTGTCCCCTGCCTGACATTCCCAGATCCAAAGGTCAAGGCTATCCCGCTTCCTCCTCTGGAGGTCATCAAAATGATGTCTGCAATGCTCACCTGTGCTGGAGATACCTGTCACACTGGTTAAGGCCTTGGCAACACTATTCCAGTCTTCATATTTACATTCTGAGCCTGAATAGTCTTGTTGGGTCTATGATCTTAACTAGGATTCCAACAAAAATCTTGGACTTCTGGACACCCCAGCACTGCACCCAAAAGTGCACATCCTCTCCAGCAACTCCAGACTTGCCTGACATAGTTCAAGCTCAATGTCCAATGAGCATTTCCCACCAATTGTGTTTTGTATGCTGGTGTTTCCCATTGATTGCACACCTCATGCTTACTGAGAGTGTGCACATTTTGAATTTGCAATATTTGAAACATTGCACATCGCTTACCATCATGCAAGCACAGTAGACAAGGGTGCGCACTGGCCGGCACTGTATTTATGTGATAGCAAGCAATGTGGAACAGTGGATGAACAATGCAATTCCTAGACTATTAGGTATAACAGGCACTTGTGTAAATAGGCTATTCAAATGTACCATACATATGGTTCTGTTATACTTGCAGCTATTACAACAAGAAGGTTGAGAAAACAGTTGTATATGTTGCACTTAATTGCTATAATCTGCAATCTCATAAGAGTAAAACAAAACTTGAACACCCTGTATTAGAACCCAAGACCATCTGCACTCCACACCTGCACTTAACACCTGCTGCCATGGGATTAATGGGATGATATCTCCTATCTCAATAGTTATTGTAAGGTACTCACTGTTAATCGTAGCGCAACACTGCTTACCATGTTTGAGTGCCGCACAATAAAATTAAGTGAATGCATCTGGTTCATATGTGTGGCTGTCTGGGTTCTGTCTACATCCTGGGTGATCCATTCCTCCAGTTTGTGTGCTGGTGCACTTCATGCAAACCAGGTGAGCACAGCTAAACATGTTTATGCCAAGAGACACATCGATCAAACACTGGCAAAAAAAAAAAAAGAAAAAGAAATTAAAACGCAAACGGCACACTGTCCATAGTTTTGCAGAATGTCCAAAATTTTGCATCATATATTTGATCTGTTCCTTGAAAAATGTGCAGTTTATTGTGAAATAACTGAAGATTGTAGTCAATATGTCAATATATAATGACATGCATTTCTGTTCCGTACTTCCTATCCTTCAGAATGTGCATGCTTGCCCTTTGTCCTCTCATTAGTTCAGTGTTTGAGTGGAACAATCCAGATTCATTATACAGGTTTCACTGCCAGTAATGACAGGGTGAGCCTCAAAATGTGGCTTACGCATAGTGCACATCATTAATATTCATGGTGCGAGACTGCACAATACTTCGCGATGAACAGTATCATGTAGATGAATATGCTCCATGTAGGCTCTGCGTAGAACCTACGTGACGTTTATTGAATCCCACAGTGTGTCTTTTATTTTCTTGTCACTTAGCCAGACTTGCCAAATATTTGTTTACTATTTCCTTAACTAATTTAGATCCTTGGTTGTATTGTATATATGTGCTAGTCTTATTAATACTACTGGACGAATCTTTTGTGAAATCATCAATATTTGGACTGTCTAATGGTCTCATAGTGTCCAGCGGGGGCTTGGTTGTTATCTGATTTACTAAGCCCACCTATAGTAGCGGACAGTACCTCATTCCCCAACCCTTAAATATATAATCACTAATGGATTTTACCATTGTTGTGTGACATTGTATTCAGTAAACATTTTTTCTAATATTGCCCTTTCTTTATTGAACGTATCTTTATCTGAAATCATCTACGCCAATCTGATAAACTGGCACCTTGCTAAACTTTTTTTTGTGTGTACGGATGTGAGCTACCATAATGCAAGTAACTGTTACAAAATGTAGATTTTCTGTAGATGTTGGAGGAGAACCCATTGGAAGTTTTTGTAACAGTGGTATCCAAATAGTTGATAAATTCAGATCCAGTTTGATAGGTAAACTTTAAATTTTTTTAAGGGATTGTACTTAGATTTATGTACATTATTTTAAACAAATCCCTATGCTAAAATTTTCTATTTTAAAAGTTTTTTCACCGGTCAGTCTGTATTTTTGGTTTGTTTTAAAAAAATGTTTTTTTAAAAGTTTTACAGCTTTAAGAAAATGTATATGTTCCTTTTAAACACAAAACATGATTTTAATTCAAATTATTTATTATGCATACTTTTTCATAATAAATTTACATTTATGTTCTCTGTATTTAAATTGTCTTCTTTTTACATGTATTTGTTTATTTGTTTTAAGATCGAGCTATATACATTTATTGTGGTTTTAGCACTTTGGCACTTTAAATTACATTTTGACTTATTACTTAAATTATTATCTAATTAAACCAATCTGTTTTAACATTATAAAAGCTTGACCTGCACAATATGAATTCATTCTGACGAAGTCTTCTGCTAATAACAGACGAAAAGCTCATTGTATAATAAAAGTTTAAGTAGTGCTTCCATGGTGGTTTTGATATATTTACTAAAGCATTCTCCCTTTCTGGAGTTGGTTTGCTGTGTTGTGATGAGGGGACTGACTGCTACATTTGGATATGTCAAAATAAACACTGTGCTTCGTGTGCTATGGAAAGATCTGTATAATTAACATGACATGTAAAAAGTAGCAGCAAAGCCTTCATACAACATTGATAAAAGCAACATAGCTTGTAATATATGCACAGTTCATTACTGAGATTAGCATCCCTGACACTACATACATGTTGAAGGGAGGTCCAAAGAGGAAGGTATCAAGCCACCAGAGTGGGCTTACATTCCACATTAAAATAGTACATTCATTAACAATTAAACTTATGGAAAGGGTCAGAATACCTCAGGGTATGTAGGCAATACAGATCCATAGTATACTGAGCCAGTAATAATAAAACGTTTGTTAAAAAGCATCATTGTAGAAATATCTGTAAGAGCAACAGTAGATATGTTTTAAGAAACATGATTTAAGAACTATCTATAGTATCAACATTGCATACTAGATATGGATACTGTTTTAATCCGTAGATTTCTATAGTTAGACCACAGAGGGAATTACAGATGATCCATAAATCCTCCTCCATATACTGTTATCATTTGCATTGGAAGTCTGTCTATGCAACTACATATGGGACTGAACCAAAATATTTACAAGAACAATACCTGTATGTATACATTTTCAGACAACATGACTCCAGGAACGTATAACAACTTCTGTTAAACTTAACATTTTGTGCAAATATGATTTTAAACATTTACCTTTTGAAATGACTATCTTTAACAGATTTACTAATTACCACTACAGAAATTCTACCAGTTGCCAATGTACCTCTTACTCAGATACACAGAATCAAAGTGCACCTAGTGTGCACCCAGCTTTAAGTACCATTTGCGCCATACATAATTAATGAGGTTCATTAAAATTCAAGCTTTTGGAATCCCATTAAAATGGTAAAGTGTGTGGCATGTGTCTGTTATCTTCCAATAATCTCAGAGAATGACATCATTGCACTTTCAAATATTAATTTTGATACATTTACTGTTCAGACCATTGCTAAGTGGTACCTCAGTGAGCATTTCTGTGTTTTTGTCAAGAAAGCTGAGACATGTCTCTGTGCCCAACTGGACTGATGAGGAGATGACGAAGATTTTGACAGTTTGCACCAGACTGGAGTAGAGGAAGGGAGCCAGACCCAGGTACTTCTCTATAATTGACATGTGGAACTGGATTGTGAGGGAGCATTGAAGAAGAATGGGGATCTACTGGGCTGGAGTGCAGTTTTGTCACCGCTATGATGACCTCCATTAGGGTGATGCAGTGGAGCTTTGAAGGAGGGTCAATAAGGTGCGGAAGCAGTCTGTCAATCCCTACAGTATGTACCACCATTCTACATTTACCTTAGCATTGCTGCCGATTTTCCAGATATTTCTTTGAAAGATATTTTTATAACCATGCATTACGTCCTGTGGGAATTAGCTCATGGGGATAATTCAGTAAACTTTATAAATACTGGTCTCCTTACTATGGTTCAATACCCATGTTATCTTACTTAATAATCAAATAATATCCATAACTATGTCCTTTGTAGATGTTTTACAAGATCTAGGTACATAATTTCACATAGCCTCTGTTCTCATGCATCACAGACTCCTCTAGCACCTAGGCTGTGAATGATTGTGCCTTCATAGTTTTCCATTATAGTCCCACTGTTTTACCTGTTTGGCCATTACAAGTTGGAAGATAAACACATAAAACTGACTTGCATAATTCTTCCTGAAAAAGTACACAGGCACATTTATTTAATGGAACATTAATGCCTGTACTATTGCTTAAACATATGTTTTTAGTTATGCGTTAATAGCTGTTATGTCTTCATTATGAGAGATATTAAAATTGTATGCATTTTCTGTATTCTTCAGTTTATTATAGGATTTGTAATAAACAACTTTAGTAACTGTTGTCTACAATGAAAGCCTTTTTGAATGTTAGCTTGGCCTATGAAGCGACTGGCCAGCATGTCTACATTTTTGCATTTTGTGGGTTGCAAACCACATAGGGGAACCTGTTACCTTGGTTAACATCAACCATATCATTTTTTAAAAAAAACATATTGCAATACTTTAATTAAGATTTATGTCATGTATAGTAATGACTCACTGATCTAGTCTTTCTACAAATAACACCGTAATCTGTAATGGCCTGATAATGTCAGTTGTTGAACAACATTGTTTGAAGAGCAGTACCTGCTTGTTGATGCATAGCATGTGCTGAGTGTTTGTGCAGCTTGTAAGAAAACAGGTCAGCATGTCTACATTTTGTGTGCTGTGTGTTCAGATCTTGAAAGGGGACACATATATATTATACTGTTATATTGATTGTATATACCCATTCATTTACCAAAGCATATTACACTTATTGATATATATATTTTGGCCATTGTTGTGAATAACTCAGTTATTTGTCGAATTCTTACTGATAACTCCATAATCAGAAACACTCAATTAACATCAGCTATTTAACAGTGGGGCCAGTATATCTTAATAAATCCTGTTCCATGTCTGTGCAGTTTGTAGGTTTATATTGTATACTTTTTAAAATGCTATGAAGGTCTGTTTTGTCATACAGTACTGAAGGCAATAGTAGAACAGATGTTGAGGGAATGTGATGGCCACACTAACAGTTGAAATGCATACCAGGGAAGATGTATGTATTTAACTAGTGATGTGCAATTTACCAAGGAATAGTGGTCCTCACACATAATTTTATTTGTCCATAATGTCCAGCAACAGGTATAGTTCTGTTCACAGTAGCTGGATGTTACAGCATACATCTCTCTCAACTGTACAGATTTTCACAGAATGTCCAGATTTGTTTCTCATATTTTTGGTTCATTTTTCAGAAGTAAAAAATCAATGGCTGATCTTTGAGTTTCAGACTTCATACCCTTCAGAAAATTCATGCTAATGTGAAAACAGTTATTGTATCTACTTTCTAAGTTTTAAAAACAGTATTAAAAAGTGTCCTTATTTTTGGGCCCTTGTCCCCCCCATTATTTATGGCTTTGTCCAGATTTTTTGCTTTAAGACGTTGAGAGGTATGGTTACATGACACTGTTATACTGTCTAAAGAATGGATGCCCTACATTACCGTTAATTTGTCTGAACACAATGTTGACATAAATGTAATTTTTAAACAGTTTAGCTACATGATTAGTTCATGTTTATATATTGCAATCCTAAGCCATGGTCATTAATAGTAGACCATCCCCCATCAAGATGATGTTATAACATTGTTAACTGCCTGAAAAAGATACAGTTAAGATGTGTTAGGTAGGCAGGTAGGTTTCAAGGTTCGAGTTTGGATGTAGATTGTAGGTGCAGGTTTGAATCTCATGTCTTCCAGTCTGTGCTTAAAGATATTAATACTGAATGTAAAAAATATCAGCTGGGTATTATGCTTATCTAATGTTCTTCAGAAAAAAAACAGTCTACAAAGTGTGATGAGAAATGTACATCATTGTTCTTTGAGTAATAAACTTTATTTATTTATTTATTTTTTTTATTTCAGATGACAAGGACCACGATTAGAACACAGCAATGTGCATCGAGCAGATGCACAGGCTTGAAATGGAGTGTAGGGACAGAGGTATTTTGATTATTTTATTTATTTATTTTATTTATTTTACATTTGTTGACCGGGCTAGTCCAGCTGGATATATGTCCATTTTCAGTAGAGGCCCAGGGAGAAAAGCTCCAAGACAGATACAAACAGCCAATACGTAATTGTTACATAAAAAGAAAACAATAAGTAGATATAGAAGATATTATAAACATTTAACAGTAAAATAACATAAAACTATATACAAAGTTTAGAGCAAGATAATATAAGTATGCTAGTGGCTAAAAAATAGTATCCAGGTTCTTACTAGATGCTTATCATTGAACTAAATTAGTGGAGAGAGAACAGTTAGAAAATATATTAATAGCATTAATGATAGGTTAGTTAGGGTTGGTACAAGGGTATAGCCAGTGTGTTTTGAGGAAGGTTTTCATGGAGCGCACACAACCAGCAACCAGATGTTCAGATGGGCAACTGACTATATACTTCAAACAGATGGCAACAAAAACCCAGTTATCTGCAAGACAAATTATGCAGGCTTTGGGGTTCATGGCATCCTGCATTCTACTAATTCCATATGCATGAATATCCATTATGAACTGAAATACATATTCCATTCTTTTCAGGCATTTAATTTTCAAATGAACATGATTATTGATTAGAATGCAGGATTAACATCATGCAGCATTAAAGTAAGGGGAATAAGCAAACAGTAACTGACAATAAAGTGGTTGCTTTAGATGTCTCTGTCTGTTTTTTTTTTATTTTCTAGGTTTTAGAACTGTCATTACAACTGTGTATAAAATCTTACAGTGTTGATATATTATGTATTTTTGATCCATTTTGTCAGCACGTTTTTTAACAATGCACCCACAACCTAAATAAGAGTTTGTTGTGTATATCTGTCACACAGGTTGTAAGGTGACTGTTTTACATGCAAGTGTATGTGTTGTGATTATTGTTTCTATAGTGTGGCACCCTTGTATGTCTGGCTGTGCATTCTGATGATTGATCTGTTGCGCATTGCCTGCCTATTCACAGAGTGAATGGAAGTGTTATTACTGCTGTTTGCAGAATGTGCGGTATGGCTTTCAGTTCAACAATGGTACTTCATCTTCCTTAGGCACCACAGGTATGTTTGTAAAAACACTGTTTTAGCCTAAGTTGACTGACACTTGAGCAGGTACCTATCTGATAGCAGCAAGTCATAGTCAGCACACCCTGCAAGTTAATGTTGGTATTGTTTCTGTCTCCAACCCCTTGGTTGTTTGTTTTTTTTTAAAGACTGCTATAGCCAAGGATGATGGGCATTTGATCAGGAACCCATTTGATAGCAGCATTTTATTATCAGCAAGCATATTCCCAACATTTTGTTTATTCAGGCGACTGATTCCTGATTGTTTTTGAAGATAATGCATACAGCTGTACATATACAATACTTTGATTAACAGATATATTAGATTCTGATATGTCTAAAGTTGTGTAGACTGGACATATCAATTGTTTTTAGTGTTGTACTCATTATATTGATGTGAGTTCAGCCAAATATTATGCTGCCTGTGTCGGACGTTTGTCATATGGTTTGCTTAATGTCCATAATATTATCAGATATCTTTTTCCTCATTTTTACAATGGCATATTGTGGCTGCTCATACAGAGGTGCCAGAAGCTTCTGAAGGCTGGGGGGGGGGGGGCAGAGGGTAAGAGGGACACTTGGTGATCTAAAAAGGTAAATTTTTTTAAAACTATCTATTACCACAACAAACGTTCACTTGGAGGACATTTTAAGCTTAGATAATTTCCTTTTGGGTACTGGAATTAACATTTCCTTATTGGTCTCACCTATCCCATGGCTAATAATTGTACATTTGCCATAGTAACAATAACTGCAAACAGATAGATAGAGGGTATTGTTTGGTGTAGTTTCATGGTAACAGGACTTACTGAAATTGGCTATGGGAAACTGACAGGAGTCTGAGTCAAACGCAAACTTATGCGACTTGTGACATCACTGGATGAGTAGAGTAATAGAATAGAGCATTTCTTTCTCTTATCAGAAATCATGTTATTTCTAAATTAAGACATACAACAAAGAAATGGCAATCCTTTGCCCTATCAAACAATAACCTCTGAAATGAACAATCCAGATAACAATTGTTTCCAGCCATTTTCTCAGTCATAGTTGACTGAGACTTTGCCTTCAATAAAACAAACCCATACATGTCAACAAAAGTGCTCTGCAGGGAGGCAAACTGCCTGCAACTCCCATGTTGGGGCTTGCTGCCACACCCCCTTACTTTTAGATATAAACTTTACAGTCACACAACAGTAGCAAAGGAGGAACGCCTGAATATAGTGCATGTTAGCTTGCACTAAAAACAATACCACAGTGCCAACAATGCAAGACGACCAACAACCCAGTATGAATATGACAAAATGTGATTAGGCAGCTAAAACCCAATCAGATGGCCATCACAAAGAATATGATTACTATTAATATTAGTATTACAAAACATGCAACATGGGTTGTCATTACACTGCCAGAAAAATAAGGCAAAATTAAGCCTTGAGTTCCTCCTTCATTTTTAGTACCCCTTATATCCTTTTCAGACCAGCATAACATACAAAGTTAATGGAGCCCAGCACAGCCCAGCATAACTTACAAAGTTAATGAAGCCCAGCACAGCCCAGCATAACTTACAAAGTTAACGGAGCCCAGCACAGCCCAGCATAATTTACAAAGTTAACGGAGCCCAGCACAGCCCAGCATAACTTACAAAGTTAATGGAGCCCAGCACAGCCCAGAATAACTTACAAAGTTAACGGAGCCCAGCACAGCCCAGCATAACTTGCAAAGTTAACGGAGCCCAGCACAGCCCAGCATAACTTACAAAGTTAATGAAGCCCAGCACAGCCCAGCATAACTTACAAAGTTAATGGAGACCAGCACAGCCCAGCATAACTTGCAAAGTTAACGGAGCCCAGCACAGCCCAGCATAACTTACAAAGTTAATGGAGCCCAGCACAGCCCAGCATAATTTACAACATTAAGAGAGCCCAGCACAGCCCAGCATAACTTACAAAGTTAACAGAGCCCAGCAGCAGTTTCAGCATAATTTACAAAGTAAACGGAGCCCAGCAGCAGATTCAGCATAACTTACAAAGTAAATGGAGCCCAGCAGCAGTTTCAGCATAACTTACAAAGTTAGCAGAGCCCAGCAGCTGGAGCCCAGCAGCAGTTTCAGCAGAACTTGCAAAGTTAACGGAGCCCAGCACAGCCCAGCATACCTTACAAAGTTAACGGAGCCCAGCCCAGCATAACTTGCAGAGTTAACGGAGCCCAGCACAGCCCAGCATAACTTACAATGTTAACAGAGCCCATCACAGCCCAGCATAACTTACAAAGTTAACAGAGCCCAGCAGCAGTTTCAGCATAACTTACAAAGTAAATGGAGCCCAGCAGCAGATTCAGCATAACTTACAAAGGTAATGGAGCCCAGCACAGTTTCAGCATAACTCACAAAGTAAATGGAGCCCAGCAGCAGTTTCAGCATAACTTACAAAGTAAATAGAGGCCAGCAGCAGTTTCAGCATAACTTGCAAAGTTAACAGAGCCCAGTAGCAGTTTCAGCATAACTTACAAAGTTAACAGACCCTAGCAGCAGTTTCAGCATAACTTACAAAGTTAGCAGAGCCCAGCAGCTGGAGCCCAGCAGCAGTTTCAGCATAACTTACAAAGTTAACGGAGCCCAGCAGCAGTTTCAGCATAACTTACAAAGTAAACGGAGCCCAGCAGCAGTTTCAGCATAACTTAAAACATAAATAAATGTCAGTGCTTACTGTAGGTGACTCTGGCAGCAATGACGTGATTCCTACACATGTTTGTGTTTAAAATTCATGCTATGCATGCATGAGTCCTCCGTTGGGTCATAAAACAGGTCTTGCAGTTGTAAAACACTATAAAAGTGTGGGGGGGGGGCTCCTTCCCCCTCGCTCTGTTGTTCCGGCGCCTTTGTTCTCATATATGTCATTGAATGCAAACAGTAAAACAATTAGTTATGTACTCACCATAACGTCAGATGTATGTGGTCCATCTCACCCACATTCTTAACTGACAGGTTCGGAGCCAAGAATCGGCTCCGACTCGGCCGCTATTTACTAGCTGGAAGTCTCTGATTGGCTGGGCTAGCCCTAGTATCCCAAGATGCACCACGCCCAAAGCCCCAGATCTTGTTTGCCAACAATATAACAGAGTGACATACACAACCTCCTAGAAATAACACAAGGAGGAAGAGAGAAAAAATAACATCCTCAGAAGGGTCTAAGAACATAATCTCCTCCAAGTCCAACAGGTCAGGGGACGGTGGGCGGGTACTACGTAAGAATGTAGGCGAGATGGACCACATACATCTGACGGTATGGTGAGTACATAACTAATTGATGTAATGTGGTCCTATCTCACCACATTCTTAACTGACGGGACAGCGTCCCTAGCACCTACATTCTGGGAGGCTCACTGACAATACTCCTGAGCACTGTGGAACCAAAGGAAGCCCGGCCTCTAGACACCAAATCAAGCTTGTAATGAGAAACAAAGGTGTGCGGAGAGGACCAGGTGGCTGCAGCACAGATGTCATCCAAGGAGAGCCTAGCATGATAAGCTACTGATGCAGCCATGGCCCTGGTAGAATGAGCCTTAACTGGGAAGGGTAAATCTCTGCCTGCTGATGCGTAAATAAAGGAGATACAGTCCTTAATACATTTAGCAATAGTACCTTTAGTCACAGGGCTACCATTCTTGTTCTCTGAGAAGGACACAAACAATTGATCCGATTTCCTGTGGGGTTGTGTCCTGTGCAAATAAAACCTTAGTTGTCTATGAACATCCAACTGGTGGAATTTGAATTCCGCTTCATTTGAAAAGTTTGGAAAGAAAACTGGTAACTCAATGGATTGGTGAAGACAAAAGGTAGAAGATACCTTAGGAAGGAAGGAGGGGTTGAGTCTCAAGGAAACCCTATCCTTATGGAAGACCAAATATGAGGGCTTTATGGAAAGGGCCTGAAGCTCTGATACCCTCTTGGCTGAAGTAATGGTGACCAGAAAGGCTGTATTCCAAGACAAATATTTTAATCCACAAGTGTCAGCCGGTTCAAAGGGGGTAGAAGTTAAGGTTTGAAGCACCAAGCTTAAATCCCATGGTGAAACTGGTTGTGACAATGGCGGACGGAGTAACCAGGCTCCTTTCAGGAAGGCTTTACAAAGTTTATGGCCCATAAGGGAAGGCTCATGTGAGACGTGAAAGTTAGAAATGGCCGCCAGCTGTACCTTAATAGTGGAGGTAGCGGAAACCTGTTTGAAGAGCATAGCCAAAAAATCTAATACTGCCGACAAGGGGGCTGTGAAGGGATCTAGATTGTGTGCTTCAGCCCAGATAGCAAATCTTTTCCATTTGCTAGAGTATAGTTTTCTGGTAGACGACTTGTGGGAGGACAACAGAATATGCAACACCTCAGGTGAAAAGGAATGTAGTCTAACTAAGGATGGAAGTGGAGCAGCCATGCTGTCAACCTGAGGGTCCATAGGGATGGATGGAACTGACCCGACTGATGTGTCAACAAGTCTGGTACTGGTTCCAGAGTACAAGGGCCATCCACTGTATACTTCTGAAGAAAGGGGAGCCAAACTTGATGAGGCCAGTATGGTGCGATAAGAATCATCTTTCTTCCCAAGGAAGCTGCCTTCTGAATCACTCTTGATAACAGAGGGAACAGAGGGAAGGCATAGAGAAGACCTGGGGGCCAGTCGTGGGCTAGGGCATCCCTAGGTGACTCCCCCAGGAGGGGGATCAGATTGAAGTACCTGCTGCACTTGGCATTGAGGGGGCTGGCAAACAGATCGCAGCAAGGTTGACCCCACCTGGAGAAGATCTGAGTTGCAACTTGGTTGTTCAAGGACCACTCGTGAGGCATCAGAATAGCCCTGCTTAGCCTGCCTGCTATCACATTGGACTTCCCCGGAATGTGCGTTGCCACTAGAAAGCATTGAGAAGACACCGCCCAGTTCCACACTCTCATGGCCTCTCTGCAAAGGGGATAGGACATGGTTCCACCCTACTTGTTTAGGTACCAGACTACTGACATGCTGTCAGAAAGAATACCAATCATCCCCTTGGCAAGAGAGCTCTGAAGTGCTTGCAATGCTAGAAGCACTGCTCTCATTCCCAGGACATTGATGTGCAAGTGTACCTCGTGATCTTGCCATGTGCCTTGGACCATTCTGTCCAGATAATGGCCACCCCAACCTATCTGGGAAGCGTCCGTGATCACCGTGGCAGTAGGAGACAGGGGGGTCAATGGTCTCCCTATGTCTAGATTAGATGACTGAAGCCACCAATGTAGGTCTTGTTGGCATTGTTCAGTGATGAGAATGGGATAAGACAGAGGAAACTCCTGAAAGGACCACTGGACTGAGACCAGCCACTGGAGGATCTGCATATGTAGCCTGGCTAGCAGTACTAGCATGATGGTAGTTGCCATGGACCCTAGTAGTTGAAGAGCAAGTCTGACTTGGACTTTCTTGAGGGGTAGTAAGGCTAACTCCTGAGCCTGTAGCACTTTGTTTCTTTCTGTTGGAAGAAAGGCTCTCATTTGGACGGAGTCTAGCTCTGCGCCGATAAATGCAACACGCTGTGATGGCCACAACACAGATTTTTCCCAGTTGAAGGTAATCCCTAGGTATTGGCCCAATGTGATGGTAGCCTTCGTGGCTCAAACAAGTAGATGCCTGGAGGGGGCGGTGAGAAGCCAGTCATCCAGATAAGGAAAAACCTGGAATCCTTGACGTCTCAAGTGGGCTGTCACCACTGCTAAGCATTTGGTAAACACCCTGGGGGCTGTGGTGAGACCAAAAGGCAGAGCACGAAACTGGTAGTGACTGGCTCCCAGCTGGAAGCGTAGGTGACTCCTGGATGCCTTGTTTATCTTGATGTGGTAATAAGCATCCTTGAGATCTATGGAGCAGATCCATACTCCTTTTTCCAATAAAGGGAAAATGGACTGAAGAGTGACCATTCGGAACTTGGACTTCAGTACAAATCAGTTTAAATGGCTGAGGTCCAGAATGGGCCTCAGGTCCCCTTTCCTTTTTGGCACCAAAAATAATCTTGAGTAAGTTCCTGATCCGATCTGGTCTGAGGGGACTGGTTGGATGACTCCTTTTTCCAGCAGCTTTGAAACCTCTAGCGCTGCTTGATCTCTTTGACTGGGTGGAATGTCTGGGATTTTTCTGGATAGGGGAGGAGGTGTAAGAAAGGGAATGGTGTAACCTCCGGTAATTATTCAGAGCACCCATTGATGCTGAGTGATACTTTCCCAGGATAGAGGATGCCTCGAAAAATGGCCCCTGGCTGGCTCTGGAGTAGCACAGTCGGGCAGTCCCTCAGGGACGTTGGTAGGCGGATGCACGAAATGATTCATGGTCTCCTGAGTTGCGGGGGCCTCCTCCGCCTCTAGGGTGGTGCCTTCCAGAGTAATTCCCCCCTCCTCTGCCCCTGGAGGTGGGGGTCACCATGCTCAATGGGGAAAGACGTCTGAGACTTCCTGAACCACATCTTGACTCCCCTCTGTGCCTTGGGATAAGGCCTAGAGGGAGGCAAGAAATGGGCCCCTATGGCAGACAAAGTCTTATCCTCCTGCTCACATCTGGTGCGAGTGTCTTTCACTTTGGGTCCAAAGAAGGAGGACCCATCGAAGGGTGCATCAGTGAAGGAAGACTTGAAGGCTTCCGCGAAGTGACACAGGCGCATCCAGGCTTGCCTACTGAGGGCTATGCCTGAGCTAGCTGTCCTACCCACACCTTCGGCTGCATAGAATATGAGCTTCATGGATGAATTGACAATAGACAAAAGGGTAGACAACTGGGTGTTGACAGTCTGATTCACCGCCTCAGGCAAGTTCGACAGGGTATCTCCCAATTCCTTAAGGAGATCACTTTGGAACCTAGTAAAGTGGCAAAGATAGTTCAATGACCACAAAGTAAAGGTCGCTGAAGACAGGGTACGCTTCCCATACCGATCCATACTCCTGGACTCCTTGTTAGGAGGATGAATGGAAGCAGAAGCTTCTGCAACTTCTTGCTGAGTGGCAGACGCCACCACCATGGCATCTACAGGAACTCCTTTAGTTAGGAGCTTTTTCTCTGAGGGTGCAGACAGAAACTTGTTTGGGCAGCTGAGCACTGGTTCCACGGAGTCAGGGTGTTCCCAAACCCTTCGACAAATAAGTTCTAACAATTTGTCAAAGGGCGGAAACACCCAGGAGGCTGAAGTTTGGGCTCCGAAGGCTTTGAGGAGGACTGACTTGTCCTCAGATGGGGATTTGGAAGGCCAGTCACCTCTCTGCCTTAAAATCTCCAGAATATCGGAGAATGAAACATCATCGGAGGACGACTTGGGGGACCCCTCTGCGTCATCAAGGTCGGTATCAGAAATGATGGACTCATTCGGGGAGTCAACATGCTTCCTCTTGCACGACTTCTTTCTGGAAGGCTCCTCAGGTGATGAATCTGAAGGACCCTCAGAAAGCTGGGGGCCACGTATGGAAGTATCCTCGGGCCTTCTAGCCCTGCTGGTGTCAGAGGCTCCAGCCCCAGTATCAAAGGAAGCAGTAGCTGATTCAAGTGAAGTCACTGAAGACCTGGCCAGTGCGCTCCTCATGGCCTCGAATGTGGGTCCACCAGAATCTGAGGACTGACCTGTCTCCGAAACCACAATCGGAGTTGGGGTCCCCTTAGCTGAGGCACCAAGAGGGAGACTTGGAGCTGAGGGATGAAGCCCCAATGTATCCCCCTCGGGTCTGACCGAGGAAACCTGGGTGCCACAACCAGAAGATGGAGTCAAAAGGGCTGGAGCCGAGGTTGGAGCTGAAAGGCCTAATGAGGGTATCGGCGTGACCCCAGGACCTCACCCAATGCAGAACACCTCGGCTCCGATGACACAGAGGTGCCCGGAGGAGGAATAATCGGAACCGACAAGAGGGAAGGCTCCGGAGCCAACTGGGCTGGAGCGGAAAATAACCTGGCTAACACCGGCACCTGAAGGAGCCTCTGTACCACTCTATCCACATCTGAATCTGATAACCTGGAAGACGCGGAGGACACAGAAGGTGGTCGAGATATCTTACCCAGAGAATACAGGTTTAGACTAGCAGAAGGGCTCCAAATTGGCTCCAAGAGAATTGGAGCCGAAGCTGGCTCCAGTGTCACAGAAACCTCCTACGGCGCAGATAACAATGGAGCCGAGGAAGCCGACTCAGACACAGGAATTCCTTCCCTAGGCTCCAAAGCCAATGGAGCCGAGGAAGGTGGAGCTGTCTTCAATATCTTCTCTGATGGCTCCGAGGAACTAGACGGAACCAGAGATATCTTTTTTGGTTTAGATTTAGATTTCCCACTAGGGGAGGCAGACTCCAAAGCTTCTTCAAAGGCAGGTTTGACAAGGCCCCTGAGAATCAATTTATTTTTCCTCTCTTGCAAGACTCTAGAACTAAAGGAGTGACAAACACTACAAGATTCTTGCAAATGAATGGTGCCCAAACAATACACACAGATGGCATGGCCATCTGTTAAAGAAATCTTATAAGAACATTTGGCACACTTTTTAAAACCAGAAGGCTTATGCTCCTTCTGATCTTTGCCTGACATGGTAATTCACAATAAACCACACACAAGATAAGGAAGGCAGGAGGAAGGGACTCTAACTTAAAAGTCCCAACAGAGTTAACAGATACAGGAGAGGGCTAAGGCCCTCTAACTTAAACGGGCCTAGCGCATCAAACACAAGGATGCCGCAAAAAAACTTAAACTAAGCTAGTTGAAGAAAGGGGCTCTAACTTAAGCACCCCTACAGACGTAACAGACACCGGAGAGGCTAAGGTCCTCTAAATTAAACTTTAAATTTAAAATCCACAAAAACTAAAAAAATTAACTGAACTAGTCGCAAAACACAGGATACACTCAACATAGCTGTAAGAACAGCTTTTGACAGAAAATTTAGAAAAATAAGCTAAAAAAACAGTTTAAATAAGGTACTTAGCCACAGCCAAGCTCGAGACCACGTCTGTACACTACGAGCGGCAAACGAGATCTGAGGGTTTGGGCATGGTGCATCTTGGGATACTAGGGCTAGCCCAGCCAATCAGAGACTTTGAGCTAGTAAATAGCAGCTGAGTCGGAGCCGATTATCAGTTCTGAACCCGTCAGTTAAGAATGTGGGGAGATAGGACCACATTACATCATAATTTTTGAACATGCATACATTTCTGCAAAGCTAATTACCCATGTGTGTGTGTGTGTGTGTGTGTGTGTGTGTGTGTGTGTGTGTGTGTGTGTGTGTGTGTGTGTGTATGATGTGTGTGTCTTTGTGTGTGTGTGTGTGTGTGTGTGTGTGTGTGTGTGCATGTCTAAGCATATAGAATTTATCAGGAAAGAATACAGTTGTCTTTTTTAGGAGTATAATATATAGGGCCATAGGCAACTCTATCCACAATGGATGTGTCTCCTTCTCTATAAATTGTCATTATAAAGATATTGTGTCATGTTATGATTTTCATGGGACTGTTCTGTGTGATAGACATTTTTTTTCTGTTGTGTTTTGCAATTAATCTTTATAGAGCATGGTACCCAAGGATATTCACTAATCCAAAGTTGACAATGTGCACATGTGAGAGCACTGTCAGAGTCTTCCGAAGAAGATGGTGATGAGGATGATGATGATGATGATGAGGTGCCTGGACCCACACCTGCCTGAGACATCCTGCCTACACCCTGGAGGAGATGTCAACATGACTGGGATAGTGACAGTTTTGAGGAGGAGATCTGGGAGGTCATGACTGATGTGTTTTGAACACAGGTAAGGGACATGATGGGGACCTTCTTTGATGAGATGGCATGGGCTATGTAGGATTCATTCAGGATGATAGCTGATGAGATCATTTGGGAGTCTGATCCACATCAGCCTGGTCCCTCTAGTCAGTAGGTACTGTCTGTGTGCTCCACTTGTGTTATGCTGCCAACCTGGTGATTGCCATTTGATTGATTGGACTGTATATGTACTCTTTTGCATGCATGTCATGTATTTGTCATGCCTATGTGTTATCAACATAGGTTCATAGGTTCATAGGTTTATACTAGGCTATCTGCCCTAAGGCATTTATAAGCCTAGCCCAAATTTTTGTGGCTTACGCCACCCCTTATATGAAAAAATACTGTGCCCATTAGTTTGTTGTGCCTCTGTCCAGCAGTGACACAGAGATGATTCCCGGGGTAAACCTACGATCTCCCATCCACAGGTCTTGATTTCTCTTGAACAGAGTCAGCGAGGTGCTCTGCCTCACATGGACCGGGATTTTATTCCACAGCATGTGTGACACTTACTTTGGTTTCAATGTGTGAATGACATGTTACACTGTCTACACACATTCAACTGTCCATGCATTGTGGCAGTTAACTTGCTGACAGTGCTGCAACAGGCAGCCTGTAAACACGTGTCTTACTTGGACTAACAGTGTCATATACCCTGGATTTCTGTTTTGCCATATCAGGTATGTGTAACATACAAACATGTCATTCCATGTGTTTTTGGATGACATTTGTCATGATGTCCCACTGTGATGATGTGGGGCTATTTCCTGGTTTGGCAATACTGATGCCATGTTGTATCATATAAAGGCATATCCTGTCTATGTACAGTCCACCTTTTCTGACTGCATCGAACAGCAAGTAATGCTAATCTGTACACAGTGTTACAGGATACACATTTTCTCACAGTACATTACACAACATTTGTTGTATGTGGCATTTCCACACCCATAATGTAATAGTTGCACACATTATAACTGTATATGTGTGTGCGTATAGTAGGATACATACTGGCACCTAAATGTACTTTTGACAGGTGAGCATTCAGTGATTTACTGCTGATTTGCTGTAATGATGCTCACAGGAGTGTCCTCTGCTCTGTAAAGAATAGGGTAGTTGACATACACCTGCATCTCTCTTTATCTGACATTTGCATGACACTATGCACTGAATTCAGTAAACCCTACATGGCTTACTAAAACTGTTGGTGCATTATGCCATGATGCATACATGGTAGCTCACCTATTTGCATTCTGTAAGTGGCTGTACATGGTGTGTAGAGCCAGGCAATCCTGGTAAGCATTGTGCCATGCTAATTACAGCATAATCAACTGAAGTGTATGTTAATCAACCAATCCAAGATGGAGGAGCTATTCAACAAGTTATAAAGTAACAGTGTAGACTCAGTGCTGTTTTTTTCTGAGAATTTGAAACCTATTGCAATACAGCCATGGAAACTACACTATACGGACAGAATGTTAGGGTCTGCTCCTGCTGTTTTGCATGTGTATGTGCAACAGGCTCAAGTCTATGCTGCTGCTGCTAATACACCACTGACAAGAAGGAAAAAGGTGTTTAGTCCCAGTTTAACTATTCATGGTCTGCATGAGGTAGAAATAGTACAGGACTAAAGGTGGATAGAGACACACTACAGTAATTCTGCAACCTCTGTCATCCTTAACTGAAAGCAAGGGCAAACTGAGGGGAACCAATACCTGTTGATACAAAGGTATGTGTAGTGCTTAGAATTGTATTTACATGAACCTTGCAGAAATCAACAGGGAACATGCTGGTGGTGTCACAGGCATCAGAATGCAGAATTCTACATCAATTCATGAATGTTATGCTACAGCATGCCAGTGACTACATATATTTTTTCTGTACCCCTTAGGATAGCACTACAACAATGTAGGTTTGTACCTCAAAGCACACTTCTCTGAAGTCTCGGGTGCCATAGACTACACCCACACATATACTGAAATCAAAGCATCACCTGGGGGACAGGGAAGGATCGACATAAACAGAAAGGGCTTGCACTCCATTAATTGCCAGGTAATGTGTAACACTAAGGGAATCATCCTGAATGTGTGGGCTGGCATTTATGGTAGTTCCCACAACTTCCATATGTGGCACAATTCTCAGCTCTGCCAGAGGTTTTCCAGTGGGATATCTCCTAAGGCCATTTCCTGGGAGATGCAGATATGCACTCAAACCATGGCTGATGATGCCCATCATAAATTCACAAGCACCCATGGAAGAACAATATAACAAGGTACACACTCAAATAAGAAATATCATTGTGCATATATTTGGGCTGCTGAAGTCACAGTTTCAGTGTCTAGATACTTCAGGTGGGTACTGCAGAATAATATCAGTACTTGTGCTGAAATTTTCACTGTTTGTGTTATCCAACACAATATTATCATGAGAAAACAGCTGCACAACACCAAGGGTAAGGGACACACATTCCACCACCACTCTCAAGGTCACCACAGACACATGCAGGTGAGGACTCAGAGGGGGGACCACCAGCCACTATGGGTATAGTTAGATGTAGATATGCACAATATGCCCCTGCCCTGGCCAAGAGACAATGGATAGCACACATGCTCACCACCTAAGGATTGCAAATTTCATCCTGTGCACATAAATATAGTAAAATTGATACCAAGCAATGCTCACAACTTTTACTTACTCATGTAATGGCTGTGTACTGCTAGAATTATCTAAACTGCAGGACTGTCAAGGTAAGTGCTAAACCTGGAACAGGAAAATAAATGGGTAAGAACACAAATGAACGGCAGATACTTGCATACTGTTACTTGCAAATGTACCTAAGTAAAAGGTGTGTGAATTGTCCAGCAATGACATCAGTATGTGACAGCACTGACATATGTCAATAGATATCTGCTGTTTATCAGCTAATAGGCCTCATGAATCAAAAATACAAACAATGCAGAAACATTCCCAAGTCCCTAATCATCCCTATAGTCTTGTAACTGGAGCAATAAACTGTAGCAACTTATCAACAATTTCATGGTATTAATCACAAGAGTAAAAAGGCTGTAAGAAAGCAGAACAATTTTCAAAAGAGCATCACCAACACATACATACTAAGCACTCAAACAACTATGCACTTCGTGCATCAGAAAAAATACATATGTATCCCTGAATCCAAAAGATAGAAGCAATGTGATGGCACAGTTATCATCATTTGCACAGGATGTTGTTTGAGGTGGCAGGAGACCAAGGCTGACACAAAAGTAATGAGTGTGTATGAGTAAGAAAGACAGGCAGGTAGAAATGTGTCTAATTATCAAATGCCAATAAAACAGAATGACCTGCAACGCTCAAGAATGCCTCATGTTCTTGTTATATGTGTTTCTATATGGAGACTCAATGTGAAATGTATATGTGTGTGTGTATGTGTGTGTGTGTATGTGTGTGTGTGTGTGTGTGTGTGTGTGTGTGTGTGCGTGTGTGTGTGTGTGTGTGTGTGTGTGTGTGTGTGTGTGTGTGTGTGTGTGTGTGTGTGCGTGTCTGCAAGCAGCCTTGTGTGTGTTTGTGTGTGTGTGTGTGTGTGTGTGTGCACATTTGTGTAAGTATCTGCATGAACACAGCCAAGCGCTGTGCTAGTTCTCCATCTTAGCATGCCGGACAGGTGTGAGTCATGCATGGTAAAGGTGTCAGTTCATTGTTGCCCCCGACTATGAGACTGGCTCTGCCAGGAGTTGCATTGGCACATCCATGTCCATAGTCAGATGTGCTGGTGCTATCGGAATGTGATTGATGTCTGCTGGATGAGCTCACAACTATGCCCATGTCCACGACCCTGTGGCCTACATCATCTGGGTGTGGACATCTCAACCACTGATGGAGTAGTAGAAGTAGTGCCACTATGACAGCAGGATCAGACATGGACATTATCTAACAGCAGATGATGCTGCTGACCTACGGCCACACGGATGCGGTTCCCCTCCCAGCAGACATTCCATCACAGACACTGCCCATTCCATGGTGTCATTCATCTGATCCATTGAAACAGCCACACAGTAGAGGCAGTCACACATGTTAGCCTGTGCCACACCTAGAATCCTAAGCATGTCCTCAGAGGCCCTAGTGGAATGTGCCTGTGCCTCTATGATGTCCCTCAACATATTTCGAGTGGCACATAATGACATACCAGGATCAGTTGGAGGGTGGATAACAGGCGTCCTGCAAGCACCCCTACCAACCCTCCTGAATTGCAACTTGCCCACACTTTGGCTAAAGCCAGAGTCAGATGGCACTGAAGCCGCATTAACCACACTACCCTGATCAGGTGTGTCACCCTCTATCTGTCCAGTATCTGAGGGCTCAGTGGAATGGGTGTGCATGGGTATAATGACTGTGTCCGAAAGCAACACTGGGACTGGGTGAGTCATAACCTCAGTGTCAGATTCAACCTCTGCCCCCCCCCCCAACTATATGTCCTGTAATAAATAGTTGAAACTGAAATTTGGCTGACACATCCATCCACACCCATGTGCACTGGACAACTGTATTGCATAACTCAATTAATTCATCAAGAGGTACAGAAAAAAATTTCCAGGAAGTATTAATCAAATTATATATTTTAGTATACCAGCAAATATATATATTTTGTCATATATAAGTTTACCTGGAAGCTTCTCCTGGGACACACTTGTCCTTCCAGCCACATCAACACCAACAGCGCAATGGTGCAGCGGTTACCTTCTTGCCTTACAGCAAGAGGTTCTGCGGTAATATCTGTGTGGAGTCTGCATATCCTCCCTGAGTTTGTCTGCATTTCTTCCAGGTGCTCCAGTTTCCTCCCACGTTACAGAGACATGTGTCAGGAGCGTTTCTCCTCATGCCTCTGCTGAAAATTGGCTTTGTTCCAAGTTAGACTTTTCCCAGTAAACAAATGTTAAATAAATAAAATAAATAAATAATTAAACATTAAGCACACAGCGCGCAGTGTCCACTGAGCTGTATGGATCTCTGACAATGGACAGGAACTCTTCATTTGGTGTCAATGGGGACTCAGTAGTAGGACCACCAAATTTAGCCAGTCGTTCTTGGGCAACTGCAACTGCTCTCTATCAGGCTGATGAAATTATATCAGTACACCTGATTATAATTCCTTCTGTAACCTCCTACTGCATTGACATTGTTCACTAACTCGTTCCAACTCTGCATTCTGGCAGCCATATTCCCATGTCCTCTCTCAAGCAGAAAGGCTCTATGGGACCTGAAAACCTGAATTATCACTTCATTTTCAGTCACTGAAAGGGGGTTTATGTGGATTTGTAGGCATGGGTGCCATATTCTAAAATGACATAAAACAGAGAAGGATAAAACACAAATATCACATAACTAATGTCTTGCTTGTGTATGCTTTTGCCAACATTAAGCACTGAAAACACACTTTTCATTTAGTAAAACTGAAGGTTTTGTGGTTGTCCCACCTCCCCCTCAGACACAAGCCAAGGGCTGACCAGACCAAGGAATACCAGTTAAGTAATGTATTATGTTCCCCACTGAAAGGTCAGGATGCATACACATTTTCAACAGAAAAGCACTTGAAATGCACTTTTGATCTTGCAACACACAATGGTAGGTGGATCCCCACCACCAAAAGAACAAACAAATGGTTTGTGTGAACTAATGAATTCCACAGAATTAATGATATATATGATCTCCACACAATTATCAGAATGTGTGCACATTTACAACAAAAAATAATGATTGGCAGTCATTTCTCACTGTGCCCACCACTCCCCCTGTAGCCATCTCAGAAACATACCACCTGTATCAGTACCACATATGATGCATTTCTCTCCAGTAGCATAGGACACTGTGAGATCAAACTGTAAAAATAATACTGCTGATGAAAGTTTATAACCTGTCTGTCTGTGAAATGTAAATGCCTGCCAGAAATGGCTGTGCCAACAGCGAAGTATAAAAAGTGCATACAGATAAACATTCCATTGTCCCCTGGATATATAAATAGATTTGTAACGTTTACCAAATCTAGACTGTACTTGAATAATACAAGCATACCTTGGCCAAATTAGAAGCCTTATCTAATGGTAAATCACCATCAAAGGAATACCAAACGTCTGTTTTGTCCAAATACACAAGTCTCCTCACCTCCACGGTTACCTTTTTATAGTGTAGATTCAACCATCTGAATCGTGAATATGCAAATGAGGTATGAACTCATTAAAATTACTGAATACCAGACTTTTGTAACTGATGTAAACAGTGTAAACTCTACAACACTGTTATTTGCTAATGGCTTGCAACTGCAAATAACGTGAAAGAGAGAGAAAGAAAACACAACAGAAATTCAGACAACCTTCCGTGCAGTGTGTGTGTCACTGAGGATACACTTACAGAGTGTGGAACTAACATGAGTTTTTAAATTAAACAAAGCAACACACATTTGGCATTTCTGTTCAGTAATTGCCAAACTTTCCTGCCTGTTCTGAAAATATTGACTGTCATGTATTTTTATCATACAGTTAAAGGACAATCATACACAATGAGCTATAGACAGCATGTCTAAGATTACAGCACAAATAAGGGAAGAATGAACACAATACGAAGAGAAGATAGAGCTGCATCTGTGCAAACATATTCATAAATTGTTGTGTGATCACTCATTGCACAAAATATGTAACCCTCGCATGTACAACCAACTGAGAATGTACAAATGTATGTCCTGTTAATACTGTAGAGGAAATGTGAATTGCTTGTTTACACATGATATGATTACTGCTGCAAAGCTGTGTCTGTGGCTAAGAGAGATAACACACTCCCACTGTGTTATGTAATTTAATTACTATGATAACTGAAATCCAGAGCTGAATAATTCTTGGAGATGTGTTAAACTATTTTTTTCTTTTTTTTTTCTCTGTTATTAATATTTATTCAGCACACGGCTTAGTGCACACATAATGAAATGCGTAAATATTTAAATATTAATGTCAGTAAATATTTAACAAATAATGTCAGTAAATATTTAAAAATAAATGTCAATTGCCTTAGGAAGCTCAATCACGCTGTGGCAGTCAGCACTTAAGATAATAATGACAGCATAACTTACACTTGTGAACCGATTGTATATAGCTCACCTTGTAAAGTCACTGAGGCATACAATACACAAGACAGGTCGATGAAGATTCAAGTCCATTTTTTTATGATAAACAATCATATACATTCTTTATACAAATTATGTATATTAGCTTTTCCCTGTAATATTTGCTCATTGCTCACCTGTATGCAAACAGGGTTCACTGCTGCAGACAAAAAAGAAACATTATTACTTGCAAAAAACAAATATTGTAAATTGTTTTGCCTTCCTTTGGGCAAACATGCTAAGCAGCATTGCTTGGTGGTAAGCACTCTGGACAGTACTGAGTGTGAAAAATACACCTGCTGCCTAGCTTTCCCTGTGGTACCAGGTGTAAGATCGTGACCACTAGACAAGTTAGCCAGGGTTATAATCCAGCACATTTCATTTTTTTAAATAGTGTTTCATTGTAGTTTATATAAAAAGCAACAATATAAAGATAATTATACATAACAATAACAATAACTATGTATAGCAGGCTGATTGAGCATACACACGATATATGAATTATTTTGTGTAACTGGGAGTATCATGACAATTATGATTCTGTAATTAAAAATGTGTTTTCTGCCCTGGGATGAGCTTCATACTTTATTAACAGTTATCTGTACAAGTCACATAACACAAATATAGCTGTAAAACAGAATGTAGAACTCATAAATCTACTCTGAAAGTAATACAGGTACACACATTTTCAGTATATTGTCACGCAATACTCCTGCATCACACCTGAGAATGGGTAATTGTAGTACAGCACTACTCACTCTTTAATGTGTACATTTATTTAATGGTCGTGTTTGCCAAATACTTCTGTGGCAATGAGGAAAAACACCTCTGTGGAAGTACATGTATTCTCTAATTTACATAGCTTTGAATCTCACATTGCAGAAATTACTTTTATCAGTGTGTAAGACCTCACAAAATATGTGTCAAGTCATAAAACCGATATACCCAATTCAGGTCTTAAAGTCAAGTCATTTAACATACCAGTGTTGTCCACTGGACAAACTTTTGGCAGCAGACAAGCTCCTTCATGCCCAAGGTGGTATCCAGTCTGGTTCTTAATCAGTCCATTCATTTGCTTACCTTCTTTCCTAACCCACAGAACAAAGGGGAACGGATACTGCACTCCTTAGATGTGCACAGACAACTGAGATTCTACTTGGACAGGACTAAACCTCAAAGGAAATCTGAACAACTGCTGGTGGCATTTGCTGCAGGGAGAGAGGGGAAAGCTATTTCAAAACAAACCATTTCAAAATGGATAGGCCACTGCATTCATTTCTGCTATAAGCACCATGGAAAACCTATCCCACAGGGCATCAGACCCCATTCAACCAGGGCTGCATCTACCTCTACCGCCTTTCTCAGGGGCGTCCCTACTAGGGACATCCTAGAAGCTGCTACCTGGAGTTCTGTACATACTTCCATCAAGCATTACCATTTGCCAATTTTCTCTAAATCCAGGGCTGGTTCTGCCACTGCAGTCTTGCAGGGCCTTATAGATGGTCCTAATTATATTTAAATTCCTCCTCCCAACCTTA
This sequence comes from Protopterus annectens, assembly GCF_019279795.1. NCBI lineage: Eukaryota > Metazoa > Chordata > Ceratodontiformes > Protopteridae > Protopterus > Protopterus annectens. The sequence goes on along the minus strand of NC_056729.1, from coordinate 1,638,466,437 downwards.
GCTTTGGGAATCTACCCAAATGTAATGACTGCAACAGTGAAACACGAAGAACATAGTACAGTTGTGTACACTTACCATAAATGTAGATGTTCGAGTGTATTCACTGTTGCAGTCCTGGTTACCTTCCCTCCAGCCCCCTTTCTTCTTTTGGCTATACCTCTACTCTCACTTACTATGCTCTATAAGCTTTTTGGTGTATTTACTTTTTTGTTGGAGGTATATCCTTGGATTTATAGATTTAATTGCTTCCCAATAGGGGGGCACCTGACATCTGGGGCAAGAAAAACTGATGTAATGGCATAGTCTGCATGTTTTATACCTCTGACGACCTGACATCATGGAAGAAGGGACAGCAACTGACGCAGGACCCAAGTCTTTGTTAATTAGGCCAACTGAGGGGTACTGCAAGCAGATAACCCAAATGTAATGACTGCAAAAGTGAAACACAAAGAACATCACTGATGGCAGTTCTGAGGCTGAGGACTAGATTCTCACTGTCTCCATGCTTGACAGGCATGCACCTCCAATTTTTCCTACCTGTCCCAAATAATGCTGGCCCCCAGACATTTGTGTCCATCACCATGCCTGCTTATGTCTTGTTTGTCTTGTTTGTCTGCACCTGCTTCTTCACCTACCCTACCTACCTGACCCTCACATTTCTATGTCTCTTCCCCAACATTCCTCTCTTTTTGAGATTCAAAAAAAATAAAAAATGGGCACCTGTCCTAGAAAAAAAAAATTGCCCATGCATAGTTCTCCACTTCAAATATGTGTCTTCCCAGCACACTTGACTTGGTAGAATTGGCTATGCAACATAACTGCATTATTGTCACCCATCTGTGTTGTAGTGACATTCCAAATTCATCCCATTTTCCATTCATCTTCCCATGACACGGTTAAAGAAGTTGATACTTACAGCTCTTTCCTATTTTCCTCCTGCAAATTCCTATCTTGCTTCCCCTTTGTTCATCCACTGCTTGTCACCCATTTCACCACTTTCCTATCCACCTCATTTTTGTCCTCTTCATTTGCACAGAGTTTCAGCCTCACACACCAATGCCGAGTGATGGTGACTGGCTGTTCATGTCCTATGGCAAAAACTGGTGAGTGTTTGCTGTCATCTGGACTAGCCTGGTTATCTCCATGCAATGATGTTTAAACTCACTGCACTAAAGAAACATAGAGTTAAAGCAGAGTAAAGGAAGTACTTGAAAAGATTTACTTGGACAGTTATTAGACTGCTGAATGCAGAAAAATGCAAATTCCTGTGTAGAGTGTTGACATAAATCACTTGACCATGACTTTTTTTATACAGTGGTTTGAAGGGTATGATTTCAGATGCATCTCTCATCATTTCTTACTGTGACGATATGTGTGTATTACTTTTTGCATCACAAACGAATATAAAAATATCTCCTTCAATTCATCTCATCCATCTAAATACTCATCTAATGCCATGTGCAAACTGTCCTTACTGTGACGAAGCATGCAGCACACACACTGTTCAGGATACATGGCCAGATACAAATATTCAGCATATCTACCAAGTCATTAAATAATCATTTCAAAGCATGTACCACCCCTTCTCATTTTGAGAAAGCTGGACACACTCTTAAATTGTGATTTGAACTGAACCCTGCAAAACAGGTAATAGTTGTACAACATATGATAAATATACAGAACCAACTGATATTGCCAAAATCCTGGCAGATAGGTTCAGTGCTAGCTTTACCCCGCTCTCACCCCCTAAAGGGCCCATCTCTATACTGGAAGAATGCAAAGTTCCTGTAATCACGGCTGCACAAGTAAAAATGACATTCCCCAAAGCCAAGAGTACAGCATCCATGGGACCTGACAACATCCCAGGCTGCGTTCTACATGAACTACAGAACGAACTGGCACCCCACCTAAGTATCACGTTCAATCATAGACTCACCTCAGGCTTTTTGCCCACTGAATGGTGCACAGCCACAGTTATCCAAAAAGAGGGAGCCACCACGGACCCTGGGAACTACCGCTCCATTAGCCTGATGTGCCTGGTCTGCAAGGCTATGGAATGTATCATGATGGAACTTATAATCAATGACATTGGTAATCTCCATACTCTGGACCCCACCCAGTTCGGGTTTGTAAAAGGCAGATCATGTCTCCTAAACCTGATAGACTTCTCTGAAATGGTCATCAAAGCTGTAGATGAGGGTAAGGTGGTTCACACAGCCTATCTGGATCTCACCAAGGCTTTCGACACCATCCCCTCACTCTGGAATTATAGATAAACTCACTAAACTAGGTATAAATCCCTATGTCACAAGATGAGTTGCCAACTGGCTCACTGACAGAACCCACACCATGAAATTAGTAGACTCCAAATCTGAATTTAGACCAGTGACAAATGGAGTACCACAGGGTTCAGTCCTGGGTCCTCTCCTGTTTGGTATCTACTTCTCTGAAGTACAGGCTAACACAGAAAGTCTTTGGCTATGGAAGTTCACAGATTGTGAGACAGAGGTGATCCCCAGGGTGAATTTCCTATCTCCCATCCAATCATCAAGATTTTTCTTGAAGAGTGCTAATGAGAAGCTTTGTTTGATATAGATAGGTAGTTTGTTCCAGAGTATGGGAAGTCTCTAGGACAGGAATCTATCCCTCCAGCATGTTCTGTTTATTGTGATGATAAGGTTTAGGTCCCTAGAGTGTGTAGCTCAGAGGGATTGGGATTTCTTTAAGTGGAGTAGGTTCAACAGCTCTGGGTTTAACATAGCTTTGTATTTTAGGCAGAGATAGCCTCTGAGTAGGCAATATGCGACGGAGTAAAGCTGGAGTTTTTTGAGATGGTCAGCATAGGGCATCTGTTTGAGGCCAGTAATCCTTTTTGTGAGGTATTTCTGTGGCCTTTCCAGTTGTTGTAGATGTCTTGTGAGGGAATGCCAAAAGGGGCATTGTATTCTATAATGGGTCTAATGAGTGACGAGTAGAGGGGAACAATGACCTCTTTTTTCCTGGATGAGAAACCTTTTGTGATGAGGTGTGCCATGTAGAAGGATTTCCTGACTACTGTGGCGATGTGACTATCAAAGGAGAGACTACTGTCCACCTGTGTCCTAAGGTCTCTTATCACACTTTTGGTGTTAAGTAGACTACCACCTATGTGGTAGTTCATGGGTACAGAGTTTTTTACGTAAAGGGATGACAATGCACTTTTTGGCATAGAGCTTGAGGCCATGGCTTTGACACCAGGCATCTGTCTCAGTGAGGCCCTTTTGTAGGATGTCCACATCATTAGGAGTTTTGATTATGGCTCCTAGTTTGCAGTTATCTGTGAACTTAATTAGCCAAAGACCTTCTGTGTTGGCCTGTACTTTAGAGAAGTAGATACCAAACAGGAGAGGACCCATGACTGAACCCTGTGGTACTCCACTTGTCACTGGTCTGAAGCTGGATTTGGAGTCTGCTACTTTCACAGTGCAGGTTTTGTCAGTGAGCCAGTTGGCAACCCATCTTGTGACATAGTGATTTATCCCTAGTTTAGTGAGTTTATCTATAATTTCAGAGTGGTAGATGGTGGTGAAACCCGTGGCGAGATCTAGATAGGCTGTGTGAACCACCTTACCCTCATCTACGGCTTTGGTGACTGCTTCAAAGAAGTCTATCAGGTTTAGGAGACATGATCTGCCTTTTACAAACCCAAACTGGGTGGGGTCCAGAGTATGGAGATTACCAATGTCATTGTTTATAAGTTCCATGATGATACATTCCATAGCCTTGCAGACCAGGCTCATCAGGGTAATGGAGCAGTAGTTCCCAGGTCCATGGTGGCTCCCACTTTGTGCATTGGGACAACCATCGCTGTGCGCCATTCAGTTGGTACAAAGCCTGAGGTGAGGCTATGACTGAACATGGTACTTAGGTGGGGTGCCAGTACATTCTATAGTTCATGTAGAACGCAGCCTGAGATGTTTTCAGGTCCCATGGATGCTGTGTTCTTGGCTTTGGAGAGTGTGGTTTTGACCTGTGTAGCTATGATTACAGGAACTTTGCATTCTTCTGGTATAGAGATGGGTGCTTTAGGGGATGAGAGGGGGGTAAAGTTAGCACTGAAACTATCTGCCAGGACATTGGAAACATCAGTTGGTTCTGTATATTTAGTGCCATTGTGCTGTAACTCAGAGCAGACATGAGTGTTGCCATTGAGATTCTTGACATAGCTATAGAATGCTTTGTTGTTTTCTTTAGAATCAGTGGTGATTTTGTTTTCGTAACTAGCTTTGGAGGATTTTATGAGAAATCTCAGCTTCTTACTGAGGTTGACCAAATAGTTCCTCCAGTCATGGGATTTTACTCTTTTTTGCAACAGTTTCTTTCTTCTGTTGTAGAGTTTGTTTATGGCAGGGCACCACCAGATTGGTCTCCTTTTTTTGGAGGATAGCATTTTGGTTCTGTTAGGGATTGCATGATCCATGCACTCTTGTAAATGCTTATAAAGTGCATTTGTGTAGGATTCAGCAGTCATACCTCTATTGTCTTGTCAGCATGGGTGTCATGAAATTTTCCACTTCTGTTTTAAGAAGCATGAAGTTGTTTTTGGAGAAATATTTTATGGTGGTTTCCCTAATGAGGGGTGGGGGTGGGATGCGGATGTCTAGGGTGATTAGCTTGTGGTCGGATCTGACCAATGAGGAATTGACCTCTGGTGTGTAACACCGGTTGCCCATGTTGGTAATGACCAGGTTTAGGATACTGCTGCCCCTGGTGGGGGTGTGGATAAGTTGATCCAAGACATTGTAATTTATGAATTCCAGAAAATGTTGAGCACAAGAGTTGGTCATGAGTAGTTTTTCCAGTTAATGGTGGGGTAGTTGAAATTGCCCATTATTAGGTGTTAGGTTGTACCCTATTATTTTCCACTGTATCAAGAAATGAGGATTGGGAATCCTGGGGTAAGGTGGGGCATATGTAGCAAGCTACAATTTGGCCAGAGTTAGTTGCACTTGGATAATCTCGGATGCATTATGCTGAGCAACTAGCCTGGAGGTGTATATTTCCTTAATGAATATGGAAATGCCTCCGCCTTTTGTTTTTCGGTCCTGGTCAGGTGGCCGAAAGGTGTGGTATGAATTATAGCTTGGTAATGCAGAGGTGCTCTCTGGAGCCTTGAACCAGGTCTCTGTCACTGCACAGATGTCAATGTTCTCCAGTTTAAGGAGTGCCTCGAGTGAGTGCATTTTGAGGTTTAGACTTCTAGCATAGAGTAGCATTACCCACAGATTTTGCTTGCTTGTACCTATTACAGTGGTGAATTTGTCATCTGCACCTTTACTAAAAAAGGCACTATAGGAGTGGCAAGAGCCTTAGCCAGTATCCGGAATCCCAAGGGTGACAGGTGCAGGCCATCACTGGCAAAGCATCGTGGTTTGTCGATCATGTCATCCCAGGCAGACAGATACTGGATCCCCTTTGAATGACACCAGAGGCTTAGCCAATTGTTGAAGTCAATCATTTTGTCCTTGTACTGTGGTATCATTCTTTGTGATGGCGGGATGCTACTCAGGGCTAGGGTCATACCTGCCTGGGCTACAAGATCGGACAGCTCCTCCATATCTCTTTTCATGTAGTCCAAGGATGTATGTCTCAGGTCATTCACACCAACATGGACAATGACAGAGTCATATTTGTACTTGTTGTAGAGTGACCTATGTGAGTGCGTTATGCGGCAGATCCTGGCACCCTACTGGCACCCTACAGTAACTTTCTCCTTGTTTAGCCTGGTGAGTGGAACATCAGTGTGCCTGACTAGAGAATCACCTATGACTAGAGTGTTGGGTATGTTGTTATGCCTTATGGGCTGCGGTTGAGTGGCTCACTGAGTTTGTGGGCTATGTGTCATTTGGGTTGTGTTGGGGGGGTGGAGGTTGCTTGTGTTTTCTGCTTTGGAGTTTTGCTTGGGCAGATTTTTATTGAGAGCTTCCGTAAAGGTAGGTGTGTGTTTTGTGCTGCTATGTGTGTGTTTTGTTGGTGTAGGTTTTGAGGGACTATGTGATGAGTGTGGTGTGGTACAAGTGTTTACCTTTTCCTCTTGACTGTCTAGTCCAGTCCTGCGTGAAGAGAGCTTTGCTTCCAGTTTGGCTATATAAGTGCATCTCTCACAGGTTGTAGTGTTGGGTGATAGGAGGAGAGGGTTGTCTGTTTACATGAGGCAATTGCTGCATTGCCCCAAGATGCCCAGATTCATCAGGTAGACAGGGAAAACACCGGGAGCTGACCCTTAGACATGCCTGGATAGGTGCTTATTTATTAAGTACTAAAAATTTTTTTCCTCTAGACAAGTGAGGAAAGTTGAGTGCTGTAGTAATTTGTAACTTATTTATTGCTTACAATAAGTTCTGAACAAGTGCTGAGCTTAAAGAAACAAATTTGAGTGCTGAAACTAAAAAACTGGATAGTTCTAAAAACAAAATTAAGCTAGAAGGCTTCCTTCCCACACAGAAGGCTTGGGGGCTCAGAAGCTTACAAACAGTCCTGGATATAGCAAATCTGTATCTGGACTAGACTACTTACAGGAAAGGCAGGAAACAAGCTTAGAAAAATTTTTTTTTTTTTGCTCAGTATTTGCAATGGTGGATATTTTATTGAGTTATTCTGTTGTTATCATTGGGAACATTCCATTATTGTCAGCATCTGCACAAAATGCTAGGCATTTCTGTGTTTTTCCTCCATTAAATGACTAACCCTCTTCTTTTATATTTGAAAGAGGAGTAACCTAAGATTTTGTATTGACCAAAAATAAACTTCTCTGTTTCTTCTTGTACTAAATGTGTGCCCTGGAGAAATGCTACATGAGAATTATTTGACTTTAAATAATTAATCTGCACACTGTTACTGTTATTTAGCAAATTACTATTTATAGACAGAAAGCTTAATTGTGTCATGTTATGTCTTTTTTTGTTGTACTAAATGAATTTCCTTTAATATGGATTTGTCATATTTTTCTTGTATATTTGCTCATTAGGTTAGCAGTCTTGGGTATTGTCTAGCATTTTCATGGTATTACATTAGGATAAATGGCTAGGCTTAAAATGACCTCCGAGTCGATAGCCTAGTAATCTCCTATGATCCTATGATTATAAGCTTTGTTCATTGTAATCTGATAATGAAAGCATGTTTCTTATATTATATTACAGGACACATTTATACATATCTTTTAACTTTAATAAAACCAAACAATAAACTGATCAAATAATGTATTCATGAATACATTAGAGTCCTAGTCTAACAAGAGAAGCTGATTAATATAACCTCTGTAATCAGTCCCTAACTAGTTACAACAAGACGTGTTCTAAGATTACCCTCAGTAAGTGCTCTGCTTTATGAATGATTGCATCTCCAGTTGTGTTTTTGTTTCACATTTCCCTCTTTATCCTGCCTGTTCTCCCGCTTCTACTTTTATATACTAATTTTACCCTTTGAGGTGTTACTTTAGATTTATAATATTACCTGTAAGTTGTTTCTAAAATTTGAATAATAAAATTTACTTTTGGTACCTCTCAGTCCTGAATTTTAATTTTAGAAACCAAATGACAAAAGGGAGTGGACAAATGTTTGAGATCTGTATTCAGGAACATCCATATCACATTTTTTGTGCTATTTAGTCACTGAAAAAAAAAGTCACACTAAGTGTGCACGTAGACTACAGTTTGTGGTAACCTTTATGAATCCTCCTCAACATTTAAGGCTGCAAGAATGCCAGTAGGAAAGCTAAACTTAGGAGAACAGTGTACAATTAGTATATACTTAATGTAGGCATTATTGAATTCCAGGGTCTATATATATATATATATATATATATATATATATATATATATATATATATATATATGGTTTGCTATGATAATATCGAACGTGGATGCTCCACACACAGAAAAATGAATTACAGATGTTCAGATTTCTGTATTGCTGAGCATACCATGTTTGAAACTCATATCAGTGAATGCTACTGTGCATTCACGGATATGAATTTGAAAAACTGCACAGAGATCGCAGTAGTGCAGTGTGGGATATTCATCCCTTTCCTCACTGTAGTGTGATCTAGGAGTTGGAATATATAGTTAGCAGGAGGTGTGCGGGTGCAGTGTGGCTTCCCCCCCTGTAAAACAGTGATGTTAACTATAGGAGTTTCACATTATATGTGCTCCTATATGGCAGTCACATGCTCTGTTTGACAACAATGTCGAATCTGCTGAATTTGTTCAGCAGATTCAACACTGTGTGTAGTCGATTACTCTCACATTTGTACATTTTTTATCGATGGTGTGACTGGAACGATGTGTTGCCAGTAGACATTTTAATAGTAAACCTATCTCTCTCTCTCTATATATATATATATATATATATATATATATAGATATATATATATATATATATATATATATTTATGTAGAGACCTGGTTTAGACATGTAATATGTTTAGTAATTTTAAATCATTCCACATATATATTTTCCTATAGGACAAAAGCTTGTAATACAGGAGTATATATTTTTAAGTACATATATATTACATGAAAGTGCTTATCTTTTATATGTTTTATGTTTTTATTATTAAAGTGAAATAAATTGTGCTATACACTGTGGTGGTTTTGATAATTTTTTTATATTGTTGTTTGCATAAATTACAGTATCTGCTGTCTCGGAGGCAATTTTGCTGTTATGAAGTTTTGACATTGTCATCTCGATGTTCAGGGAGACAGCATTATGGGCAATAGACGTTATGAAGGGTAACCATATGTATATATAATTAACACATTACTGTATGAAAGAAAACTATTCAGCATTAACTACATGAAGGAAGGATGATTAAAGACATTCTTTTGATGCTTTAATTGCTGTTTTATTCACTAAATAGTTTATATGTGGCATATTTAATTCATTCAACAGCAGCTATGTTTGTTTGTACAAATTTAATAAAGTAAAATATTTTATTTCAGTAACCATATTTAAGACATTTCTTTACCTAACTTGTCTCTAAATATACATTTGTCAATTGCCAATTTCACAGTGTCGTAAGTGTAGATTTACTGAATGGATAAACTGATACTGTTGAAAATTATATTACTAACCTAATTTCTATATTGTTTTTAGAGAAAAAAGGGTCTCTTATTCTGTGCAAGAACAGTAACTTTTCATAGTATTTTATTACGTTCTAAATATATATGTGTGTGTGTGTGCACGTGTGTGTGTGTGTGTGTGTGTGTGTGTGTGTGTGTGTGTGTGTGTGTGTGTGTGTGTGTGTGTGTGGTGTGTGTGTGTGTGTGCACTGTTTGTTGCTTTTAAAAGAGCCTTAATATTCTAATGTGTTTCCATTTTCATTCTGTTTTAATATCAGAGCTGCAGGAGTGAGCACGTTATCGCTAACGTCAGTGCCTAATGACTAGTTAGCTTAATGTGGCCAACATATTTAAAGTAATAGTCTAGCCTGTCTCACTTTTTTCTATCTAATGACATAAATATAAATCTGTCTGTCTGAACAAAAGATTAACACTGTCGGCACATGGCTGCTAAGATGCGCCTGTTTGCATCACTGCCATTGCCCTGTCTGCTAAGATTCACCTGTCTGCATCACTGTGTGCCTGTCCGCATCACTGCCATTTCCTTGCCTGCTAAGATGTGCTTGTCTGCATCACTGCGTGCCTGTCTGCATCACTTTCCTTGCTACTGCTGAGTTCAGTTCAGATCAGGGCATCTTGAATATTGCCTTTTAACCAATAACAGACTTACTATAACCTTCAGAAGTTGCTTGATTCCTGGTCATTTCTGACATTATATGATGCAGATTTTTGTTGTTCCTCCTCCAAGCATGACCCTACCAGCACAGTTCACAAAACACTCCTATTTATACAGACAAGTGTGCCCCCCCTACCATCCATACCTTCATCCATCACACACATACAAAATATAACATATTCTACTAACATAAAGAAATTTCCATTCTCAAGTAACTCTAATTCTAAACAACTATCATTCATTGATTTGTGATGAGTACTTCACAGATACATTTCATATTTTAAACTCCTTACAAGTTGGATAGCCAATTTAGTTTGAAATTCATGCCATAAAGAAGCAAAAAAGTACCCATGAAGTGGTAAGGGACTTGGGTTCACAAGTTGACTATGGCCTTAACTTCCACCACCATGTGTCTGCTGTAGTAAGGAAGGCTTCCTAAGTAGCCCACTTGATCAGTAAAGGAATCACCATGAGAGCAATAGAGGTTATAATCTTCTCTATACTCTCAACACTAATCTGTTCCACATTTGAGTATAATGCCCCATTCAGCATGTACCATACAATGCACCTGCAGAAATTGTAGAGACCTCAGAATTTGCTCAAAAAGAAGATCAAGGGACTCCAACAAGTGTCGTACACAAACCGACTAAAGTCTGTGTCACTTTACTCTGCATCATACATACTTTTTAGAGGAGACTTATGCCTGGCTTGCAGAACAGTCACAGACCCAAACCTAATGAACTTGGTGCATACCCATAAATCAAACAGGACTACGGCCATCCATTATATGGACCTAAATATGGCCTGGAACTTAAATAGGACATGCTGGAGGGACAGATTTATCTTCCAGAGACTGCCGCATCTTTGGAATAGCCTACCTGTTCATGTGGAAGACAGCACCTCTATGACACTTTTCAAAAGGAACCTGGACGAGTGGATGGGGCTCCATAAATTCTTACCAGAAATAGCATCCACAACCCTCCTGAACATGAGCAGTCATTTCTAAATGCAATGTTGGGTATATTAACTAACATTTTTATTGCATTACATTGGAATGAAATGGCTAGTGTAGAATATGAACAGCCAAAGCATGTGTTTGAGGGAATTGAGTATGTGACAGTCTGTATGTATTAAAATGTACTGTGTACTGTGAACTTTGAATGAAATCTGAGCAATGAGAAAATGTTGAAAAACAAGAGTCTGGCTGAAAGCAGGAAATATGCCTTTTATGGAAGTGCATCCGATTTTCTTTCTTTGCCCAGATATATGATGATGTGAATCGTCTTATGTTTACGGGTAAACCTTTGATTGGTTAATTGCCCTGTATAATGACCTAATTGGTTCATTTTTATATTTTTGTACTGTCAGCAATATCACCAGTATATAAGCTTGTTTATTCCTTTGTTTTGGGAGTCTCCCTGGTACTTTCCATGAGGCTCCTGCACGTGTGTACTGTAGATAATAAAATCCACTGAAAGAGAGAAAGAACTGTATCTGTCTTCATTTTCAAAGTATTGTGAAATGTAACACTCGGCTTGAAATGACCTATGGGTTGATAGCCTAGTAATCTCCTATGATCCTAGGAACCATGAAAGATTCCCTTATGTGTCCATTCTAAGACGGCATGTTACTGATAGTTTTAGATATAATAATTATCCCATTCAGTGCACAAATATTGTTAAGGTGGAAATGTAGCTAAAATTATGTTTTAAAAGAAAGTATAATTATAACATTTTATAGACGAAACATAAATTATTTTATTTTAAATATTTATTTATTTATTTTAAATAAAATAAATAAGATTTAATAGACGAAACAATAAATTATTTTATTTTAAATATTTTAATAAAGCATGCACGATACATTAGATACATTAGATTTACATTTACAAATAAACATTTTACATATATTTTTCTCCTCATTAGCATTGCATTTTAAAGAACAATATCTGTTTCTATATTTAAGTAGTTACTGTTTTTGAAGATAAAAATAAGCTAATATAGGAAAATGGACCAGATTAATGCCTGCACTAAGTGTACATGATCTGTATTCAAGAACATCCCACCACACTTTTTTTCTGTTTTCTAGTCCTTCAGAAACATTACACTATTTGGATGGGGAGTGGCCAAGGATGAACACAGGATAGCAGCAGATTTCTTCAGCTCCACCAACTTAACTGCACTGACAGGAAATAATTACTTTAAAAATCAACTAATGAAATAATTTTCTTTCTAAATACGTTTGGAATATCAGTTTCTTGAATAATATCTAAAAAAGAAAGAAAATTTCAATAATTTTCCTGTCAGATCATCTTGGAAATTTATCTTTCATCACCTCTGTTCAAAATGAGTACCAGTAAGACAAACAGTCAGGATTCCAGCATCAAGAAAGAGCTTCAGTCTCTGATATCTACTATTCAGCAACTAACAACCAAAATGGACAAACTGGATACTAAAATTGATAACTTCATAGAAAAAACTACAAAACAAATGGATTTGCTACATCAAGACTTGCAACAACAGAAGGCTCAGATTACAGGCATAGAAGAGACTGTTAATGATATGGAGAACAGAATCCAGGAAGAAGAAATTAATATTGAGTTTTTGCTGAAGCAGAACACACACCTACAATCCAAACTTGATGACCTGGAAAACAGATCAAGACACAATAATATTAGGATTTTTGGACTGCCAGAAAATATAGAAGGTAACAACATTACTTCCTTTTTAAATACTTGGCTTCCCAAAACTTTAGACTTGTCAGAAGCATTTTCTTTTGGTATTGAAAGAGCCCATAGGTCCTTATCTAATTTTAACTCTAACAAAAAGTATCCTAGATCAGTTATAGTAAGATTTTTATTATCTTATGACAAGGAGATGGTATTAAAATCTGCATGGGCTAAAGCACCTATTAAAATTAATGAGGCAACTGTGCGTTTTGACAATGACTATTCTTCCTTGGTAATAACTAAAAGAAAAGTTTTTTGCCATTAATAAGAGAGCTTAAGAAAGCACAGTTCAAAACTTACCTTTTATTTCCTGCCAAACTAAAAATCTTTTTACCTGATGGCCCTAGAATTTTGAAGACTTGGACTCTGCTTTGCTGTATATTAAAAAAAATAAGATATTAGATAAAATAGAAGATATGGAATGGGCAAGTCCTTCGTTAAAGAGGATGGCAACAGGAACTTCTTGGAAGACTTCAGAGAAGCAAAAAAGACTAAAAAACAAATTACATGTTCTATATATTTTTTCCTTCTCTCTTAATCTCTTCAAATACAGTTACTGCATCTCCAGAAAGCCACAAATATTTTAAAGATTTATTCAAAGTTATTTTTCTGTGTGCAAAGAACTGTTTTTGTTTCATAAATAGTCAAACTCTCTGAGGAACAAATAACATGCTATCAATCAACTTGTTTCTCTTTGTGATAAAGAGACCTAAGGTTAGTAATTTGATACATTTTCTTTCTCTTCTTGTTTTAAATAATGGCATTCTTTTTAAACTATGCATTTAGTGAGGGGTGGGGGAGGGCAAGGAGAGAAGTATGATGAAAATATGGAAAAAGTGAAATAATAACTTATTAGTTCTTTAAAACTATATATGCTGTTTAAACACTGTTGCTAAATATTATACAATGACTTTATTGCTTATACATGATTACAAATAATATGTCATGATATAATTGCAAATAATTGGAACTAAAATAGTTGTAAGTAATATGTTTCATGTTTAACTTTATTAATACAAACAGCAAGTAATATTTCTTTGTAGATACTCTTTGTAGCTTCCTTTTTTTCTTTCTTCTCTCTCTCTCTTTCTTTTTTTCTCTACTCTTTTCCTTTTCCTTTTTCTCTCTCTCTCTTTCTCTCTTATAAGTACAGTTATATGCTTCTGATGATACTGATATATGTATATAATAAGATTTGTATTAGAAAATGAAATGGGGCATATAAAAATAAGTTGTATAATATGTTAAATAACTGTAGGCTTGGTTTCACTGTCATAGAGACTGTAATGACTTGTAAAATACTTCGCAAAGGTTTTGCACTGTTTAATTTCATTTGTATTACTAAATGAATGTCAGTCACTTGTATTTACTAAAATTCCCACCAGAATGTTAAGGGAGACAATTTGGGATGTGGGTTACCTCGTGAATAGTGTCCTCGAGTTGTTTTAAAAGCTTCAACACTCAGAATACATGCAGAGAAGCTGAATGCAGTCATTTTGAACTTTGACCCCTGATTTCACACTGACACATCGCAGATTCAAGAAGAACACTGTTCCAGGAAGTAGAACTGCTGTAAATGCGACTTTGTGATGAAAAACAAATTTTATGACATCTAAATGTGAGTTATTCTTTATAACAACTTACTTATTTAAGATGTAATTTATAAAATATGAAAGTTATAATGATTTTAAATGATTCAGTATGCCATAGTAAGAAAGTGAGATATTTTAGAAGACATAGAAGGTAAAACATATATACACATGCTTTTGAAAGCTTACATGACTGCAACATATTATTGTATATAAATACTTATGATTTAAACATATATAATGTTATAAATCATTTGACTTATCTAATTGACAAGCACAAGTATCATTATGATTATATCTTAGAAGAAACTGTCATGTGACATATTTTAAAACAGCAGTTCAGATATATAAAATACAGATGGCTTTCTTCACAATGATTTATGTATAACTAGGAATTTACATTGCTATGCAGTATGATTTGTAAACATATGTATGAGTATAAATATTTTATTTACTGGCAATAATAAGTATGAGAAGAAAGCTTTGGTACAAGTAATTTAAAGTTTTTAAAACTGTTAACTGCATTTATATGGCAGAAAGTAGGAATACCCTAATATATTTAATGTCTGAACCATAATAGCCTAAGTTATTGAATCCAAATGAACATAAGAACTTATTTTTACAAACTTTTAATAAACTAATATATAGATATGCCCCCCCCTTTTTTTCTCTCTCTCTCTCTTCCTTTCTCTCTCTCTCTCTTCTCGGTTCCCATTATCAAGTTTATTAGAATGCTATTTTGATTATGAGTGTATTATACAAAATAGATGTACATAGTAATATGAGCTGTTTCTAAATGTTCTTATTTGTTTACATGAAGCTGATTTATAAATTGTTTAGCTTTGTCTTACTAGATAATCTAATTAAATGAGGTTAACTTTAGTTAATAATAGTTAGTATTGAATTGATATGGTGGCAGCTGAGGTACTGCTGCTTAGGATAGGGGGATAACTTGAGTGGTATGTGCTACTCAAAGTTGGAGTTCTTAACTCCAGGCTGGGTGCATTGTTTAATCCTAATATTATTTTCACCTGTTTATTGTTGTTTGTATATAGTTCTGACATCCACAACACATTTTATAAACTCATTGTCACTACAAATAAAAGTGAAGCTTATACAAAATCCCATAAGATTTTCAATAAATACAGCTATAATTAATGGTACACCTAAAGGAGGAGGTATAATATCATTTATTTTGTTAATTGTTATTCTGATTATATGTTTTATATGTTTATAAAAGCTAAATGATTTCTCTAAAAGGAATTTCTTTAAACATTAATGGACTGAATAACCCATGTAAAAGGGCAAGTTTAATGAGATACATTAATTTGCATAGGGCCAACTTAGTATTCCTTCAAGAAACACATCTTCTGAAAAAGGATATTGATAAATTAGTCACTAATAAATATACAGTCTTGGTTAGTTCAGAACACACTCAGAAAAAAAGAGGAGTGGCTATTTTATGGAATAAAAGTATGCCCATACCTAAAACTATTAAGTCTTATAAAGATGATAAAGGAATGTTTTGTATGGTTACAATACAGATTAATGGAAAGACATATACATTAATCAATGTATATTGGATACCAGGAATTGGCATTAATACAGTGAAACACCATCTCAATAAGATCATATCATTTTCTATAGGAGATATTATTTTAGCAGGTGACTTTAATTGTATCCTACATGAAAAAGATACTACTACTATAGGAAAAAGGAAAATTACATCTAATGCAAAACATTTAAAGGATTTTGTTAATTTATATCATTTGAATGATATTAATAATCAGATAGATTCAAAATCATTACCATACACTTTTTTTCTAACAGATATAAAACTTATTCAAAAATAGATAGAGTCTTTATTTCTAACCAGATGGTAACAGACTTAATTAATTCTAAAATCATTTTGTGTCCTATATCAGATCATAATTCAATTGTCTTTGAGTTTATGATAAAAAGTACTTACAATGTTCAGATCAAAAGGATACCAGCATACTTAACTCAACTAAAAGACTATAACGATTATATACTTTCAGAAGTGCAACATTTTTTAAACTTAAACAATACACCTGAAGTCTCCATTGTTTATGTTTGGGATGCTTTAAAATCATATTTATATGGACAAAGTATCAAATGGTATAATAATAAAAGGAAATCTTGGGACAAGGAATTACTAGATATTCAAAGCAAATTAGAATCATACAAACATAATAATAAAGAAAATATTATGGACAAAAAAGTCATTGAAGAAATAAATAAATTAAATGAGAAATACAAAGAAATTTTAACTCATAAAGTTAAAATAACATTAGAGAAATATAAGTTTTTGTCTTACTCAATAAGTCTCAGATACTTACATAGACTTAAAAATAAAACAAAAAGGTTGAATAAACAAAATCATATCAAAGAAATTTTCTCTCCAAGGAAAAAGAAGAATGTTTCTAGTTTACCAGAAATATTAGATGAATTTAGAAATCACTTTCACAAAATTAATCATAATAACATTAACATGGAGCCTAAAGATAAAATAAAGAAATTTATAACTACAAACATGAACAAAAAACTTAATAAACATCAGACTAAACTAATGGATAAAAATATTTCATATACAGAGGTTATTACACAAATAAACAAGCTTAAATCAAACAAAGCACCAGGTAATGATGGTATTATACCAGAGATCTATAAAATTCTTCCCAAAAGTACTTACTCATTAATACATAAGGTTTTTATTTTGGCCCAAAATGAGTTAACAACTCTCCCATCTTGGCAATACACATTTATTTCACCAATTTTAAAACCCAATAAAGACCCAATCAGATGCACTTCGTATAGACCTATTTCATTACTTAATGTTGACTATAAAATGTTTATGAGTATTTTTGCTGATAGACTAAAGACAATCATCCCAGGCATTATAGATATAGACCAGACAGGCTTTATTGTAAATAGAAATACTTTTGATAATATAAGGAGAACTTTAACGTTAATTGATTTTGCAAATAGGAAAAAGAAAGATTTAACACTTATTAGTCTCAATATAAGTTCAGCATTTGATTCAGTAAGTTGGGACTACTTGTTTATCTTACTGAAGTGCACAAACTTCTCAGATGCATTTGTAAATCTAATTGAACATCTATATAAAGGAGCATTGGCTTACATTAAGATAGGAACATATGTCTCACAAACAATACCCATTTTAAAAGGTACAAAACAAGGGTGTCCACTCTCTCCACTATTATTTACTTTAATAATGGAGCCTTGGGCTAATTTGATCAGAAACAGTACTGATATAGAAGGATTTGATATAGATGAAAATACAATATCTAAAATTCAACTTTTTGCAGATGATGTTCTAATTACATCAGCAGGATCTAACTCTTCTATGCAGTCCTTATTTGATAAAATGATGGATTTTAAAAATATCTC
This sequence comes from Protopterus annectens, assembly GCF_019279795.1. Taxonomy (NCBI): domain Eukaryota; kingdom Metazoa; phylum Chordata; order Ceratodontiformes; family Protopteridae; genus Protopterus; species Protopterus annectens. The sequence continues at coordinate 1,638,448,914 of NC_056729.1, read as the reverse complement.
TGGTTTAATATTCAATGAAAAAAAAACTAAAATATTACCAATATACACACGAAAAAATGTCCTCATTAATGATTTTAACAAATATATACCTAACTCAGGTCAGATAACTTACTTAGGTATAATATTAACTAAAGATATCAAATCTATTATACATAATAATTATAGTACCTGTCTTCTTAATATACAAAATCTTTTCAATAGCTGGAACAATATGTTTTTTACCATGGAAGAGAGACTCACAATTATTAAAATGATAGTATTCCCTAAGATATTATACTTAATACAATCAATAATACTCCCACCTACAAAAATAATTATTAAGAAATTGAATTCACTAATGTTAAATTTCTTATGGACACCTAATAGACCTAGGATTGCATTAAAGAAACATACTAATAGCTGGTCTCAAGGGGGATTTCATTTCCAGACTTTAATTTATATACTATCTCTTCTATTATAAAAGTTATTACTTTGTTAATAGATCAGTCATATGTTGCAAGATGGAAAGATTACTGGGAACTAATTAGCATTCACTTCATGAAAATCTCTTTAATACATAAAAATATTATTGTAAATAACCCCATGTTATGGTTACTAAAAGAATTTTGTACTTCATCCATTACACCAAAATATATAGTTAGTTACCCATTAAACATTATTATCAGTTATCGTAATTTTATATTCATGCATCCTAAGTATAAGGAATGGAGTTTTATTCTATTCCCTATAATGTATACACAAGGTATGCTTTTGTCAACCACCTCTGAAAGAACTCTTTTAGTCACAGAGAATGATCTAAAGTATTGGTATCAGTTGCTGTCTGATAATAAAGTAAAAAATTTAGACTTCTTAAAGCAAGAATTTGATTTGAGAGAAACATGTTGGTTAGAAATTCAGACTTTTAGACATCTTATTAATAAAATTGATTTAATGTCTTTAACAGTTAAAGAATCTGTTCCAGTACTGATTGATTACTTGATATTAAATTTACAACATAGAGTTTCTGATAAAGGTAAGCTCTCATACATACATAAAATTATCAGAGAAGAAACTCATTACAGTTCAGATACCTATTGGAATTATTTCATTTCCATTAATGGTGAATCACCAAAACAACAAGATAAACAATATATATTCGATCTGCTTATAAAACTACTTCTTCCATTAATTGGAGACTTTTTACTTGGAAATTTTTACATAGATCCTTCTATACACCTTTAATGATGAATAAAATAAATAATAAAGACAACTTATGTAAAAGATGTAATGTAGAAATAAATGCTGATTGGGCACATATGTTTTATGACTGTATAAAATTGAAGGAATATTGGAAGTTAATCAATGATTTTTTGCAGGCCCTTTTCACAGATAATTTCATTGTTTCTAAATCACATATATTATTTAACACACCTGTTCCTAAAAGTGTTAAAAAAGTTAAACTTCCCTTATTATGGTCTATTCTAGCAGTGGCTAGAAAAATAATAACCAGAAATTGGATTTCAGATACCCCTCCTTCATTTAATGAATTTAAAAATGTTATGACTGAAGTGTGTCATATGGAATTGATGACAATAAAATCAAGAACTACTAGAAAAACATCTTATTATATTATATGGGATACTTTACAAAACCTGTTAAAAAAATCTTAGTTTCAATAGCATGACATTATAGTTTAATCAATTGATTTGATTTGTAGTGGATGTCTTTGTAAATACTTTGGTTATTTTATTGAATGTTATAACTATTTCTATTTTAATTGCTTGTATAAAATTGTTATGATATTTATTTTGTATGTTAAAAACAATAAACTTGTTTAAAAAAAAAAAAAGAAACAAAACATTACACTATGTGTATATGTAGCCTATACTTTGTGGTAACCTTTACAAATCCCCCTCCTCATTTAAGGCTTCAAGAATATCAGTAGGAAAACTAAAATTAGGAGTTAGTTAGGTCTGTGTTGTCTGTTCACTCAGAATGGTATAGCCTTGGTGTAGGTGTTAATGAATCCCAGGGAATGCGATTACTGATGTTGTGTGTCTCTTATTACTATAAATAACTTGTATATGTACTTATATACTAGAAGTATAAGGCTTGTCTTACTTTTGCTCTTTTTTCCTCCCAGATATAGTGAATTTATTATTATATTTCTAACAGTCTGATAATTATTTAAGGCTATGAGATAAAGGATGTCTTTATCAAAAACATCTGAAAAACCTTGATAATTAGCAAAACTTAAAACAGTAAGTCCATACTATCAGTCCAAGGATTCTGTTTATGTTTTTTTTTCTTTAGATTTGATTAAAGGAGCTGGTATTTCAGTTTTTGTGTGTAATCTCTGTCCATCTATTTTTTTCATTAGGAATCTTCATTGAGGAGTGTTTCAAGTTCATGTTTTCAATATTTGGAATGTTATTTATGATGAAGGAGTGTAGCTTCTTTTAAGTTATTGAAAATCCTTATGCCATTTGTCTGAAAAAAATGCTATTCTGGATGGCTATAGGAGATGGACTGTAATGTCATTTTGTGTCAGAGACTTAAGAGCCTTCATTCTTTTCTTTTTTTCCCACTGTTTTAGTAGAATAATTGTTATCAGATCTTATTATAGAATTCACTTTTATTAGAGAATTTGCCCAAGCTTTTTTCAGGACCAGTTCTTTGTCTAGAAAGGACATAAATTTTACCAAAATGGATGTAGGTGTTAATATATGTTTTTCTGAAGTAGAATTTCCAAGCGCTCTGTGAATTCTCTCCATACCAAGTGATAGCCTTTCTTGCATGTTCAAAATTGTAGGTATTTATGTGCTTAAAGATGGTATTCTGTCACTGCCTCCTGCTTTTTTCAGGTACTCCAACAATTCTAAGGTTATTCCGCCTCTCCGTGTTTTCTAGTTCCTTCATCTTCTTTGTCAATTTAGTATTTTGTTTCAGAAGGAATTCTTCCATTCCTGTCCTTCCTTCTAGGTCACTGAGTGAATATTCCATTTCCTGTATTTGACCATTATGGTTCTCAACCATGTTCTTTAGAAGTTCTGTATGTTTTTCACTACTCTCTTGGATTATTTCCAGTTTATTTTGGAATGGGTCCATTTTAAGAGAGAGTTCCTATACTGGGTTTATCACTCGCTGAAGGTCTCTTTTCAAAGTAGCCTTCCTTGAGTGAAAGTCTTTGCTGAGGTTCATTTGATGAGAAGAAGAAATCTGTCTGAGAATTATCATCCAGTTGTTTTGACAGGAAAAAAATGCATTTTTGGTACTAAAATGTAACAAAGGAATTATAATTGACAGTAACCTTAACTTTGATAACCACATAAATAACACTATTAAAATCATAAATAGAAAATTGGGCTCCCTATACAGAATAAAACCCTTCTTAACACCAACAGCCAGAACTACAATTGCCCACTCCCATCTAATCTCAAATCTACTCTATGGTTCCCCCATTTATACTAACCTAAAGAAAAACAATCTTGCTAAACTAGCCAACTCTTATAACAATATTGCCAGATTTGCCACTGGGAACCCATTTAGAACACACCACTGTCTGAACCTACAGCAGCTAGACTGGCTCGAATTAAAAAACATGTTGATACTTTCCCAACTTACCATCGTCCATAGGATATTCTACCAACCTAACAGCACACCTATACTTTCTAACCTTATTACCCCCTATACAAACCTCAATTCCTTACGCTCTTCCACCAAACTACTGGCTACCATAAGCAAGTCCAATAACTTGGTAGCTGACTCCTTGTTTTCTAATACAGCTGGAAAATATTGGAACCTGTTACCATCAGATCTAACTTTACTTCCCTCCTTTCCACGTTTTAAACAAAGTCTCAAGAAACATCTTAAAACAAAATGGTTATATCCTTGCTGCTACCCTGACTAATTCTCTGCTTTAGCTATTGCCCTATCTCTTTACTGCCTCCTCTGCCAATTAATACTTTTTTCCTCCTTGGAAAGTAATAACTGTCTTAATTTATTCTTACAACTAGGAACTGAGATGAATGAAATTGTGTATGTATTGTAAGCTACCTCACATATCTTTATGAATGTGTGTCTTATCCTTTTAGGTATTAGTGTCGTAAATAGATAGCATTATCTCTTTAGCTAATGCTCTCTGATTATTTTAACATAATTTTAATTTATATTAATGTAGAAAATCCTTTATGTTGTGTTGCTCAAATAAGAATGAATTATTTTTAATTAGCAAATACTGTGTTATTTCTAACATAATTTTCTTTCATAATTGTAATGTGAATTTATTTATGTTACTTTTGTAGCTTTTCTCTCCGGGCCTTTGCTGAAAATGGAAATATATCCAGTTGGACTAGCCCGGTTAACAAATGTAAAATAAAAAAATACAATAACATTTTTCAGAATGCACAATAATGTAACCTCTCTGTGTATTTTTTTTAGGTTATAGGACAGTTTTCTGTGAAATGTATTTTTTTTCTACAGAGCCTCAAATCCAGGCTGTTATTCAGTGACCTTCTTGTCTTGGACCCTCATACATTGTTGTTTAACAGATTAAAGAAGGTGGACTGATGAACATCGCAAGGAGCTCCAGCATCTTATGATCATGGGTAGCTTAGCATTTGAATTGTACTCATCTTATTTCTTGTTTTTTAATGAAAGAAAACTGTAAATGTGAATATTTACCAACTAAGTTTCTTGTTGCAAGGAGCAACAGTACCTTAACTTCACATTCAGATGTATCTATAGTATTTTCACTGTAATTTCTTGGAGTAGCACTAAAGTAAAAGGAAGAACTATTGCCTGAAAGTGTACCAGTTGTTGTTGTCCTCAGTATCCTGGATTTCTGTTTTCCTGCTTTGTGAATTATTGCCTTGTGTATGTCTACACTGTGCTGTTGTTAACTACTGTTGTTCTACATTACTTTATGCATAGGTGTACACACTGCTGTGTTCTCAGCTAGCTATGTGTGTAAGACACTCATACAATGGAAATTAATGCTAGGTATACTGTCTCTGCCTACCTGTATTATTTTTTTCTCTCTACCCATGGTATTTTTGTCTCTCGCTGTTTTCCTGAATTACTTGCTTATAACTAATCTCCCTCCTCTCTGTTTTTCTAGCTCTAGTGGATTTTTCCTTGTGGTTTTCTCCTGGCCACAGTACAGGCAACACAGGTTTGAGGACCTTAACAGATACCCTGCAACTCTAACTGTCTGTCCAGAAGCCACCATTTTAAGCTTTAAATAATACCACTGAAGTATGTGTCCCAGTAAATAACTACTACATAAGCTAATCTTTTAATTAATGCTAGACTTTATAAGCACAACAAGAATTTACAGTGGTTTTTTTTGCTAGTCACCACGAAAAGCAGACGCCAGCAGCTCCTATCCTTTCTCTTTGGTTACCCACTATCCTCATACTGTTTCTGTGTATATTCTCCTGTTCTGCACTTTACCCTTCCCTGAATTCATTTCTAGCCTCACTTATAATTGCCTTTCTTAGTGTACCTGGCCTATTTTACTGTCTTCAGACTTACATATTATTTTTTTTATGTTTTGCCCTGCTTTTAGCTGCTAATAATACCTCTCTCTCCCCTGCAAAGCCCCTCTCTATTGTAGCTTATTTTAAACATACAGCACTAGGTTTGCTTCAAGTAAATCTACTTGTGTAGCTTGAGGCCAATGTCTTTTTGTAAGCTTACTTCTGCTCATATTTTATTTCTATTTATTTAATTTATGGTGACTATACATTTAGAAACTTTATATCCTTTGTCTCTCAAGCTAGTTTTTCACTATCTTTTTCTGATTGTTTCTATGACTTCATCTTGACCAGGGTGCTAGCCCCGCTCCATTCACCCTCGCTAAACTTGGGCTCACTTCACTACCCTACCCCCATTCCCACATACCCCCATTACAATTACCTTTATACCTAACTATCCCTCCCTTTCCTGTCCCACTAGCCACTACAATTCCACTTCCTGCCTATTGCCACAACCACCTTACTAATCTGTCAATCTTGTCAACACCACTTCCTCTATACCACTGTCTCTACCTACTCTATCTGACCATATTTTATTCCAACATGTATTATTTCCTAATATCTTCTACACTACTCCTTATTCTCTCTATCTCCACCTCTTACCACTCCACTCTCTCAGACCCACTCCTATGTTCACCAACTTCTCACTCATACAACATATATCCAACTACTTCATCTTTTACTATCTCCCCTAATCTCTTTACTACCTCAAGTCTATATAAAGTATCCATAATACAGGTTTTTAAACCTTCCTACAAAGCTAAGTCAAAACTATACAAACTCCATCTACCATCTACTACACACTCTCTCCTCACTAAAAACATACTTTGTTCTGGAGACATCCATCCCAACCCTGGCCCCTCTTCTCTCCCCAAAACTACATCTACACTGCCCCCATCTTACTCCTCTAACATTCACCAACCTCAGTCACAACAATCATCTCCATCCAAATACTTAACTATTTACTCAATGAATATTCAGAGTCTAGCAAATAAAGTCACTGAGCTGCATTCATGGATAGCTCTCAATACCCCTCACATCCTCTCCCTATCTAAAACCTGGCTCAAGCCACAAATCTCAAATAGTGAAATACTCCCAATAGGTTATAATATCTTCCGATCTGATAGACCTGTAAAAAAAGGTGGTGGCCTGGCCATCCTCTACTTAAACTTTCTTAACCTCTCACCATACCCTTCCCCAATTCCTGACTTCCTTCCAGCTGAAATCATCATCTTTAACTGCCATCTGAATCCCCACAAAAAAACTTGCAATTGCCTTTACCTTCCTCCTGGTAACAATCTGCCCATTCTTGAAAACAACCTATCCTGGTTCTCCCACAACATACCATATGAGACACTTATCCTTGGTGATGTCAAAATTGATTGGTCCAAACTCACAACTGACTCCCCCCAACTCAGTATCCACCTACATGGCTTCCACCAACTTATAACATCTCCCACTCGTTTCCATAAAAATTCCTCTTCCAGTTCCATCATAGACTGGATCCTTACCAATTCCCCCAACCAATACCACAATCCCACCACCTTACCCGACTCCCTCAGTGATCATCTCCCTACCACCATCTTAAGACACTACTCCCATATTCCTAAACCCCACCTTATCAAAGACTGTCAAAAAATATCGACTTTCAATTCATCCCAATTTAACTCCATTCTCCACAACATAGATTGGTCCATCCTAAAACACCTCCCCCTAAACGATGCTGTAAGCACTTTCAATAGCATCTTCATAAATACTCTAAATTCCTTAGCTCCCTCTCGGAAGATCAGAGTAAAATCAAACCATGCTCCCTGACTCTCCAAAGAGACTAGGTCCCTTATGAAACAAAGAGATCATGCTTGGAAAACCTGGAATAAATCTAAACAACCACATTTTCTTCAAAAATACAGGCAACTGAGGAGTCTTGCAAAAAAACATACGACTAATGACAAAAAGTTATACTATAGCTCTGCTCAGCTTAACAACAAATCCAATCCTCGAAAATTTTGGTCAACTCTCAACAACATCCTCTATCCTGGAAATCCCTCTAATCCCTCTCCATACCCTAACTCTTCCTCTCAGGAAACAGCTAACCTCCTGAATAAACACTTTATCTCTTCCATCCAAAATCTGGTAACCTCTAAGCCAAACTCTACTTTAACACCCACCTCTCCAAGTTCCACTAACACCACTTTGTTTTCTTTTCAGCCAGTTCCCATTACTTACATCAAATCTCTACTACTCAAGCTAAAACCTTGCTCTACTTCCACTGACAATCTATCTCCTACATTCCTCAAACTTGCTGCTGACTCAATTGCCTATCCTGTATCTATACTAATTAATCGATCTATTCTGGAATCAGCTGTCCCCACCCTTTGGAACTCTTTCTTCACTATCCCTTTTCATAAAGGTGGAAACTCCACTGACCCCTCAGACTACTGTCCCATTGCCATTCTTAGGTTCATAGGTTCATAGGTTAGTACTAGGTTAGCTGCCCTTGCGAGCCATTGGAAGCCTAGCCAATTATCCCTTGTGAGACTCAAACCCTGTACCTTGTGTTTGTAAGGCAAACACCTTAACCATTAGGTTACCTTCCCAACCCCTTCTGTCCCCCCTCTCCAAAATATTAGAAAAATGTATTCACTCACAGCTTCTCAATTACCTCCTCACACACCACTTACTTACCCCTACCCAACATGGATTTCCTCCTCACCACAGCACCACCACTGCCCTCCTCTCCTTCACGCATATAATTGCAGAGGCTCTAGACAACAATAAACTAATTTCTTGTCTCTTCCTAGATCTCTCCAAAGCCTTCGATACTGTCTTTCATCCTCTACTACTATCCAAACTTGCAAATCTCCACCTATCCCCCTCCACACTTGCCTGGTTTAATAGTTACCTATCTGGCAGGGAACAATCTGTCAAATGACTCTCATCCTCCACACCTTTCCTTCCCATCTCCACTGGTGTTCCCCAAGGCTCCATCTTGGGACACCTTTTGTTTAACATCTTCACCAATGATCTTTACAGCTCATGCAAAGAATCCTCCCTTATTCAGTATGCCGATGACTCCACACTTATATCCATCTCAAATAACATTCCTGAACTACACTCCCTGACCCAACAGGCCCTACTATCCACTGAACAATGGCTCTCTCACAACCTATTGATCCTAAATCCTAAAAAGACTAAACTCCTACTTTTCCTTCCCCATTCTCTTTCTCATTACAAAATCTCCTTTTTTATTACATCTTCTAACAATACAAACATCCAATCTGACACCCACACAAAACTCCTAGGGGTCATTATCGATGATGAACTCAAGTTCAACCTACACATACTCCAGTGTATAAAAAAACAAACCAGAAACTAGGTCTGCTATATCGGAACAAAAAATTCCTAACCCCTGAATCTAAACTTACCCTGGGCCAGGCACTCCTCCTCTCCTCCCTCTTATACGCTGCCCCAGTTCTTACCAATATCCAGGCCTCCACTCTAAACAAACTCCAACAGACTTACCATAAAATAGCCAGATTCATTACTAACTCCCCATACAACTCACACCACTGAATTTCTTTAAACTCCCTTCAATGGCTTGAACTTCCCCAATTTCTGCTATCTTATCAATTTCATATGCTACAGTCTATTCTTTATAAACCTTCCTTCTGTCCATCTCTATATCTTCCTTAGTCTCAATCTACATCCCATCCCAAACCCTCTGTACTTCTAACCAACAATTACTTGATATCTACCACCCAAAAATGTCAGTAGGCAAACTACTCTACAAACACTCCCTTGCCCATGCTTGGAACAAACTTCCCCTTGACTTATATTCAATCTCTCACACCTCACACTTTAAAAATGAACTAAAAGCTTATTTTCTCAATTCCAGAACCTGCCCTTGCCCTGACCCTACCTAGTCTTCCTTCCCTTTATGTACCCTCAAAAGGACCATACTTAGTACCTCATTACACCTCTCTCTCCAATGTGTCTACTATGCATTTGCACAATTTTATACAAGCAAAAAATGTTTATTGTTGACCTATTGAACTATATAAATGTAAAATTGTTACTTAGCTTCTTTTTCATGCAACTTTAACTTTATGCATGTAACCCAACATATGTGAATCGTTTTGCTATAACTGCTATTATATAAATATTGTTTAAAATTGTACTTGTTTTAAAATGTATTACTGGAGCTTTTCTCCTCGGTTCTCCACTGAAAATGGGCCACAAGCCCAGTTGGACAAACCCGGTTAACAAATGTCAATAAATATAAATAAATAAATAAAACATCTCTTCCATCAAGACAATTATGTCTTCTAACTTAAGATTTCTACTCCACTCAAACTGACAGACAAAATAGTAAGTTTCAAAACCCAACTTAAAAAGTACCTAAATAGGGCCTGGCTTTACCTGCACCTGGTATGTCCAATCTATGTTTTAAGCCTTCTGCATCTCCCGTGCTTCTCCTATGTTTAAGCTTAACAGTTTTTATGTATCTGCATTGTCACCAATGTACAAAAATAATATTAAACTTTTAAGTTAACACATCTGCATGCTGTTGCTACAAATGTTTGTATAAAAGCTAGTATTAGTTTTGTAAACATAAGTGTATTTTGTGCTACAAATGTGTGAATAAAAATGTAACTTTCTTTGGAGCTTTTGTCTCTGGGCCCCCACCAAACATGGGTTTTGCAGCCCAGTCAAACTTCCATGATTAAGAAAAGCAAACAGACAAACAAACAAATAAACAACTAAATGAATACAATGCGGCTAAATGCCCTGTTCCTAAACTTGGCTGTAGAAAAAAGTCAGCATATGTAGATCTAACAGAAGCATTTGACATGACACTAGATGTTTGAATACCAGATAAACTAAAATAGTGAAAAATGAAGGGCTTTGCAGTTTGGAAAAACACATGCTGATTGGGGTATCACTACAGGGTTTGATTTTGGACCATTATGTATTTAGCACCTGCTTTTCAGAAGTGAAAGTGAATGATCAGACATGGAAGGTATAGAATTAGGTAAAGGGAAGAAAATATGCAAGAACTTGTCACTGTTTCTTTTCTGGACGTTGAAAATATATTTGATAAAACATTTCGGTCTTACCTTTGGGAAGTCCTAAATTTTACTGGTTTTCCTTTAAAGATAAGTGAGACACAGTTCTTATAACCTGAGACACTTTATCTACTCTAGTTAAAGAATGTATAGCCCAAACATTTGCGATCCAATAAGGAATATGTCAAGGTTACCTGCTGTCACCCTTGATGCTTTGTTTAATGACTGAGTTAATTGGGATTGCTGTCAAAAAGTATAGAAAAATAAAAGTGAGTTAACCTGTTAAATTCTGTATGCACAAGTATTGTATATTTTTGCTATTACTTCATTCTAACTTGCTCTGCAGATGTACGTAATGTGGTGCTTTTATCTCCAGGCCTCTGATGAAAAGAAGCTTTGCCCATTGAAAGAGGAAATTTATGAGATTTTTTGCTTGCAATTGTTTATTGCATGCAATTAATGCAGTAGTTTCATTCCTTGCTGTGGCCATCTAGCGGGGACATTTCAGAACATTTCAGGTTCAGCAGGTAACTGGCAAAAAAACTGTAATTTTTCTTTTAAACTAGGCTGCCTGAGGTCAGGGGCTAACAAAGGTGCTCAGTGGTCCTTTTTATGATAGTAAAGCAGGTGAAATACTTATGTGAAGTTGTATCTCTAGATCTGGACAAATAGTGGAGCTTAACTTGCAGTTGGTGCTACAAAAATTAATGATGTAAATTAATAATGGGAAGGGTAGTATTCCAAAACCATGGTTACCGGGTATTAGCACCTACCAGATCTCCAAATAATATTGCAAAGAAGTGGTCCTCTAACCTGAGAATTATTAGATGTTTGCAAAAAGGTAGAGCCAATGGTAAATCCTGTAAATGGTTGAGGTTACACAGCAAGCAGGCAGGTATAGTACAACAGATCATTGTTGGCACTCAGCCCTTAAAATGTCTTGACCTTTTAGACTCACTTCTATAAAAAGATCCTGCTTTTCTCTTTAGCTATGTGAATGGCAAGAAACTGTATGTGAGTACCTCCCATCCTCTTAGTCCAAAACTTCTAGATAAAGTCAAATAAACCGCCTTGCAATCTACCACTTTACCCTCTGGGCTACACATAATGTCACATTTGTGCATCTAGATACCTTGGTATTTACTTATATATATATATTGTTAATTGTTGGGATATTTAAGTGCTGTCCCTGCTATAGATTTTCTACTCCTGTTTAAATTCTACTACCTTGTATAGCATCTCTAGAAGCATTAGTATGTTGTGCCAATATGTCTACAGTCTAAGCATTTGCTTTATTGTTATTTCAATGGTTAAATGTTCCTACTTCTGTTCTCTCACCAGCATACACCCCTATACTACACCCTCCTAAGCATTTCCCTCTCTCCTCTCTCTCCTACCTTTAGCCTGACTTACTGCAATATTTATAACCACATATTCATGTTATTTCTTTCCTTTTCAGTTCACTCCCGCTGCATCTGCGCCATCCCAGGTGCCTCCCAGTACACTGCTTGTAACCCTGGTTTCCCGTCACTGAGATTTGGAAAACATTGAGGAATTACTGCTGTGTTACTGCAATCCCTCCCAAGGACTAAAAACAAGTGTATGTACCCTATAGTAAACTATAGCTCTGCCCTCATTCTACCCTGTTGTCTACGTACCCAGTGAAATACAGCTAGCAGCCTACCACAGAATTAATTTTTTCCCCTCTTATTTACAAGACTCCCCCCTCTCTCTCTTGAGTGCCTGAGGTCTTTCACTTGCACTTAACTGTTTGGCCACTAGGTGACACTGTCCACCCCTACTTTTTATTCTACAATTTCTGAACAGATCAATAGTTTGAAACTGTTCCCCCTATCCTAGCAACCCTCAGCTTGCCCCTTAGTTTCTCTTACATAGTCCCTACCCCATACCTTAATACCCTGGAACTCCTCTCTTCTTCAGTGATACACTTCTGCTGCTTCTCTTCCTCTTCCTTGGCTCTTCACACTCCGTTCGCCCTGTGGGCTCACTCCGCTCCCCTATCCTACCCCCAATTCCCACACATCCCCACTGCTCCTACATTTATTTCTGCAGTAAATCCCTCGCCTTCTCCACCAACCAATCCCCTCCACTCATCTACTCCTCCCCTTCCTTCCTCCACCTGCCAATCACTACCACTTCTCCCCACACACTAAAAATTTTCCTTCACCCTCCTCCCTACTAAATTTTCACAGAAATCATCTACCATGCCTCCCCATACAATCATTCTCATCCCATCTATCTGTATTCTGTTCCTACTCCCTTTATACCTTGCCACCTCCTACACCTACATCCATCTTCACCCTTCCTTCCTATCAGAACCCCCCTCTCTCTACCCTCTTCCTCTTATCTCAAAAACACACTTTCATAACATATCCTCTCTTTAGTTCAGTCTCTTCCACTCCACTTTTTCAGAATAAAACTTCTTCCACTCTCTATTAAATACTGCAGGCCTAAACTAATACACTACTATTCTCGACTATCTAACAATCCAAAACTACTTCTATCCTTCCTCAACTACCTCTGCTTATCTGGGTACATACACCCTAACCCAGGACCAAATTTTACACCTACCCTTACTCCCCCTGTCATCATTAATAAGCCCAATCTTAAATACCTAAAATTCCTCACCATTAACGCCCAAAGCCTAAAAAATAAAGTAACCCACTTTCATGCTTGGTTAAATCACAACTTGACCAACATTGTAGCCATCTCTGAAACGTGGCTAAAACCTCATATTAGTGACCCTGAATTCCACCCCCCGGATACCAATGCCTCAGATGTGACCGCATTAATAGAAAAGGTGGTGATGTAGCCTTAATCTATTCCAACCAGCTATCCATCACCCCCTACCCCAACCTCATCCCTCCAGCTATCCATCACCCCCTACCCCAACCTCATCCCTCCAGCTATCCATCACCCCATACCCCAGCATCATCCCTCCAGCTATCCATCACCCCATACCCCAACCTCATCCCTCCAGCTATCCATCACCCCGTACCCCAACCTCATCCCTCCAGCTATCCATCTCCCCGTACCCCAACCTCATCCCTCCAGCTATCCATCACCCCATACCCCAACATCATCCCTCCAGCTATCCATCATCCCATACCCCAACCTCATCCCTCCAGCTATCCATCACCCCGTACCCCAACCTCATCCTTCCAGCTATCCATCACCCCGTACCCAACCTTATCCCTGCAGCTATCCATCACCCCATACCCCAACCTCATCCCTCCAGCTATCCATCACCCCATACCCCAACCTCATCCCTCCAGTTATCCATCACCCTGTACCCCAACCTCATCCTTCCAGCTATCCATTACCCCATACCCCAACCTCATCCCTCCAGCTATCCATCACCCCGTACCCCAACCTCATCCCTCCAGCTATCCATCACCCCGTACCCCAACCTCATCCCTCCAGCTATCCATCACCCCTGCAACCTCATCCCTCCAGCTATCCATCACCCGCACCCCAACCTCATCCCTCCAGCTATCCATCACCCTGTACCCCAACCTCAACCCTCCAGCTATCCATCACACCATACCCCAACCTCATCCCTCCAGCTATCCATCACCCCATACCCCAACCTCATCCCTCCAGCAATCCATCACCCCGTACCCCAACCTCAACCCTCCAGCTATCCATCACCCTGTACCCCAACCTCATCCCTCCAGCTATCCATCACCCTGTACCCCAACCTCATCCCTCCAGCTATCCATCACCCCATACCCCAACCTCAACCCTCCAGCTATCCATCACCTCGTACCCCAACCTCATCCCTCCAGCTGTCCATCACCCCGTACCCCAACCTCATCCTTCCAGCTATCCATCACCCCATACCCTAACCTCATCCATCCAGCTATCCATCACCCTGTACCCCAACCTCACCCCTCCAGCTATCCATCACCCCGTACCCCAACCTCATCCCTCCAGCTATCCATCACCCCGTACCGTAACCTCATCCCTCCAGCTATCCATCACCCCATACCCCAACCTCATCCCTCCAGCTATCCATCACCCTGTACCCCAACCTCATCCCTCCAGCTATCCATCACCCCATACCCCAACCTCATCCCTCCAGCTATCCATTACCCCATACCCCAACCTCATCCCTCCAGCTATCCATCACCCCATACCCCAACCTCATCCCTCCAGCTATCCATCACCCCATACCTCAACCTCATCCCTCCGGCTATCCATCACCCTGTACCCCAACCTCATCCCTCCAGCTATCCATCACCCCGTACCCCAACCTCACCCCTCCAGCTATCCATCACCCCATACCCAACCTCATCCCTCCATTCAACAGTGCGGAACTAGTAATAGGCCTTCTAAAAGTAAACAACCACAAAAGAATCTGCATAATTTCCCTCTACATCCCCCCTGGAAATGACATCAGTACTCTTGAGGAAATCCTATCCTGGGCCTCCTCCAATATCAAGCTAGAGACCTACATACTTGGAGATGTAAACATCGACTGTAATAAAATCAACAACCCTTACCCCTCCTTATCCATCAATCTGTTTAGTTACACCCAACTAACTAACGCCATTACCAGGCCTAACAAAACAAACCTTGGTTCCATACTAGACTGGATCCTAGTATCCCATCCAAACAAAGTCATAAATTCCGGTGTCATACCTGACTAATTAGGAGACCATTTACCAGCCTTCACCCATCAAGCTACCCCCTCTTCTTCTCAATTACACCAGTTTATCCAGACTCGAAACCTCACAAACTTTAATCCAATAACTTCCTCTGATTCCCTAAGACAAACAAACTGGAACCCCCTAAAACCCTTCCTCTAGAGCAAGCCATTGAGTGTTTCAATTCAACCTTTTTAGATATCCTGAACTCCCTAGCTCCAATAAGGACAAAAAGAGTAAAAGCCAAGACTGCCGCTTGGCTAACCAAAGACACCAAAAAACTTATGCTACAAAGAGACAAAACCTGGAAAACATATCTCCAACACAAACAGCCTGAAATTATACTTAGATACAAACAACTATGCAATCTTGTTAAAAAACAAATAACTAGAGACAAAATGTCTTACTATACCAAACTTCAGTTAAATAATCCAAAAAAGCCCAAACTATTCTGGAACTCCATTAATTCTCTTCTCAACCCAGGTACCAGAATCAACCCCTGCCCAGATACCAGCAAATCTGACCATGAAATAGCCTCTCTGTTCAATTCCTTCTTTACCAACTCTATAGCAGAACTAACCAAGTCCTTCCCCCCTCAAACCACCCAAACCTCTTCATCCCCTGCTCCTCCTCCTACTTTTCAACTTAAACCCATCTCAACCTCTCACATAAAGAAGCTACTCTCTAACCTAAAACCTTGTTCCAATGCCCCTGACAATATCCCATCCACCTTCCTAAAAACAGCCTCAAATGGTATCACTATCCCCATCAGTATCCTGATCAATCGATCCATGCTGGAATCATACATTCCGAAATTATGGCATTCCACCTTTATTATACCTCTCCATAAAGGAGGCAAAAATAATAGTACTTCAAACTTCCGCCCTATAGCTATTCTTTCCCCAATCTCTAAACTCCTTGAAAAATGCATCCACCTTCAGCTTATGCCATTCCTAACCAAACACCAACTAATCACTCCTACCCAACATGGCTTCCGACCTGGCCACAGTACCATCACTGCTCTTCTCTGCTTCCTACACACTGTAAACCTCACCTGTGACTCTGGAATAATAGTTTCTACAGTTCTACTGGATTTATCCAAAGCATTCGATACCATCTCCCACTCCCACCTCCTAAACCATCTTTCTAATCTTAATCTCTCCCTCAGTACCTTATCCTGGTTCTCTAGCTATCTTTCCAACAGGTCTCAGACTGTAAAATGGAAGAAAGGCACCTCTACCTTCCTACCCCCACTGGAGTACCCCAAGGATCCATACTTGGCCCAATGCTATTCAACATCTTTATTAACGACTTCCATAAAGCCTTAACCAACACCAAAATTGTGCAATACGCTGATGATTCTACTTTAATCTGCTGTGCCTCAAACCTTTCTGAACTCCAAACAGTCACCCAAACTGCTTTCTCCTCCACTGAAAAGTGGATGCTCCAAAATCATCTCTCTCTAAATGCTAAAAAATCCAAAATACTTCTATTCTCTCCCTCAAAAGCTCCCCACATTGACAAAACATCATTCCAAATCACTAGCTTAAATAATTCTTCTATAGAAGTCATTCCCTTCGCTAAACTCCTCGGTGTTACTATCGATGAACACCTAAAATTTGATACTCACATCCAGCAAAACATTAAAAAAACCCATATAAAACATGGCTTACTATACAGAAACAGCCACTTCCTCTGTCCCTCCGCTAGACTAACTCTAGCCACTACCTATCTGCTCCCCTCACTACTATATGGTGCTCCCCTACTAACTAATTTATCCGCTACTCTTACCTCCAAACTGGAGGTCTGTTACAATAAGATTTCCAAATTCGCAACCAAGGCCAAAGCCTCATCTCACCATTGTGCTTCCCTTCATTTGCTAAATTGGCTTGAGCTCCCCAACCATTTAGATTACCTCCAACTCATTACAGCCCACAAATTATTATTTCAATCACTTAGATGCCCTGCACTATCTAACATCCTCCAACCTTATACTCCTCATAGAACTCTCAGATTTACTCACCAAAACCTAATCGCTGTCCGCAAGGTTAGCATCTCCTATCATTTTCCTCAGCTAAAAATGGAATTCTCTCCCTCCTTCCCTAAGGACCTGCAAAAATTTTAAAACTCAGCTCCATTCCCATCTCTTCTCAACTAGGAAATGCAACTGTGCTCTCCCCCCCTCACTCCTCTTAACCACTCCTTCCCCCCATACTCCCCTGGCTAACTCTGAATTCTAGTTGACCAGTTGACCTGATACAATTAGTACTCTCTGTAAATAGCAAAACTGTACTTTGTATGTTAATTGTCATTGGCTATTTATGCTAAACAAAAATGTAATTGATTCCTGTTCTTCTTCTTCTTCTATGTATGTTAAATGCTATTTCCAGTTTCTCATGCTAAAATGAAATTGTAATTGCTTTCTTCTTCTTAAATGTACCTATCTAAAGTATGCCTTGCAATAATTTCACTGTAATATTCTCTGTAACTAACTGTGTAACACCGAGCTTTTCTCCTCAGGCCTCCACTGAAAACGGGCTTCCTGAGCCCAGTGGACCTCCCCGGTCATCAAACTGGAAATACATAAATAAATAAATAATAATGGAGGAACACAGGCTTAAAATAATGGACAGTTTTACATATTACTCTTATGAACTTAGAATATTGCCAGAATAACAGGTTTTACATTAGCATATATTTTTGAAAGGTGGAAGTCTGCAACTCAAATGCATGTTATTATTTAATGACTTCAACCCCCAAAGATATGCAAGAAAATCGCAAATTTTATGAGGAACTGACAAAAGATATGAAGCAAAAATCTGGACACTGTGAAATTCATCAGAAGTGCTGAAATGACCAATAAATGAACCTTGAAAGAGGAAAATGAAAGGCCAAAGGTTAGTTGTTGCCCTTTTCTATTTACTAATACAATGATTTTCTAGTAACATACTTTCTTCCTCCAAAAGTACCTGCAACACATCTTCAGTAAACAGATGCAAGCAAGGAATTAAGACTCTATCATCCAGACAATCAGTTGAAATTGATTGGGGTTGGGAGGTGTATCAATAACAATGTATTCCATGAGGTGTAGATAGCCTGTGGGATTGCTCTGCTGTATTTTCTTCAGAAGGTAGGGCCTGTCTGGATCCTACCTGTCTCAGGTGTCTAAACATGTTGTGAAGAGTATGTATAAATGTGCAGATACTGTGTCTAGACCATTACTAATGTTGTGAGAAGATATACCTGGGTACATAATGAAAAGTTCTCAGATGAGTTAAAGTCTGAGATTTTAAACTCTAATACAGACAATAAGGTTTTGCTTGGCTCGCCTGCTAATCTGGTTCAGAAATAGTTAGATGACAGAGGGAAATTAATTCAAAGAGTTACTTATATTTTTCAGCCTCTACATTATACATTTTATAACCCCCCCCCCCCCCGCTTTTTTTTTCCTTTTCAGAAAAGGCAAAATAATCATTCTCTGCCATCTTCTGGCAAACACAGAATGAATAGAGATGGCAGGAAGAGGACAACAAAATACAGGGACCCTTTCAGAAAAATGGACAGGCTACAGCTTCGGAATGATTTTGCCAGCATTCCTTCCCCACTCCTCTGACCATAGATTGGCCATCAGCCTTTCCCTCTGGCAACAATTTGTTTCAGACTTTTAGATACTAATACTGATTCAGGATGGTTACAGACAGCACTGGATACATAAATCTCCTTTCAGGGGAATTCCTCCCTAACCTCCGAACCAAAGTTTTTCCTCAGGTTCTTCAACACATGCTTTCCCTAGGAGTCATACCAGCAGTGCCTTTAGACTGAGGGGAAGAAGACTTTTACTCCAGAATGTTAATGGTTTCAAAGGACATCTTTTCCTGGAGAGCATTAGTAGAGCTTTCCTTTCTCAACCAGTTGTGAAAGTACCAAAATTCAAAATGTTGATCCTTCACAGTCTGTTTTATGGTAATGTTAAATCTAAAAGATGATCAGTATTACATTTTTCCTTATTTAAATGATTTACTGATCTTTGCAGAATCTTTTGATAGATGCCAAGAGTCCTTAACATGGGATTCTTCACTCCTGTCCAATCTGGGCTTCCAGATAAATGTTCAAACAAAAATCATCTTTGACTCTGTCGTGCAAAATCATGCTTTTACACTCCCTTTTGGATACATTCCTGTTGTTTTCCAATCAGACTGAGATTTCAGCCAGAGAATATCTCAGGATTCTAAGGTTCATTGTTTCTGTGACTCTCACAATTCCTCTTGCTAGGTTATACATGAGAAAAAGTCACATTTTTTTAAATGTGGACCAAGCTTCCTCATCCTCTGGGATTTCAAATTCCATGTTTGGGCTTTATCAAGAAAGAACTGAATTGCTGACAACAGTAAAATGTCTCAATTTTTGTTTGAGGAGCAGTTTCTATGTGGGTAAAAGTGTGAGCCCTGTGGAATGCCTCAGACAGACCAAAGCACATAATTCTCAAAGAGGTGTTAGCAGTGATCTGTCCTACAGAGTCTCTTTATGACCTGTGGTCCGTGGGACCATTGCAGGTAATACAGACAATACCACAGTGATGTAGTACATTAGGGAATGGAGGGGCACCATATTTTACACCCTATGTGGGCTGGTTGTTATGGCTTGGGAGTTAGATCTGCAACATTGTATAACCGTCAAAGCATCTCTCATTCTGTCAGAGCAAAATTCAGTGGCAAAAAAACTGAGCAGGACAGACCATTTTGAATGGAAATTGAATGCAGGTGTCTTCCAGGAATGGATCCAGTTGTAGGGAACACAGAAAAATAGATCAGTTTGTTTCATTTCAAAACAGACAACTAGGTCAATTTTGCACTAGTGCTCCTTGAAATTAGGCCTATAACATTAATGCATTTTTATTCCCATGGTCAGGAATACTACTGTAGGAATTTCCATCCTTTTTCACTGATATCCAGGATCATTCTGAAGATTCAGAAGGACTCTCCAGACATTATTGTGGTGACTCCCTTCTGTGCCAGGCAACATTCGTTCTCCCTTCTTATGTAATTAGCCAGTGGCAATCAGCACAAGCTTCCCCAGAGACTGGATCTACTCATACAAGACAGGCAGAGTTTGATACACCTGATATCATTTCCAACTGACTGACTACCTGTATGATTCAGTTCTAATACTTTTTAGGTATCTTTTTCAAGAGGCCATGCAGCAGATATTAAAGGAGGCAAGACATTCTGCTTCTGAGAAATATTATGTAAGTAGTGGAGAATATTTTGTAGTTGGTGTCAGGGCCCTATTCAGGATTATTGTGACTGCTTCTCAAACACTCATGTGAGTTATTATCCTATGGCCTGCTTACTCCTTTGTCTTGGGGTATTTATCAGTCATTTCAGCATGTCCGCCCATGGATCCTCCACTTCATTTCAGACTTTGCTCAAGCAGTTCTACAAAGAGATTTTCCCATTGATACATAAGCTCACCTGTTGTTCAGATGGGACTTCACTGAGGTATTTGCTTTTTATCTAGGAAATTTATTTATGTGTACATTTGAACAAACTATTCTGGTTGCTATGGGTTCAGCATTTTGGTAGACTGATTTATTGCTTAGACATCTGCAAGAGAGTATCCTGGTTGCAACTAAAAGTAATTTTTTTCTTTAGTATCTGCTCACGCCCTCATAGAAAAAGGTGCCTAAAAGGTTTTAGAATTCTATCATTCAGGCAGTCAGCTGAAGTAGTTTGAGACTGGGGTGTATCAGTCTCCCCCACTGGGTTAACCCTTTTACTTTTCCATGCTTTTAGAGTTATCTGTAAAACAAATCCCCAGTATATGCCCTTACTACTTTCAGTGTGCACCTTGAATCTCTTAATCCATCTTATTTATTTATGAATTTGAATAACAGGGAGAATATATTCTATATAACCTGGTTATGCTTTTGCAATTCCGCTATTATCTTGTCAATATCAAGTCCTTTAGGAAAGCCACACAGCTGTGGAAATCCCAGTACGAGACTTGAAAAGGACAGCCTATGTCGATTCAAAACATTCCATTTGGTTGTCTCTTACTATACATTTTCTGGTTATTCCTACCAGGGTAACACAATTCCAGGCAGAATTAAGGCACACTCTAATATAGTTTTGTTTTCTTTGATGGCATTTTTGAAAAGGGTGGACTCTAGAAGCATTCTTGAGGCAACTACATGGTTCTCTGCACATTCTTTTACATAGCATTACCAAGTGGATTCATTTTCCAGGTCCAGGACTGTTCTTGAGGGGAGCATCCCCCGAGGCTCCTGAATCCACATTCTTCTTCCTCCTCCTAGGTTGGATAAGCTTTGGTAATCAACCCAAATAACCAAAGGCTACCGCAGCAGTGAGAAATGATGAACATACTACAGTTGTGTAAGTTGCACTTATCAGAACAGTACATGTTCAAATTCCTCACTGCTGCAGTAGCCGCACTCACCCTCCATCTCCCTTTGTGTGTATATATTTTGGTTAGGATATAACTTTTTATTTCTACTATATGTTGTTTTTTCAGGAATAGAGCACCCCTATACTTATGGATGAGAAAGTCCTGAAGAAATTCTGAAGTACTTTTTACTCAGATTGCTGATTTCCCTCCATAACTGGGCTGGTCAATCAGTGCACAGAGTAAAGGTGTGGGAGGGAACCAGAGGTTTGTATAGCTGGCCAGTTGTTATATCCTGGGAAATATACAACTGAAATAGCCAAAGGATACTGCAGCAGTGAAGAAATCCAACATCTGCTGTTATGATAAGTGCAGTTTACACATATGTATTTTGTGCTCCCTAAGCAAAAATGTATGCTGTTTAAAACTTGGTATAAATAACTGCAACGCCCTAGATATTGGAAGTGAAATGTTAACTCTTTACCTTTCCACTTCAAAATTATCATCACTTCTTTTGTGAGACTGTCCTACTACCTCTTCTTGATAAGCATCTTAAGGCTTTTCCTTATATTTTTTAATTAATGAAAATTACTAATCCATAAGGAAACTTTTCACACCCAGTGCAAGAGGGTTGTGTGGTTAAATGACTTATCTATTTGCTCACGGTAGGAAAATGGAGGATGACAGCCTCATACCATGGACTACAGAAAGACCATTGCAATCTTCTGTTCTAACTGCTACACAGCTCAATTTTGCCATGGAAATTTAATTGCAAGCTTCTTATGGAATAAGTTAAAAGCAATATATGTTTATAGGTAACTACTCTTTGAAATGTTGAGACCCACAATGCTGAGTCGTGACACTCTGAAAAAAATACAGAAACGTGAATATTGAATATTGCTCCTCTCAATTAAGATTGTTTTTGTAAGGGAACTGTATGTTTCTTTAAAAGGTTTTAATTAACTATGTGCAACACTTAAGCTGTGTCATGTGATTTAATTTGAATGTGTATAAAGGGAGAAGTTCGTCATTGTATTCTGTTACACACTGAAGAAAGGCATTAGCCCGAAAAATTTGTGAAGACTCAAAATGTTGTTTTATTACAATCCTTTTGAGTCAAGCATTTCCTTCTACTGGGATTTTTCTTCTGCATTTAAACATATTTATTTATTTACTTACTGTGAAGATTGGGTAGAGATGGGTGAAGGCTGTCAGCCTAGCCAAACAGAATTTGGGACATAATTCTATTATTTGTAAATACTGTGAATGTTGAACTTAAAACAATGTGGCAACATTGCCACCTGCTGTAAAGAAAGATAAGTCAAGCAATCATTGTTGGTCCTTTGAAATTAAAATTGTTTCATCACTGCCTTTGATGTTTTACAAGTTGGCTCCAGTACGGCTGGATGGGGTCTTCCTACCTATTGTTTTAAGGCTAAAGTTAATGACCAGAATTTACATGTGGAATGTCCTTTATTGCTCTAAGTGTAAATAACTTACATGTGGAATGTCCTTTATTGCTCTAAGTGTAAAAGAATGTAAATGCAGTTAAGGTGTAGCCTGGGAACTCCAGGAAGGGTGAAAAAGATGATGTAATGTTTATCAGAACTGGAGTTTCAATTTAAACAGTAAGTACCATAGATTGTTAAGCATTTTTGTCTTGATATCCAACTTATCAGCACTCTGCCTGTGTTTTAAGTAAGTTATCCTAGAAGTGTTTTTTCTTGTAGAAATAGCTAAAACTATAAAGATTAGGCTAAATGTTTTTCTGTTGTGTCAGAACTGTACTACTGAATTATTTTAAGTTTCTGTGTGATCTCTGAACTCTTAAATAGCACTGTGGTGTAGTTCATAGGTTCATAGATTAGTACTAAGCTAACTGCCCTTGTGAGCCATTTTAAGCCTAGCCAATTATCCCTTGTGAGATTCAAACCCTGCACTTTGTGTTTGTAAGGCAAACACCTTAACCATTAGGCTGCCTGTCTTATGTTTTTAGTATTTATTATTAAATATCTTAAACCCTTTTCAACTGTGGCTAGTTTATGTAGAGGTAATTTAAGCTCTAGAGTACATTGCATCCTTATAAGTAATCCTGTAATAAGCCCTTCCAATAAGCCTTGATTGCTTAGTTACACTACTATTGGGTAATAATATTGCACAGTAATAATTGGACACCATTTTAAGGGCCTTTGGGTAGCTGATAATTATTAGCTGGTGGTGGCAGGAATTACCACCGTATAGTCTGGGTATAGGGGCACAGCTAGAGAATCAGTGTCAGCCTTTCCCAGGAGTGTCTGAGAAGTTGTATAAATACTTATATCAAAATGTGTGTGTGTCAGCTACTTGGGCAGGAACATGAAGCACTGGTTGGACAGAGAGGGTACTGGAGGTATTAGCTTGCCAGCTAGGCTGAGAGCTGGACCCTATAGCTGTGCCAGTGGGGAGTCTTATTGGGGACTTGGGGAGCAAGTGAGCAACCAGCCCCGGACTAACTGTGGTCTCTGTGTGCTCTCAGGGGAAATTGCATTTTACTGTGTGTATCTGTTATCCTTTCCTCTCATATGAGATGCCCTCTCTGGTGTTAGTGGTGAGGATTGAGGCTCCTTCATTGCTGGGCCAGGGCGTGGGCATCACATGTGGTTTGCAGTGGTTGGGATATCCACATCACATATCTTGGATATCTAACTCAGCACTCTGCCTTATGCTCACATGTAAGTTTTAGCACTATGATTTCTTGTAGGAATAGTTAAAACTAGTAAAGATTAATTAGATATTTTTCTTTGAAATCAGACCTGTCCTACTGTATTATTTTAAGTTTCTGCTCTGAACTCTTAGATATCTCTGTGGTGAAGTAGTTTTGCCTTGTGTTTTAATTACTTATTATTAAATATTTTTAAAACCTTCTACCTGTGGCTGGTTTATGTAGAGATAAATTATTCTTTATAGTACATTATATATTATAGAGTTTATTGTCTAAGCCCTTCCAATAAGCCTAGACTGAATAGTCACATTACCATTGAATAATAATATTGTACAGTAATAACTGGACACCAATTTAAGGGCCTTTTAGTAGCAGATATTATTAGCTGGGTGGTGGCAGAGATTACTACCGTATGGTCTGAGTAAAGGGGCACAGCTGGAGAATCTGTGTCAGCCTTTCCCAGGAGTGTCTGTGAAGTTGTATAGATACTTATCTCAAAGTGTGTGTCTGTGTGTGTTGTGTCAGCTACTTGGCAGGGACATGAAGCACTGGTTGGACAGAGAGGATACTGGAGGTTTTAGCTTGCCCAGCTAGGCTGAGACCTGGACCCTGTAACTGCACCAGTGGAAGTCTTATTGGGGACCTGGTGAGCAAGGGAGCAACCAGCCCCAGACTGACTGTGATCTCTGTGTGAATTTAAGGGAAATTGTACTTTACTGTGTGTATTAGTTATCCTTTCATCTCTTCTAGGAGATGGCCTCCCTGGTGTTAGTGGTGAGGATTGAGGCTCCTTGATTGCTGGGCAAGGGCATAGTTGTCATAAGTGTTGGGCAGTGGCGGGATATACTTCACACACTAATTGGCTTGTAGTGGTGTGGGTAAAGCAAATTCCTGTAGCTTATGTACAGTGATCTCTAAAAGTGTTTTGTTCTCTAAAACAGCCAGACAGTGTATACTCAGAGTTCAGATCACAATTGTTTTATTTCTTTTGTTAGCTTAGTGTTAGGGTGAGCAGGCTGCATGTCAGCAGAAGAATATGGAAAGCTGACAAGGAGCCAGCTGGTGGAAATGTGCCAGGCTAGGGGACTGGTCATGGAAACCTGACTAAAGCAGACCTGATTGCAGCCTTGGTTACAGCTGCATCAGAAAACAGCATCCAGGACAATCAGACTGGCAGTGGAGATACAATATCCTCGGAGAATGGACAGCTCAACCTTTAAGCAGCAGACTTAAAAATCCAGCTGGAGCTAAAGAGACTTGAGTTGGAGGCCAGGCATTTGGAGATAGAAGCCAAAGAAAAGGAGTGTCAGAGAAGACATGAGAGGGAAATGCTGACTCTTCACCAGAGTCATGGAGGTAATGGGGAAGGGAGTGGTCCCCAGAAGAAACAGGTCAGGAAATTTGTTCTGCAATTTAAAGAGGGGGATAATTTTGATAGTTTCATTCATATGTTTGAGAGGTTATGCAAACAGTATAGTGTTGACCAAAGGCTTTGGGTATGGTCTCTGACCCCCTTACTCCATGGTAAAGCTGAAAATGCATTGGCTAAAATGTCTGACCTTGCATGTTTTGATTTTACTGCTGTAAAAAAAGTATTTTAGAATGTTTTAAGCTAACACCTGAAATGTATAAAAAAAGTTTTGTGAGCATAGACACAAGGCAGATGAATGTTTGTGTGAATATGTTGCTGAACTGAGCATTTATTTTCATAGGTGGGTGAGTGGATGTCAGGTCACCACTTTTGAAGGGCTGGCAGACCTTTTGGTGATAGAACAAGCCCTTAGCGCTTTGCCTGAGGACATAAGGATCTGGGTAGCTGATAGGCAATGTGCTACTTCACATGAGTTGGGGAAGAAGGGAGACCTATGTCTGGCAAGCAGGGCAGCCCTGCACAGGAAGGGGACCCCAGTACTCTCATGGGTCTAAAGGAACCCATGGTAGGCAGCACAGACTGCCACAACAGAATCTACCAGTAGCAGGGGAAGCCACTAGTCCAGGTACATGTCCAGGAGCTAGGGATAAATGTTTTGAATACAACCAGTGGGGCCATGTGGCATACAGGTGTCCATGGAGGCAAGGTGGGGAACCAAAGGTGAGATGCCAGTAAGTGGGAAAGACAAAACGCCAATAGTAGGTTGTCTTGAGACAACAGGGGTACTAAACTACAATCCTGCAGATGTCCTGAGAGGGAAGGATTTGGATGAGGCAGTAACATGTACTTATGCAGTTATACGCAGTGAGGCTAGGAGACAAGTATGTGGGTCTGGTAGCCCGCGGGAGACCCAGACAGACTGCATACTTGCAGCCAGGACTAGTGAGATGGTTATTTCAGAGAGTGAGCTACGCTGTAGCAGTGAGACTGAAGGTGAGCCACAGCTGCTTGTGGGTATTGATATTCTCTTGGACAGGGTAACTGCAAAGGTAGAGGTGAGTAGTAGTACCCAGGCTAACAGTGAGGCACCACTGTCAGAGGATGCCAGACTTCCTGTGGAAGGGGAGCGGGGAAGGGTTACAAGGAGAGAGCTGAGACAGGCTCAGCTCCCAGACTCTACATTGCAAGGCCTGAGGGAGGTAGCTAGGGAGGCACCTAATTTTCAAGAAAAGGGGGAATCTGTATACTGGGACAAAGGGTTACTATACAGAGAGTGGGCCCCTAAGGAAGGGCTAAAAGGTGAGAGAGTACAGCAGTTGGTAGTGCCTAGAGCCTATCATCTGCTGCTTCTAGCCATAGCCCATGATATTTCCTTTGCAGGTCATATGGGCATAAAATGTACAAAGAGGTGTATTATGCAGAACTTCTATTGGCCTAGAATTTCCAGACATGTAACAGGGTACTGCAGGACCTGTGAGCAGTGCCAAAAGGTAGGCAAGGCAGGAAACAAGGTGAGAGCTCCTTTGATGCCTTTGCCTGTCATTGAGGAGCCATTTCAGAGGGTAGCTATGAATATTGCGGGTCATCTGAGTACCCCAAGTTCCACAGGGAAAAAGTATATCCTAGTGATAGTGGATTATGCTACATGATACCCTGAGGCAGTGGCTTTGTCCTCCATTGAGGCAGAGAAGGTGGCAAATGCTTTGTTAGAGATTTTTGGCAGGGTAGGTTTCCCAAAAGAAATACTGACTGACAGAGGTGCTGATTTCATGACAGGCCTGCTGGCTTGTTTGTGGAAGTCCTGTGGGGTGAAGCACATGAAGAACACCCCCTACCATCCCCAGACTAATGGTCTGGTTGAGAGGTTAAACTCTACAATCAAGTCCATGCTACAGGCATTTGCAGATCAGTTTAAGAGGGAGTGGGACAAATATTTGCCCCATCTGTTGTTTGCTTACAGAGAGGTTCCTCAGGAATCCACAGGCTTTTCACCCTTTGAGTTGGAGTATGGGCATAGGGTGAGGGGACCTCTAGATTTAATTTGAGATTAGTGGGAAGGTGAGTGTGAGTCTCATAAGGAGTTTGTTGTGGCATACATCCTAAACCTTAGGACAAGGCTCAGGGAACTCATGGGCTTCGCCCAGGAGAACCTGGAAGAAGCCCAATAACAGAAAAAGGTGTGGTATGACAGGAATGCTTGAGCTAGAGAGTATACTGTCGGGCAGCAGGTAATGGTTCCCATTCCTGTCAGACACAACAAGCTGCAAGCAGCTTGGTAGGGTCCATACAAGGTGGTAAGAAAGGTAAGTGATGTTAGCTACATGGTAGAACTGCTAGGCAAATGGCAGGAGCACAAATTGTGCCATGTTAACATGATGAAACCTTACCATGAAAGGAAGGCCCTTGTGCTGAGCATTTGCAGTGGATTGCAAGAGGAGTCTGAGGGAGATCTGGGGACTGATCTCCTCAGTGAGGCTTGGGCTGACACCTCAGTGGAAGGGGTAGCAATATCCCAGCAGATATCACCTACCCAGGTTCAAGAAATCTGAGCAGTGTTGCAGGAATTTGGGGACATGTTCACTGGGAAACCAGGGTGCACCCACCTGGTGCAGCACCAGGTGGATACAGGACCCCAAAGGCGTATTAGGCAGGCCCCTTATAGGGTGCCTGAGAGAGTTAAACAGACTCTGAGGGAGAAGGTACAGGAGATGCTGGAACAAGGGGTGATTCAAGAGTCCAACAGTTCCTCGGCCTCCCCAGTGGTGCTGGTGGCAAAGAAGGATGGCAGCACCAGGTTCTGTGTGGACTACAGGAAATTAAATAGTCACACAGAGTTGGATGTTTACCCCATGCCTAGGACAGATGAGGCCTTAGAGCAGCTGGGTGGGGCTAAGTATATTACAACCATTGATCTGACCAAGGGTTACTGGCAGGAGCCCCTGACTACAAGTGCTAGACAGAAGTCAGCCTTTGTGACTCCTTTTCGCTTGTATGAGTTCACAAAGATGCCCTTTGGGTTGAAGAATACTGCAGCGACTTTACAGAGGCTGGTAGATAATATCCTAGCATGAGCAGGAGGTTTTGCCCTTGCTTACCTAGATGATATTGCTATCTACAGCCATTCCTGGCCAGAGCACCTTCAGCATGTCAGGGAGATGCTGGGCAGACTGCAGAAGGCAGGGTTGACCATTAAGCCGAGCAAATGTCAGGTGGGTATGGCAGAGGTCTCCTACCTAGGACATAAAGTGGGGAGTAGTAAGATAAGGCCAGAACCTACCAAAGTGGAAGCCATTCAGGCATGGCCTGCACCTGTTACTAAAAAGCCAGTGAGGGCATTCTTAGGCACAGCAGGGTACTATAGAAAGTTTGTCCCTAGTTATAGTGCCATAGCTGCTCCCCTCACAGACCTGATGAGGAAGAATAGGGCAGATAAGAGTGTGTGGACCCCAGCATGTGAGCAGGCATTTCAGAAGCTTAAAGAAGCTTTGGGAGGACCCACTGTGTTATCCAGTCCAGATTACTGCAAATAATTTGTTGTACAGGTGGATGCTTCAATCAATGGGGTGGGGCTGTACTTAGCCAGACTACAGGATATGTACCCAAAGAGTGGCGTCCAGCAACAGTGGTCCCTCTCCACAAAGGTGGTGCCTCAACGGATCCTTGAAACTATCGCCCCATAAGCCTGACTAGCTTGGTCTGCAAAGCTATGGAAAGGATCATCATGGACCTCATAAATAAAGATATTGCGGACCTACAGACACTGGATCCTACCCAGTTTGGCTTTGTTAAGGGCAGATCCTGCCTCTTAAACCAGGTCAATTTCTTTGAAACAGTCACCAAGGCCATTGACGAGGGGAAGGTGGTCCACACAGCCTACCAGGACCTCGCAAAAGCCTTCGATACAATACCCCACTCGGGCATTATAGATAAGCTCACCAGCTTAAATATAAACCCATATGTCACTAGATGGGTTGCAAACTGGCTCAAGGACAGAACCCACATGGTTAGAATTGCTGGAGCCATGTCAGACTCCAAACCAGTAACAAGTGGCATCCCACAAGGCTCAGTCCTGGGACCTCTCTTGTTCGGTATATATTTCTTGGAGGTACAGGCAAACACGGAAGGACTGTGGCTGACCAAGTTTGCAGATGACAGCAAACTGGGCACCATAATCGACTCTCCAGCCAACACAAGCATCCTCCAAAAGGGCCTCATAGAAACAGACAACTGGTGCCAGAGCCATGGTCTCAAGCTAAACGCTAAAAAGTGTATAGTCATCCCCTTTGGCAAAAAAAAGTGCTCACAAATTACCACATAGGTGGTAATCCATTAAGTACAGAAGAAGTAATTAGGGACCTGGGGACCCAAGTTGATAGCAATCTCTCATTTGACAACCACGTGGCCAAAGTGGTTAGAAAAACATTTTATATAGCCCACCTAATCATGAAGAGATTCACATCTAGATCAGGGGAGGTCATCGTGCCTCTTTACTCATCCCTCATGAGGCCCATAATTGAGTACAATGCCCCTTTTGGGATGTACCTTACCAGACACCTGCAGCAACTGGAAAGACCCCAAAAGTACCTCACCAAGAGGATCAAAGGGCTCAAACAGATGCCATATGTTGCCCGGTTAAAGAAACTCCAGCTCTACTCAGTGGCATACCGCCTGCTCAGAGACGATCTGTGCCTGACGTATAAAGCCATGTCCAACCTGGAATTAATGGACATGCTGCACCTCAGAAAATCCAAATCCCATTGAGCTACGTGCTCGAGAGACTTGAACCTCAGCACTGAAATAAATAGGACATGCTGGCAGGACAGATTCATAACCCAGAGGCTCCCTTCACTCTGGAATAAAATCCCAGTCCAGGTTAGGCAGAGTCCCTCATTGACTCTCTTCAAGAGGAATCTTGATGAGTGGATGGGAGATCGTAGGTTTACCCCGGGTATCACTTCTGTGTCACTGTTAGACAGAAGCACAGCATACTAACCTCGAAAAAGGGCATAGCAAAATTAATTTAAAATGGGTGGCAAAAGCCAAACACACTCTGGCTAGGCTTATAAATGCCCTAGGGCAGATAGCCTAGTATGAACCTATGAACCTATGAACCTATTCAGATGGGAAGAGCACCCAGTGGTTTATTTCAGTCACAGGCTCCACCCCAGGGAGGAATGCTATGCAGCTGTAGAAAAGGAATGTCTAGCCATGGTGTAGGCACTGCAAAAACTTCAGCCTTATCTGTATGGAAAAAAATTCACTGTAATGACAGATCACAACCCTTTAATATGGTTAAACAGATACAGCCAGCAAAATGCCAAGTTGCTAATATGGAACCTGGGGTTGCAAGCATATGATATGTCAGTGCAGCACTGCATTGGGATTAGCAATGCCAATGCAGATGGGCTCTCAAGACAGGGAATGGGGTGAGGTACACTCAGGTAGACCTAACCCTCTCAAGCAGTGTTTCTCATGGGTCACTTAAAAAACTATCTTGAGATCTCCGGGGGGGTGTGAAGATTGGGTAGAGATGGGTGAAGGCTGCCAGCCTAGCCAAATAGAATTTGGTACATAATTCTATTATTTGTAAATACTGTGAATGTTGAACTTAAAACAATGTGGCAGCATTGCCATCTGCTGTAAAGAAAGCTAAGTCAAGCAATTCTTGTTGGTCCTTTGAAATTAAAATTATTTCATCACTGCCTTTGATGTTTTACAAGTCAGCTCCAATCCGGCTGGAGGGGGCTTCCTGTCTATTGTTTTAAGGCTAAAGTTAATGACCAGAATTTACATGTGGAATGTCCTTTATTGCTCTAAGTGTAAAAGAATGTAAATGCAGTTAATGTGTAGCCTGGGAACTCCAGGAAGGGTGAAAAAGATGATGTAATGTTTATCAGAACTGGAGTTTCAATTTCAACAGTGAGAACCAGAGACTGTTAAGCATTTTTGTTTTGATATCCAACGTATCAACACTCTGCCTGTGTCTTAAGTAAGTTATCTTAGAAGTGTGTTTTCTTGAAGAAATAGCTAGGACTATAAAGATTAGACTAAATGTTTTTCTGTTATGTCAGAACTGTACTACTGAATTATTTTAAGTTTCTGTGTGATCTCTGAACTCTTGAATAGCACTGCAGTGTAGTAGTATTGTCTTGTGTTTTTAGTATTTATCATTAAATATGTTTAAACCCTTTTCAACTGTGGCTGGTTTACATAGAGATAATTTAAGCTCTAGAGTACATTGCATACTTATCAGTGATCTTGTACTAAGCCCTTTCAGTAAGCCTTGATTGCTTAGTTACACTACTATTGGATAATAATATTGCACAGTACCTTTCCCACGAGTGTCTGTGAAATTGTATAAATACTTATCTCAAAGTGTGTGTGTATGTGTGTGTGTGTGTGTGTGTGTGTGTGTGTGTGTGTGTGTGTGTGTGTGTGTGTCAGCTACTTGGGCAGGGACATGAAGCACTGGTTGGGCAGAAAGAGTACTGGAGGTTTCAGCTTGCCAGCTAGGCTGAGATCTGGACCTTATAGATGTGCCAGTGGGGAGTCTTATTGGGGACCTGGGGCACAAAGGAGTGACTAGCCCCAGACTGACTGTGATCTCTGTGTGCTCATAAGGTAAATTGCACTTTATTGTGTGTATCTCTTACCATTTCCCCTCATATGAGATGCCCTCTCTGGTGTTTGTGGTGAGGATTGAGGCTCCTTGATTGCTGGGCCAGGGCACGGGTGCCACACTTACATATATTTGTTGACTATGCTTGTCCCAGTAGGTAAACCCTTTGTTCAGGGTAGACTCAAGGTGGCATTTATACTGGCTTCACTGATAAACAGATTTTTTTCTGAAAATCTTTAAGCCTATCTGATGATAAGTCAGCCAGCAAAGGATTGCCGGAATTGAATTCATCCTGGAGTTTGGTGAGTATTTTCATGAGATATAACTTGTTTTTCACAAAATCTCACCAAGATGACACTGATATAGAGACTATATTTATATAGCATATATCATGGACAGAAGTAGGTTTAAAAATAAAAAAAAAAGATATATGGAAGCACAAGACCCAGCATAAAAAGTGCCCAATCCTGGTAGGTGCACTCGTGCCAGGACTGGAAAAAAATGACAGTGTAGAATCCTCAAGACACAGAAACATTCCTACAATGGGGCTAGGCCAGGCTCAGGGGGAGGATGGCCCCCCTGTTGTGAAAGGAAGTGGTAGTCCACAAAAATTACAAAAACTGATAGGCCAAAAAAGAACCATAGAAACTATAGAGTGGACTATTGAGGATAAGATAGAAATTATGTGTTGTTACTATTATGCAAGACACCCAGAATTTCCAGATAGAAGATATACAAAAGGATTAAGAGAGAAATTAGAGGAAAGAAAATACTTGCACAAGTAAAACTATCAGAAGCTTCAAATACAAATTTGTGTTTATTAACACAATGGATTTATGAAGAACATTATATAGACCAAGAAACCTTGGGACATTTGGAAAAAGAAGTGACAGAGGAAGTGTGAAAATATAAAGAACAGAATCTACAGACTTTTGAAAGGTATAAAAAAGAAATATGGACATGGGAAAGAAACATATCTGATATGGAGCAATATTTATGCAAAGAAAAAAGATAAATGAATCAATACAAAAAAGGCAGCCCCAAAGATATTCAAAGAGAAATACAGGCAAAGGCATCCAAATATGAAAACATTCACAATAAAAAAAAAATAAGATCACAAAGGGCAGAACAGAAGATTAGTAAAATAGAAGTTAAAAAACTAGAAGATGAAGTTATGGAATACTTGAGAAGTGAAGGATTTAGTGCAGAAAGTCTAAGAATTTACAGCAAAGCATGATGAAACAACGAGTCTACAATGTAAGAAACAGGATGAGCAGGAGACATCTGAAGAAGAAATATGGACATGGGAAAGAAAAAGAGATTTAATATGGTGTAATATTTATGGAAAGGAGAAAGCAAAACCAATCAATACAAAAATAGCGGTACCAAAGACATTTAAAGAAAACTACAGGCAAAGGCATCCAGACATGGAAAATTTTACAATACAAAAATAAGAAAACAAAGACAAAAAGTAGAAAAGAGGATTAGTAGTGGAGAAGTTAGAGATGTACCTGCGAAGTGAAAGATTTAGTGTAGAAAATCTGTCTCAGATAACATCAAAACAGGATAGAGCAATGGATCCTCAAATTAAGGAGAAATCAGCAGAGCAGAAAACAGTTGCCATATGAAGATACTTTGGAGCCTTTCACAGGAAGCCAGTTAGGGTTGCCACCCTTCGTTGTGGCTAAAACCGGAAAAAAGCCACACCCCTCACATCCCCAGTAACAACCCCTTCTCCCACCCATATTCTGCCCATTTTGTGACATCACAGTGATATCACTTGGTGGGGAACACCCTCTTTTTTCCATTCCTGCTGCCTGTTTTCGGCTGATTTACTATGCTTTTTTGCAGAAAAGCATAGTAAATCAGCTGATTTACAAACTTTGATAGTCTGTTTCTTTTTTTGAAACAGAATACTAGAATTTGTATAGTGTTTTCCGGACTACCGGAGAATCAGTTTGATTTCCGGATAATCCGGAAAAAAAAACAGAGGGGTGACAACCCTAAAACCAGTACAAATGTTCAGTTGAAGTTGCACAGCAAGGAAAGGAACAGGAAACTGTGGCATCTCTGACACAGTCAACGTTGTCGAGTGATAGGCCAGTGAGCTCCCATGTGAAAGAACAATGGATGACATAGGATGAACCTGAAGAGACTGTGCCACAGGAAGATGCTCTAGAATTTTCTATAGAATGCCTGCAGGAAACAAAGAATGTGCCCCCAATTTACAGAAAATAATCTAAGGTAAGAGTTGCTTGATTTAATAGAAATAGACAGATATATTAAGATCAATGAAAGAAATAGAGTACAGAAAGTCAGTGAAACCCAAATAGTTAGAAGTTTTATAAAACAAATTACCACAGTAATTAGTACTGTCCATAGACATGCATGTGATATAACAGAAGTAAATAGGCTATATTACTCTGCAGCTAAATTAATAACCGAGAGTCTTACCAAAAAAAAAAAAAAAAACAGATAGTAAGGGAAAGGAAGGGGAGAAATCAAAGTTATAATCAATTTGATCTTCCTGTCCTAATTTACAGTTTTGGAGTAAATGACTGGCCCCAAAAGGTGATGGATAGGTTGGACAGGAAAACAAGAAGGATGCTTCATACTTATCAAATCATATATAAAAAAATCAGTGCATACCAAGACTATATATTCCCTGATCTGAAGTATGTATGGGCCTCCTCAAAATTGATTACATGTATAGATCTGCAACTGTAAAACTGCATACATATCTGCTGACCTCACAAGACCCAGCTTAGCTTTACAGAAGCATATTGGTGTCAAGCAGGAATGGAAATCAAACCATAAGTAGATAAAAATCAGGCATCAACTGAATGTGCCAAAAAGCAAAAGAAAGAATATAAGGTGAACGATCAGATGAGAAGGCAAGAAGTGGGGAAAATGCATAAATACAGTGGCAATTATAGATATCTCTTGGAACAACCTCATGTTGATCAGGACTGAATGCAGGAATTGTTAAGGAGAGGTGAATTTAAACCGAAACACAAAAAGTTAAAATTGGCAGCCCAAGATAATAGACTACATACACATTGGTTTACAAAGTGTTACTCTGTTGAAAAATGGCTAACTTCATACAAACTCCTGCTTAACCCCAAGAACACCAAACTCCTCCTCTTTCTACCTAAAATACTTGAACCTCTCAAACTCAGTTTCATTGTCACATCCCTAAACAACACTACAATTACTGTCGAAACTCACAGTAAATTTCTTGGTGTGGCAATAGATGACCAACTCAAATTTAACCTCCATATACAACAGGGTATTACAACTACCCACCAGAAGCTAGGACTACAATATAGACACAAAAAAAGTCCAAACCCACCCTTGCTCAGGCTTTTCAGCTCCCCACTCTATTCTATGGTGCCCCTGGCCTCACCAACCTTCAATCTAACCTTTTAACCAAACTTGAGCTCACAACAAGTTGCTCGATTTGCTGCTAATTTACCCTACCGATCTCATCACTTCTTATCTCTAAAAATCCTCCAGTGGTCAGAGTTCCACAATCAACTCCTTCTACCTCAGCTGTACCTTACTCATTCCATTCTTAATGACTCCTCCTCTTGTCCAGCTCTCTCCTCTCTTATATCTTACTATACTCCAAATCAAGCTCTCTGAAGCTCAAAACAGAACCTTCTCAAGGTGTACATGTGTAAGAAGAACATCAGCAAACTCCTAAATAGCCACTAATTGGCACACTTTTGGAACAAACTACCCCCTCACATACATTCCATTTCCAACTCCCATTTCTTTAAAAAAGGGTTAAAATCCCACTTGCCATCATCCCAACTAGGGTCCCTTCCACTCTTATCTTTCAAACTCCCCCCATCTGCTCTACACACTTAACTGTTGCTATACTCCCACTTTCTATATTGCCAATTAGTCTTTCCCCTCGCTGTTGAATAAGGTTGCATACTTATTTGTATATACTTTTATATTACACTGAAAATTAAACATTGTTGACCTTTTCCTGTACATTTCTATTTTTTATGTGTTCACCTAGTCTTTATGTACTGATCTACTGTTTGAACCTTGGACCCCCACCCCTTTGTATGTAGATTTGTTTACACTGATTTTTTGATGTGTTTCACTGATGCTATATGTACTTATTTTAAATAATCTGCATCTGATTTTGTAGCTGTTCTGCTCTGTTCATCAGTCTTTACTGTATTACACTTTTTTATACTAAATAGGATACTGTAATATTTGAGTAACTTCTGGAGCTTTTTTCTTTAGACCTCCACTGAAAAAGGGCTTTTAGCCCAGTCAGACTAACCTGGCCAACAAATGTATAAATAAATAAATAAACAAATAAATAAATAAAGCCCATTGAACATATGGGAGAAACAGATACGTGTAGGTTTTATAAAACCGAATTGGAAACAGTTACGCACCTCATTGCTGGTTGTGACATACTAATGGCAGAAGGACTGTATACTGAAGAGCAAAATAATGTGCCAAGATTGTTGCACTGGGGATTGTGTAAACATTATGGTACTGAAGTAGCTGAAAAACACTGGAAACATGAGCCACAAAGCATCATAGAAAATGTTGACATCTACATCACATGGGATCACCCATTACCAACAGTTCAAAACACAGATGCTAGGAAACTACATATAGTGGTCCATGAAAAGAAGACAAAAGTAACATTGATCATTGAAATTGCTACACCCAGTGACTACAGTGTCTTACATACAAAGAGACACAAAGTCATAAAATACCAAGATTTGCAGGCAGAAACAAGGGCAATGTGGAAAAAAGAAAGGCAGACAGTTCCAATTTCAATAGGCACAAGGGGTCTTACAAAAACAAATTTACAATCATACCTAAATATGTTACCGATATATGTAACTCCATACAAAGTGCAGAAGGAGTCATTACTGGGCACATTGCGGGTGCTGAGAAGAGCACTTCTTGCCTATATCAAAGATTGAAACAATACTAATTTGATGAACTTTAATCATAATTTGATTTAGGAATGGGGTCCATTCCCGTCTTGGTATTAGAAAACCAAAAGACTTGCAAAAATTAAAAAAGATATATCTATACCCCCCGTCTAAATATATATATACATATATATATATATATATATATATATATATATATATATATATATATATACATATACATATATATATATATATATATATATATATATATATATATATGTAGATACATATTTCTATATCTATAGCTATGTACATATAGATGTGTGTGTGTGTCTGTGTGTGTAGATGTATATAGATATAGGTATATATATCTGTGTGTGTGTGTGTGTGTGTGTGTGTGTGTGTGTGTGTGTGTGTGTGTGTGTGTGTGTGTCTGTGTGTGTGTGTTACATAAGGGGTGTCATAAGTTAATTTGGTCGAAAGGAAAAATGCTGTTACATGTGACTGAAAATCAGATGATCATACATATTAGCTTTTTTCTGTAGGAAATTGCTGTACAGAACAGATAAAGGAATTGGCCCTTACCCCACTGTAGTGCAGTCTTGGAGCTGGTATGTATAATTCTTGGAGATTTCAATTATCTGTTAACTGAAATTCTTAAAACTGTCACAAAAAATGCTTAGATCTTCCTAGGCTTCATCAGTGCAAACTCACTAGACCAGATTGTTTGCTCCCTTACAAGAATATCAAAAGTACTGGAATGGATCATTAGAAACATAGCACTGTTATGCCTTATCTGTAACTGATAGCACCATTATGCCTTATCTGTAACTGATAGCACCATTAAGCCTTATCTGTAACTGACAGCACCATTATGCCTTATCTGTAACTGATGGCACTGTTATGCCTTATCTGTAACTGATAGCAACGTTAAGCCTTATCTGTAACTGACAGCACCGTTATGCCTTATCTGTAACTGATAGCACTGCTATGCCTGTAACTGATAGCACCATTAAGCCTTATCTGTAACTGGTAGCACCATTATGCCTTAACTGTAACTGATAGCTCTGTTATGCCTTATCTGTAACTGACAGCACTGTTATGCCTTATCTGTAACTGATAGCTCTGTTATGCTGTTAGAAAAATATGTATTTGAATATATGTGATGTGCTAGTTTAAAAGCAAAGTAGTATGTAATGCATTTTATTCTTTTAATGATATAACAAAAGGATGAATCCATGTATAACTGCAAGAAGTTTTGAAACTGCAGTGTGGCTTGTAGCAAGTTGACCTCTGACCCTGGAAGCTGCTAGCTCAGTGAATTTTAATGTTTATGCTTTTCACAAGTGATTATCTGCTGGGTCAGGAAATTAAATGTGTGAAACAATGAAATCTTCTGCTCTTTCCTGCTGGGATGATTTGGCCTTGTGTATGTGTTGCTAGATAACACACAGCTGTTGGGAAAGTGTTACAGGGGAACAAAGAAGTGTATTAGAAGACTGAATCTGCTATTGTATTCGAACTAGTCTGAAGCCTTGAAAAAAGTAACTTTACAGAAAGACATTATGTCTGACCAGGTGGTAAGCAAGGCCGTATTGTTACCAGAGGAAAACTTTTTAAAATATACAGCATCAGCAATAATTAATGAATAGAATACTGTAAGCTAAAGTGATGTAGATGCCCTGTGACATATCACGTCAGTAAGGTTGGCACAACTTGAATGTAAAGACTATAAAAATTGTGTACTTCCTGTTTCATGTCAGACAAAATTCTGTACTTGTACATGTTTTGCCTCCTGGTGTACACTAGTAAACTTTTGAACCTGAACCTCCTGTGTATTGATCTCTTGATTTTATTTAACAGTTTGGTCCTTCATTAGCCGGAAATCCCTCAGACAGCTGCAGATCAGAGTCTACCGGTGGTCGAATACTGCGCAGGAGAAGTTACCGAAACAGTTCTTCTTGGGTGAAAAGACCTCCGACTGAATTGTCATTTAAAGAGGCTGGCCACTTTCTGATCTGTGGCCGAAGAGCGGATCCTGGATGGCTCAATACCGGAGGCTCAGGTAGGAAGATTTTGCCTTTTTTCTGTTTTAGATCAGGGACTAGGTTACAGTAAATATTGTTGTCAAGATTTGTTATGCAGATCAGGGACAAAAGGAATTACTGTATATTTGGTCATAGATCAGGGTAACAGAATAAGGTAGGCAGTTATTCTAGATAAACTGTGAAAAGGAACTGAAATTTTGATATCACGTGATAAGAGTTATGTAACATTTTCTTTTACCATGGGAAATCAGTGCACTAAAACATCGCGAGATCCGCCCCTAACCAAAGACGCAAAATATATGCAATCACAACGTTCTGATAATGTTAGGTATTATACGAAGTGGGTTAACAAATATGAATTTGATGGTAAATTAGATAAAACTTCACTGGTTAAACTCCTTAAGCAACTGAAATCTGATGCTGGAGGTCAAGCAAAAAAGCAACGCCAATTAGGCATTCCTCAGGCACACAGGTGGATTGAGGAAGCAAACCGTAGGGAACAGAAGACTAAAAATTCAAAAGCATTATTTTTAGACAAAGAAGATAATAACATAGTAATAGCAACAGCTCCTCCTCCCCTGCCCCTTCCGTTGCCTTTTACAGGATATGAAGTGAGTGGACAGGCTGGTCTGCCTCCGTGTTATCCTGAGGTCTCAGCGAGACCACAACCGTTTGTTAGAGATCCTATTGAAACTAGGTCCCGAGCGCGTAAGATACATGGGGACGCAGAATCTTATCAAATAGGGAGAAATCTACAGGATGAGAATGAGGAAGAGATATGTCCGCTGATAGAGGTCCCAAATCCTCAGGCAGGACAGGCAGGGCAGGACCCAACTCTCTTAGTATACAGACCATGGACACTGGAGGATATCCGGAAAGCTACTGAGGGAATCCCCCATCCGAAAGTTAATTTTACAAAATTTTTAGAAGATTTGCAAGGCATGAGGTTGAGTTACCACTTGAATGGGGAAGAAGTAGAAAAAGTAATCAGACAAATTATAGGTCCAGATTGGCACATGATTTGTGGCACCTGGAATCCTCGTAATGCAGAGCTTAAACCACTCC
This sequence comes from Protopterus annectens, assembly GCF_019279795.1. NCBI lineage: Eukaryota > Metazoa > Chordata > Ceratodontiformes > Protopteridae > Protopterus > Protopterus annectens. The sequence goes on along the minus strand of NC_056729.1, from coordinate 1,638,408,536 downwards.
CACATAGTGACGCAGAACTAGACAACAGAGTGAAAGGTCTTACAGACCAAATCTCTGAGAAATGGAAACCTTGAGCAGACTGGACTTGCATTAACCAATGCATACAACAGGAAAATGAGACGATAGATGGGTACTATGCTAGATTATTGGAATGTTTTAATAATCATAGTGGTATGACAGTTCCTGAAAATCAAGTAAATGATTCCCCGTATGAACAACAATTGAAAAATGCATTTTTAAAAGGTTGCATTGCACCTATCAGCAGCTTCATTATGAAGCACATGATAGACCATCGAATGGGTAGGCTACAAGCTTACTTGAATATACTAGACATGCTGAAAGACATTTTAATAGCAAAAAGAAAAAGAAGGCGCAAGTCTTCACTGCTGAAGACGGAGCTGAAGTATTTGTGTTACAGTCAGGTAAAAAGGGCAAGAAAAATACCCAGGGAAACAAACAGTCTGACAAACGATCAGAAGATTTTGAGGAAAGAAAAAAGAGAGGTGAATGCTTTAAGTGTGGGAAGAAGGGACATCTAGCGAGGGATTGTAAACAGAACAAAAAGGTAATTACAGAAGACAAGGGAGATGAGGACTGACTATACGATAGTGAAGATACATCATGCAGAAGTCGGAAATCATCAGGAGAAGTTAATAAACAAAAAACAAATGTAAATGTAGTAGAAGGGATAGAGGAAGTATAAGTAGATATGGAGGATGAAGAAAGTGAAATTTTGGATTTAGCATTATTGAGCCTAGAGCTCTACTTAGCAGATACGAAACCAGAAGTTACACTTCTGGTGGAGGGAAGGGAAGTCAAATTCTTGTGTGACTCAGGAGCGTCACGGACCCTGATACACCCCTCCAAGTTACCAGAACATTCTGAATCACCTGATTATATACTAGTGAAAGCTGCAAATGGACAGCTATACAGGGAACCACTTTCCCATGATATAGCAATAACTGACCCTGTTTCAGGTATGACCCAAAGAAGTAAGATTGTTGTTTCTGCAAAATGTCCAGTGAACCTATTGGGTAGGGACCTTATGCAGATATTTGGCATAGCAGTTGTTCCAACTGTGCAGGGTATGGAGGCAGAGAGACAAATGGATACATTTGTGGTGCGATCGGAGGGTGAAACTTTTTACTGGTACAGCCAGGACGTAGTTACGACTGGTCAAGGGGCAGTAACCGAGGAACTGATGAACGTAGCCATCTGTAAAGCCCCCTCCCTTGACACTGATCATCAGCATTTGTTACACTGTACTCTATACTACTGTAATACGCCAGGACCTAATAGGGAATATGAGCAAGAATTGTTCAGGAATCGTGCAACTAGATTAGTATTACGTACGTTGTATTGGGATACTGAGGGGAACGGTGTAGTTAGCTGTTCATTATCCCAAGAATTCCTTGCATTATAGATCGAATCAATTACCACATGTCAGCTTGACAAAGAACAAAAATGTAAAATGGGCAGACTTAGGAGAGAAGGTAACAAGATGGGAAAAACAGACTGACTTAGAATTGTCAGAACAGGGAATACAGAAACAAAAGTTGAATTGGTTGACGCAAACGCATCCAGCTGTACACATGCAATCTAGTGAGGACAGCTGATTAGCATTTTTATTAGAAGAAGAAGAGAAAGCCTTATGTGACATACCAATGACTCTTTGGTCAACAGGAAGTCAGATGTAGGACTTATTTGAACAGCAGGACCAGTTACAATTACACCAAAGTCAGCATTTAGGCCACAAAAAAGACAATACCCCTTGAGGAAAGATGCAGAAATAGGAATCAAGCCTATAATAGCAGCATTACTCAAGGAAGGAGTACTGGTAGAATCTCCCGATTCACCATGTAATACACCCCTATTTCCTGTTAAAAAAGCAAACGGGGAATGGCGGATGGTTCAAGATTTACAAGCTGTAAACAATGCAGTGATACCCAGAGCACCCATGGTGCCAGACCCACATACTTTGTTAAATGACTTAAAACCGCAACAAAAATATTTCTCTGTGGTAGACATCAGTAATGCTTTCTTTTCAATACCTATACATCCTGATAGTCAATATTGGTTTGTGTTTACATTTCAGGGTAAAAGGTATACCTATACTCGACTACCACAGGGATATTGTGAGAGCCCAACAATATTTGCACAAGAAATGGCTAGCAACTTGGCAGGGTTTACCCCACCAGGAGGTAGTCAAATTCTACTTTACGTAGATGACATTTTGCTAGCAGCCCCTACCCAGCAGCAATGCAGGGAAGATACTGTAGCACTATTAAAATTCTTAGCAACACAAGGACATAAAGTGAGCAAAAGTAGGTTACAACTCTGGAAAAAGCAAGTTAGATACCTAGGATATGTGATATCCAATGAAGGTAGAATATTAGACGAGGATAGAAAGACAGAAATTTTACAAGCACCCAAACCAGCAACCAAGAAGGAAATTATGTCCTTCTTGGGGACAACTAATTTTTGTCAGAGTTGGATACCAAACTATGCTTTGAAATCTGCTCCACTGACTGACTTGATATATAAAATGCCAATGGTAGCACAAGATTTGTTACAATGGACACCCGAAGCAGAAACAGCTTTCTGCAGATTGAAGCAGTTGATAGCTTCTTCATTAGTTTTAGGACTCCCAAATTATCACAAATGATTCTTTCAGACCATAGATTGCAAGCAAGGATATATGACGTCAGTGCTAATGCAACAACATGGAGATAAGCAATGCCCCATAGCCTATTATTCATCACAGTTAAACCCAGTGGCGCGATCTTTGCCTCACTGTGTACAAGCAGTGGTTGCAGCTGCAATGGCAGTACAGGCTTCGGCCTCAGTGGTATTATTCCACCCTCTCACATTGAGAGTGCCTCATGCAGTCGCAATAATTTTACTGCAAGAAAAAGTAGCATACCTCTCTCCTGCTAGACATCTTTCATGTATGACTATAGTGCTGAGCCAACCTCATATGACAATTGAATGATGTACAACATTAAATCCATCAACATTACTCCCAACTCCTGCATATGGCACACCGCACAGCTGCCTGCAGGAAATTGAACAGTTAGCCTTGCCTAGACAAGCTCTCACAGATATGCCCTTGGATGATGCTGAGGTGACATATTACGTGGACGGCTCATGCAAAAGGGGCCCTACAGGAAAGAATCTAGTGGGGTATGCAGTAGTTACAGACACTGAAATTTTAGAAGCCCAATCCTTACCACATAACTTATCTGCGCAGGCAGCAGAATTGATAGCTTTAACACGAGCATGTACGTTAGCAAAAGACAAATGTGTAAACATATATACTGATAGTCAGTATGCTTTTTCTACAGTACATGTATTTGCGCAACAATGGAAGAATAGAGGAATGATAACATCTAGTGGAAAACCAATTAATCATGCACAATTTATTTTGGAATTATTAGAATCTATCCAGTTACCTACTAAAGTAGCTATTTGCAAATGTGTAGCTCATGCAAAACAACAGGATAAGATTTCAAAAGGCAATGCGAGAGCTGATGCAGCTGCAAAGCAAGCGGCCTCAGACTCAGAAACTTTACTTTTGAATGAGGAATTACAACCCTCTGAGATTTTAGATTTAGACATGTTGAAAACAATACAGACTCTTACTACAAAAGCAGAAAAACAAAAATGGGAAAAACAAGGCGCAATTCTTGAAAATGGACTGTACATCTCCAAAGAAAGAAAACCGATATTGCCATCTAATTTATTTAGATATGCAGCTTTGTTGAGCCATGGGCAGTGCCATGTCTCAACAGGGAGGATGGTACAGTTAGTAAACCGAACATTCCAAACATACGGATTCACAAACTATACAAAAAAATTTTGTGCAGCTTGTCATACTTGTAACAAGCACCATGCACAAGGGGCATTTAAACCTAAGCAAGGAAGCTTTCCTATACCACCGTATCCATTCCATACCATCTGTATGGATTTTATAGAATTGAATAAGTGTGAAGGGAAAAAATAATGTCTAGTCATTGTAGATATGTTTTCTAAATGGGTAGAAGCTTTTCCAACCAAGAATCCGGATGCAGCAACAGTGGCGAAAGCCCTGATAAAAGAAGTAATCCCTAGATTTGGTATACCGGAAAGGATTTATAGAGACAATGGCACACATTTCGTCAATCAGACCATTCAGCAACTTGGAAGATTTTTTTGGAATCTCCTTGAAGAACCATTGTGCCTACCACCCACAGTCAGCAGGACTGGTGGAAATGTACAATGGAACCCTTAAAAATAAACTTAGGAAGTTAGTTGATGAGACCCAGAAGAATTGGATATACTGTTTGCCTTTGGCGCTGCTGAGTATGAGAACGGTTCCAAATGTGAAGGGTTTGACTCCCTTCAAAATGGTTTTTGGAAGAGCATATTATGTGCCTCAGTGGAAAGCTCTCATGCCTGCAGAGCAAGAGGCTGACAGTTCATTAGCTAGTTATATGAGGAAACTGTTAACAAATAAATCTGTTTTGCAGTTTAACTCTTTTTCAGATAAAGAACAGACCAGACCGGTGGAAGCAGTTTTGGCTCCGGGAACGTGGGTGCGGTTAAAAGTGACGAAGAGGAAGAATTGGGCGAGTGCAAAGTGGGAAGGACCATACCAGATACTGTTGGCAACGCCTACTGCAGTCAGAGTGGCTGAGAGGACGTCCTGGGTCCATTTGACACACTGCAAACCGGTAAAGAACTTTCAACTTGATAAGAACCTTGTGACTGATATACAACAAGGGCAAAATGGCCAAGAACAAAGTGAATAGAAATTTAGATCAACCCCAGAGATGTTGCATAATCATTTTGTTGAGTATACATTTATTGACTATAATTGTGACAATTTTCCTCTTGTTGTGGTTTTTCCTACACTCAACCACACAAGTGAAGGTGGGAAGACGTGACGAAACATCTATAGACTGGCATCCACATTTTAACACATACCTAGCCATGAAACGTGTATATGCAGAGACTATGAACATTTCGAATTGCTGGGTTTGTACAGCTATACCAACAGCATATGGAGGACTGATAATGTCCGCTGTCCCTCTGGGGATAAATGAGACTTGGGAAAATTTGCTTTTCGTCACAGGGACTGTGAGATCACAGGACAAAATAGCTTTATTTTTACCTGTCATACAAAAGGGAATTGTATGTTTTTACAAAAATGACACTCTCCAGGTGGGCTGGAGCAATTGTAATATAACAATATCTTATCGGTGTTATATTAAGACTAGTAATGGCAATACTCTTTGCAATACTAATTATGACTCATATTTGAACTCACTGAAAACAACCATGAATGAAATTCGCAAGAATCCTGTTTTATTTAAACAATTGTCAGTTATAGACCAGAAAATGTTTCATGCAGGGTTAATGCGTATTAGTACTAAAGTAGAAAATTTTTATTTTATTGGTGGGAAAAAAGCATACAAATGGCTACCTGAGAATTGGTCCGGCAGTTGTTTTTTGGGTTATCTGGTTCTGGCTATAAGACATACTGCAGAATTACCTTTGGGTAAGATACGAAACATGAGAGAAGCAGCCCGAAAACCTGAAGGTCCAGTTGAAAAGCCTGTAAATCCAGTAGGACGGATCGAAGCTGGCTGGAAAGACCATAATAACGTAAAGGATAAAAGCAAATTGACTCATATGGACTTGAGTGACAGTGTTATATCTTGGGCAGGAATATTCCCAGCATACGGAGCAGTCAAATCAATCTGGGAGTTGAGGAAGCTGTCGAAACTTCTCGAAGTAATGAGTAATGCAACTTTCTCTGCCCTAAAACTGGTGACTGATGAACTGAATGGAATGAGAACTGTTGTGCTACAAAATCGAATGGCTCTTAACTTCACCCTAGCGGCGAGAGGTGTTACGTGCGCGCTTATCAACGAAGAATGCTGTGCATACATTCCAGACAATAGGCATGAAATTAACAATCACCTAGAGGTAATTCAGCAAGTATCAGCCATGACTGAACCAGGCCCAAACCCACTGATGGACGTCTTCCAGAATCTATTTGGGGGGTGGGGTTTCATCCTAATGAATATTCTGATTGCTATTTGTGTGGGTTTACTCCTAATAGGAACATGTGTTTGTTGTGGAATTCCCTGCATGAAAAGATTAATCAAAGATTTTACTGATGTATCTGTTACTGAAACTTTGTACCAAGATATTGAGATTGAAAAATTGATCTCAGGTGAGAACTTTTTCTGAAGTATAGATCAAATGACTCACCTAGTTGAAAATCCTTAGTGGAAGAGGTTAGGAGACGAAATTACATTATGCATAATTCAAAATAGAATAAAAAGTATTAATAGGGGGGAAATATTAGAAAAATATGTATTTGAATATATGTGAAGTGCTAGTTTAAAAGCAAAGTAGTATGTAATGCATTTTATTCTATTAATGATATAACAAAAGGATGAATCCATGTATAACTGCAAGGAGTTTTGAAACTGCAGTGTGGCTTGTAGCAAGTTGATCTCTGACCCTGGCAGCTGCTAGCTCAGCGAATTTTAATGTTTATGCTTTTCACAAGTGATTATCTGCTGGGTCAGGAAATTAAATGTGTGAAATAATGAAATCTTCTGCTCTTTCCTGCTGGGATGATTTGGCCTTGTGTATGTGTTACTAGATAACACGCAGCTGTTGGGAAAGTGTTACAGGGGAACAAAGAAGTGGATTAGAAGACCGAATCTGCTATTGTATTCGAACTAGTCTGAAGCCTTGAAAAAAGTAACTTTACAGAAAGACATTATGTCTGACCAGGTGGTAAGTAACTTTACAGAAAGACATTATGTCTGACCAGGTGGTAAGTAAGGCCGTATTGTTACCAGAGGAAAACTTTTTAAAATATACAGCATCAGCAATAATTAATGAATAGAACACTGTAAGCTAAAGTGATGTAGATGCCCTGTGACATATTACGTCAATAAGGTGGGCACAACTTGAATGTAAAGACTATAAAAATTGTGTACTTCCTGTTTCATGTCAGACAAAATTCTGTTCTTGTACATTTTTTGCCTCCTGGTGTACACTAGTAAACTTTTGAACCTGAACCTCCTGTGTATTGATCTCTTGATTTTATTTAACATATGCCTTATCTGTAACTGACAGCACCAATATGCCTTATCTGTAACTGATAGCATCATTAAGCCTTATCTGTAACTGACAGCACCATTATGCCATATCTGTAACTGCTAGCACTGTTATGCCTTATCTGCAGCTGATAGCTCAATTATGCCTTATCTGTAACTGATAGCACCATTATGCTTTTTTGTAACTAATAGCACCGTTATGCCTTATCTGTAACTGACAGCACTGCTATGCTTTATCTGTAACTGATGGCACTGTTATGCTTTATCTGTAACTAACAGCACTGTTATGCCTTATCTGTAACTGACAGCACTGTTATGCTTTATCTATAACTGATAGCATTCTTATGCCTTATCTATAACTGATAGCACCATTTTGCCTTATCTGTAACTGATATCACCATTATGCTTTATTTGTAACTGACAGCACTGTAATGTCTTATCTGTAATTGACAGCACCGTTATGCTTTATCTGTAACTGATGGCACTGTTATGCCTTATCTGTAACTGATAGCACGGTTATGCTTTATGTGTAACTGATGGCACTGCTGTTATGCCTTATCTGTAACTGATAGCACTGTTATGCTTTATGTGTAACTGATGGCACTGTTATGACTTATCTGTAACTGATAGCACAGTTATGCTTTATGTGTAACTGATGGCACTGTTATGCCTTATCTGTAACTGATAGCACAGTTATGCCTTATCATAGGTTCATAGGTTCATAGATAGGTACTAGGCTATCGGCCCGAGGGCCTAAGTACGCCTAGCCAACAAGGTTCCCTGGCTTATGCCACCCAAAAAAGTAAATTTCCTCTGCATCTGTTGAGCAGAGCCACAGAAGTGATCCCCAGGGTGTATTTCCTATATCCCATCCACTCATCAAGATTTTTCTTGAAGAGTGCTAATGAGGAACTTTGCTTGGCATAGATAGTTAGCTTGTTCCAGTGTATAGGAAGTCTCAGGGACAGGAATCTATCCCTCCAGCATGTCCTGTTCATTGTGGTGACAAGGTTTAGGTCCCTAGAGCATGTAGCTCAGAGGGATTGGGATTTCTTTAGGTGTAGCATGTCCAACAGCTCTGGGTTTAACATAGCTTTACATGTTAGGCAGAGAACTCCTCAGAAAAGGCGATATGCTTCAGAGTAAAGCTGGAGTTTTTTGAGACGGTCAGTATAGGGCATCTGTTTGAGGCCAGTAATCCTCTTTGTGAGGTACTTCTGTGGCCTTTCCAGCTGCTGCAGATGTCTTGTGAGGTACATTCCAAAAGGGGCATTGTACTCTATAATGGGTCTAATGAGTGCCAAGTAGAGGGGAACAATGACCTCTTTTTTTCTTGGATGAAAACCCTTTTGTGATGAGGTGTGCCACATAGAAGGATTTTCTGACTACTGTGGCAATGTGATTATCAACAGAGAGACTACTGTCCACCTGCATCCCAAGGTCTCTTATCATACATTTGGCGTTAAGTAGACTGCCGTTTATGTGGTAGCTCATGGATACAGAGTTTTTACCAAAGGGGATGACAATGCACTTTTTGGCATTGAGCTTAAGGCCATGCTTCTGACACCAGGCATCTGTCTAAGTGAGATCCTTCTGTAGGATGCCCACATCATTTGGGGACTTGACTAAGGCTCCTAGTTTGCAGGCATCTATGAACTTCATTAGCCAGCAACCTTCTATGTTAGTCTGTACTTCAGAGAAGTAGGTACCAAACATGAGAGGTCCCAGGACTGAACCCTGTGGAACTCCACTTGTCACTGCTTTGAAGTCAGATTTGGAGTCTGCTATGTTCACAGTGTGGGTTCTGTCAGTGAGCCAGTTGGCAACCCATCTTGTGACGTAGGGATTTATACCTAGTTTAGTTAATTTAGCTATAATTCCAGAAAGGCGGATGGTGTAAAAAGCCTTGGAAAGGTCAAGATAGGCTGTGTGAACCACCTTACCCTCATCTATGGCTTTGATGACTGCCTCAAAGAAGTCGATCAGATTCAGAAGGCATGATCTGCCTTTCACAACTCGAACTGGGTGGGGTCTACAGTTTGGAGGTTACCAATGTCTTTGTTTATGAGTTCCATGATGATACGTTCCATGGCCTTGCAGGCCAGGCTCATCAGGCTAATAGGGTGATAGTTTCCAGGATCAGTGTTGGCTCCCCCTTTTTGGAGTGGGAAATCTGTTGCTGTGCACCATTCAGTGGGCACAAAGCCTGACGTGAGACTATGATTGAACATCTGAAGGTCATGTAAAACACAGCCTGGGATGTTGTCCGGTCCCATGGTTGCTGTGTTTTTGGTTTTAGAGAGTGCAGCTTTTACCTGCATAGATGTGATTACAGGGACTCTGTATTCATCCTGTATAGATATGGGCCATTTAGGGGGTGAGAGGGGGGTAAAGTTAGCACTGAACCTATCTGCCAGAATGTTGGCAATATCACTTGGTTCTGTCATTTTCATGCTGCTGTGCTGTAACAGTGAAAATCTGGGTGTTGCCATTGAGATTCTTGACATAGCTATAGAATGCTTTGTGGTTGCCCTGAGAATCAGTGGTGATTTTGTTTTCATAGCTAGCTTTGTAGGATCATATAAGAGATCTCAGCTTCTTACTGAGGCTGACCAGGGAGCTCCACCACTCATGGGATTTAACTCTCTTTTGCAACAGTTTCTTCCTTCTATTTTAGAGTTTGTTTATAGCAGGGGACCACCAGATTGGCTTCCTTTTTTGGAGGATAGCATCTTGGTTCTGTTTGGGATAGCACGATCCATGCACTCGTGTAAGTGCTTATAGAGTGCATTTGTGTAGGATTCAGCAGTCATAACTGTATTACCCATCTGCATGGGTGTCATGAAGTTCACCATTTCTGTCTTAAGAAGCATGAAGTTGGCTTTGTAGAAATTGTTTACTGTGGTTTCTTTAATGGTGGGTGGGGGCAGAATGTGGATATCTAGGGTGATTAGCTTATGGTCGGATCTGACCAATGAGGAGTTGACTTCAGGTGTGGAACACCGGTCACTCATGTTGGTAATGACTAGGTCTAGGATATTGTTGCCCCTGGTGGGGGTGTGGATAAGTTGATCCAGAGCACTGGAATTTATAAATTTCAGAAAGCGGTGAGTGAAGGAGTTGGTACATGAGTAGTTTTCCCAGTTAATGGTGGGGTAGTTGAAATTGCCCATTATTAGGGTGTTTGGTTGAACCCTAAAATTTTCCAGTATATCAAGAAAAGAGGAGTGGGAATCCTGGGGCATGGTGGGGATCTGTAGTCAGCTACAGTTTGGATTGCAGTTTTGCCCAGAGTTAGTTGCACTTGGATAACCTCGGATGCTTTATGCTGTGCAACTAGCCTGGAGGTGTGGATATACTTAATGAATATGGGCACACTTCTACCTTTGGTGTTCTGGTTCAGGTTAGATGGCTGAAACATGTGGTATGAGTTATAGCCCAGTAATGCAGGGGTGCTCTCCAGTGTCTTGAACCAGGTCTCAGCCACTGCACAGATATCGATGTTCTCCATCTTAAGGAGTGCCTCGAGTGAGTGCATTTTGAGATTTAGACTTCTAGCATTGAGTAGCATTACCCTCAGTTTTTGCTTGCCTGTTCCTGTTATGGTGGTGAACTTGTCATTTGCACCTTGCCTAAAAAAAGCACTATAGGGGTGGCAAGAGTCTTAGCCAATATCCAGAATCCCAGGGGCGACAGGTGCAGGCCATTTCTGGCAAAGCATCATGGTCTGTCGACTATGTCGTCCCAGGCAGAGAGATACTGGATCTGCTTAGAATGACACCAGAAGCTTAGCCAATTGTTGAAGTCAATCATTTTGTCTTTGTACTGTGGTATCATTCTGGTAATGGCAGGATGCTGCTCAGGGCTAGGGTCATACCTGCCTGGGCTACAAGATCAGAGAGCTCTTCCATGTTTCTTTTCATGTAGTCCAGGGAGGTACGTCTCAGGTCATTCACACCAACATGGACAATGACAGGGTCATATCTGAACTTGTTGTGGAGTGACCTGAATGTGTGGGTTATGTGGCAGATTCTGGCACCCGCCAAGCAGCTGACAGTAACCTTCTCCTTGTTTAGCCTGGTGATTAGGACATCAGTGTGCCTGACTATAGAGTCACCTATGACTAGTGTGTTGAGTACGTTGTTTTGCCTTATGGGCTGTGGTTGAGTGACACACTGAGTCTGTGGGCTATGTGTCATTTGGGTTGTGTTGGGGGGGGGGTGAAGGTTGCTTGCATTTCTGCTTTGGACGTCTCTGTTTCTTGAGCAGATTATTATTGAGAGCCTCCACAAATGTTTTTGTGTTTCTATGTGTGGATTTTGGTGGTATAGGTTTAGTGGGATTATGTGATGAGTGTGGTGTGGTGCAAGTGTTTACTTTCTCCTCTTGACTGTCAAGTTCAGTATTGGTTGGAGAGAGCTTTGCCTCCAGTTTTGCTAGATAAGTGCATCTCTCACAAGTTGTAGTGTTGGGTGGTAGGAGGAAAGGGTTGCCTATGTACATGAGGCAATTGCTACATTGCTCCAAGATGCCCAGATTCATCAGATAGACAGGAGAGAACACTGGGAGCCGACCCTTGGACATACCTGAATAAAAAACTATTTTCCTCTAGACAAGTGAGGAAAGTGAGTACAAGAGCTATTTTTCTCTAAGCAAGTGAGGAAACTAAGTCCAAATCTGTTTTCCTCTAGGTAATGAGGAAGGTTGATTGCTGTAGTAATGTGTAGCTTATTTAGTGCTAACAACAAGTTCTGAACAAGTGCTGAGCACAAATAAGCAAATTCAAGTGCTAAAACTAAGAATCTGCACATGGTTCTTGTGGTAGATAGGCTAGAGCTTACCACTCCCACTGATAAGCTAGAATGATTCTCTCTAACACAGAAAGGCTTGGGGGGCTCAGAAGCTTACAAACAGTCCTGGATACTGCAAATGTATATCTGGACTAGACTAGTTACAGGAAAGGTGGGAAACAAGTGCAAATGCTGGATTTTAAACCAGAAAGTTGAAAGAGATGGACAAACTGCCCAAACATCCAATAAACTACAATTTCTGGGCCAGAAACCACTCTGTAACTGATAGCACCATTATGCTTTATCTGTAACTACACCATCCTTAGTTATATCTGACCATCATGCAGTGGATGTCTTCACTAGAACCAAGCCCAAAAGATATCCATAGGGTCATAGCTGGTTACTGTACTATTGACATGAAGGTCTTTATAAGCCTAGTCATATGTACCCAATAGAATACTAGAGAAACACAATATAAAGCATCTTGCCAAAATCCAGTATCTAGTTAGCAATGACTGCCCATATCTAGGAGGGTCACAGATGAAATCCCTGCAAAAATTTATGGTTTCCCATGCAGTCATCCAGGGTCTTAGAGGTACTCTGTTTGATGTGAATTGGCAGCATATTCTGGAGGAAATACAACCTGTTAGAGACATACCTGTGTCTCCAGAAAATCCTATTTATGTTACAGGCCAGGTTAAGGTCACCAGAGCGAGTGACCCTTGTCCCATTTGACTTGTGGATGTGCAGCATTTCCATTAGGTTTGGATCTGAGATTGTTCTGTAGGCCAGGCATAGTTCTCCTCTAAGTAGTCTGTATGCTACTGAGTACAGTGACAGTGACTTTAGTCTGTCATCGTATGCCACATGCTGGAGACCCTGAATTTTCTGGGTTAGAAATCTCTGAGGTCTCTCAAGTTGCTGCAGGTGCCTGGTAAAGTAATACCAAAGGACCACTGTGCCCAATTATTGGCCTGATGAGGGTCGAGTACAGGGGAGTTATTACATATTTTGCTCTTGAGGCAATATTTTTGCTAATGAGGTGTGCAACATAGAATGCTTTCCTTACCACAGTAGACACAAGGTGGTCATAGTTTAGGCTACAGTCGGCTTGTTTTCCCAAGTCTCTCACTACTGAGTTGTTATTTAGGGTATTATTATTTATATGATAGTCTGCAGAGATATCATTTTTACTGATGGGAATGATAATGCATTTTTAGCATTTGGTCTGAGTCCATGACTTTGGCACCAATCTTTGGTTTGTGTAAGTCCCTCTTTAAGTATTTTGACATCATCTTGGTAGGGTGGCCTAATGGTTAAGGTGTTTGCCTTACAAACACAAGGTGCAGGGTTTGAATCTTACACGGGATAATTGGCTAGGCTTAAAATGGCTTGCAAGGGCAGTTAGCCTAGTACTAACCTATAACCTATAACCTAATCTGTGGATTCAATGATCACACCTAATTTGCAGTCAGCAAACTTAGTCAGCCACAGCCCGTCTGTTTTGGTCTGAACTTCTAAGAAGTATATTCTAAACTATAGGGGGGGGTCAACACTGACCCCTGTGGAACTCCACTGGTGACAGGTCTGCTGGTTGAGGTAAAGTCCCCAACTTTAACTGAGTGTGATCTGTCAGTGAGCCAGTTAGCAACCGACCTGATAACATAAGGGTTGATATTCATCTGGGAGAGTTTATCAATGATGCCAAAATGTGGGACTGTGTCGAAGGCCTTGGCTAAGTCAAGGTAGGCTGAATGCATAGATTTCCTTCATCTATGGCTCTGGTGATGTTTTTGAAGAAGTCCATCAGGTTTAACAGGCATAATCTGCCTTTGACAAAACCAAACTGTGCCAGATCAAGGGTTTGAAGATCACCTATATCTTATTTATAAGGTCCATGATGATTTGTTCCATGGTCTTAAAGATAAGGCTGGTTAAGCTTATGGGTCTGTAGTTCCCAGGGTTTGCTGCTTACCACCTTTATGAAGGGGGATGACGGTTGCTGTTTTCCATTCAGCAGTAACAAAATGAGTATTCAGGCTGTGTTTGAAGAGAGTACCTAATGGAGTTGATAACTCATGTTTTAGACCATTTAAAATGCAACATGGGATGCCATCCGGTCCCATAGAGGCTGTGTATTTGGTCTTGGAGAGAGCATTGTTGACTTGCTCTTTGGAGATGCAAGGTGGGGGAGATGTACAGGGAATACTTTGTGTAATGCTTGTAGGGGACAGGGGGGTGAAATTTTTGCCAAACCTGTCAGCTAATTGTTTAGCTATTTTTGCAGGATCAGTGTCTGTGATGCCATCCACAGCTAGTTCAGCACACGTCTGGATCCTACCTTTTAGTTTACAGATATAGCTGCAGAATGCCTTATAGTTATCCTTAGCTATGGTCACTAAATTTCTTTTGATGTTGCCCTTAGAGAATTTTACAAGTTGTCTTATTTGTTTGTTCAAGCAGAGGAGGGTGGTCTTCCAGTGCTGGGACCTCTCTTTTTATTGTTAGATTGCAACTTCTTCCTCTTGTTGTATAATTTATTAATGTCAGATCCCAGATGTTCACCATCTTCGAGCATTTTTCCAAGTTGAGTTTACTTCAGTTAGATGATGACCACAGGAGATTTAACAGTCCCTTTTCCCTTGAGGACCCAACAGCAAAGACTGTCAAGAGGTTCTATTCTCACCTAAGTAGCTGTATTGAGACTTTGGTCCTAGTCCAGTACAAATACAGTGCCAAGGTATAAATAAACTCTTGTGGGATGGAACCATAACATAAGCAACCTTTAGAACAACAGAAAAAAAATCTTCTTCCTTGGTAAAAAAATGAAAACATCACACCTCAAAACTGAAGTCAAAAAGTTAAAGAGCTGAAAAGTGAAATCAAATTTTCTGAGGTAAGTATGAATTGAAAATTACCACCTCAAAAAGAATCATAACACCTTCTCAGAGTATATCAATCATCTTAGAAACAAACACAGCCTTGAACAGAGTAGATACATAATCACTTTACATCCTCATCCCCTGAAGACAAGGCTAACATAGCACAAAAAATTAGTTCAGTCTTCTCCCACCATCACTGACCAGTCTCCACATGCTTGACCACACATCAGTCTCCCCCAAACTTCAACCCTGAACAAGTCTTAAAAGACTCCTACAGTCTTAAAGGTCTTTGAGATGGAAAAGCATAGCTCATTGGATCTGGCCAGAGCCAGGTCTAGCACTAGGTGACCTAGGCAGTCGCCTAGGGCCCACTGGCTGGGAGAAGGTCCCTAGCTAGCTAGGAGGGGGTCTGCTAGGTAGGGGGGGGGCTATAACATTCACTTTTTAATTAGAAAGTAAAAAAAATAACATCTTATTTAAGGGAATTTTTCTTTAAAAATGCCCTTACATTCCTGCATGCAACACATGCATATCTTCTATTTGTTTCATCTTTTCTTTTGTGATTGTGTGCATGGAATTTAAACCTAACATTTCCAGGGGCAACAGATATTTTGGTAAGATGCTATTACATTACAGCAGGCTGCTTGAGATGGAACAAAACGTTTCTGTATGCTGCTGCTGCTGTGCACAACACTCAACGTTCCAGGTACTCGTGTGTGTGTGTGTGTGTGTGTGTGTGTGTGTGTGTGTGTGTGTGTGTGTGTGTGTGTGTGTGTGTGTGGCATGGTTGCATGTGATGTATGTTACATAGCTACATTTGATTGTTGTGTTTGTAGTAGACAGTGGCATTTATTTCAGGTTTTACATTGTGTTTTCATTTGTTTATACTAGATTTGATATCTATGTTAATTTAGTGTCTTTTTATCATTACCTTTATAATTTAGATTCTGGAGTTGTTGGACAGGTGTACAGAACTGTTCTGAATGCTGGATGTTCTGCTATGCTGTATATAGATGGTTATTTGTACAGTCTTGAGAAAGAAGTGAAGCCTAGACTCAGAGCCAGTCATGGTCAAATGGGACCCTAGGCAGGGTATTGGATTACCCCCCCCCCCCATGCACACAGCATCTCCCTGCACACAAAAAACATTCCCCCCCTAGCACCCCTCCACAGCCACTCGAGTGTCCCATTACTTGGCTATTTCTCCCCAGTTACCATAAACAGTGTTCAAACCTCGGTGTGCTGACTGTTTTCCTCTTTACTTCTACAATGATTACAGAAATTTGGATTTAATTTAAAAGTATTATTTCAAATTTTATAGCACAAACATTGATAGACATTTGCTAAATAAAACAATACAGTCTCACAAAGAAAACACACAGCATTAACAGTAAATATCTCTGTCCTTGAAACTCATATTCATTGAAACAGCATTGGAACCCATATTCAAAGAAAATGCATCTGACCAGTGGGGTATTAATTTTATATTTTGACTGTTTTCAAACCATAGGCCCCTTAAACATATTTTAGGACCATGTATGCATACATGTATGTGTTGTTTGATTCACCTTCCTGATTGTATTAAATTATATTCCTTGTATAATACCATACTACTTGTCAGAGTATGTTTCAAATTTGTAGTTTTGAGCATTTTTCTAGTAAGTAATGAAACAAAACATATGGACCAATAATGACAAGACTTTTCATTTTAGAACATTTCAACCATAAAAGGCCATTCAAACTTCTGTTATTACAATCCACCAATATCAGTTAATAATGCACAATCTCTGCAGAAATAAAAGTCACCTGAATAATTCCACATTAGAAAGATTGTAACTAATGCAAGTTGAGCTTGCAAACAACTTTATATTTCAGTGCTTCGTCTACAAATTCTGTGCCTGCTGCCCTTGAAGAATAAATTGCCCATGTTACATTAAAAAAAATAGAAAGCTGGCAATTTTGCAGAAATGAATGTATGGCAAACCAACAATACATTCATAATTAGTAGGCATCTCATCCAAAGGGCGCACTCAGGACTGCAGCACCCCCACCTTAATGTACAATACAGTATCAGGAATCCATCTACAAGGCGTGGGAGTAGAACCCACAGCCTTCTACATCAAAAGGCAAGTATGCCATCTGTTGTGTTACTAACACTGCTTTCAACCTCAATAGCATGGTGATGATCATTTGCAAAACAAAGAGCTGCACATTGAAAATGGTATGAGTAGCAGTAAACCTCTTTTCCTTGAAGCTCACAATTCCTTAAAAATGCACTGAAAAAAATCACAATTCATTGAAAATGCACTGAGGTAGTTGATGCAATCATGCCTGTCAACTATCCAGATTTCTACAGACTGTCCAGATTTTGATCTGCTTCTCTTAAATTCATGTTTTTTTTTTGGCAAACTACAGAAGATTGAAGTCACTAAATAATGACATACATTTGAGTTTTAAACTTCACATCCTCCAGAAAATGCAAGCTATCACAAAACCTTTTATTCTAACAACATTCTAAGTTTATAAGAGCGATATTTAAAATCTGTTCATATTTTTGGGTGTTTGTCCCCCCATTATTTAAGGCTTTGTCCAGGGTTCTTGTGTTAGAGAGTTGAGAGGCATGGATGGTGTAGAGTATTCAGGTTGTTGTCTCCTGTAGCCCCTTTGTTTCTTTTCTCACCAGATGCAAAATAGTAACACACCTATTCCAAGATGTGAAGCAGGGCCCAAGCACTTTTATGATCACCATTCTTGTCTCTGATGATACAGTGGCCCTTAAGCTTGTTGTAGGCTTTTTCTGGTAGATGCTATGTAAGCAGACCAATCAGGAAGGTCCCATAAAGACACTCACTGCCCAATCAGGGATGGTCAAGAATCATTGTCATCAATGGGGAGTGGACAAACCCAGAGTCATACAGACCCCTAAGTCTACTTTCATGTTGTGGAAAAATAATGGAGAAGGTAACAATGGATAAGTTATTGTCAGAACTGGAGAGGTTGGGACTTGAAACCATATATCAGCATGCATATGTTGAAAAAGGATCTATTACCACCTGTAACATGATGTTCTATAACAATATAATAACAGCTATGAATGCAAAATTGTGTTGTGATGTAATTTATATAGATTTAACTTCATCAATTGACAGGGTCACACACAAAGCACTGATCAATAAATTAGTACAACTAGGTATTGATGTACTCTTGATAAGATGTCCTACAAATAGGACAATGGCAAGCATCACACAACAACTGGACAGGTGAAATCCTTGGTTACAGTCAGGGTGTCCCACAGGGCTCTGTCCTAGGCCTTTATTTGTTTAGATTGTATCTTTCAGACCTAACTTTTTCATCTGAGGTGTTCTACAGTCTATATGCAGATGACCTGAAATTGGGTAAACTGATTACATGTGTTACAGATAAGGCATATCTGCAAAATAACTTGACTAAATTGACCCTTTGGGCACAGGAGAATAGCATGCTGATAAATACATCAAAAACTAAGCATATGCGATTTGGGAGACATAAACTGAAAGGTGAATATTTAATACAGCACACAGTGATTATAACTGTAGACTCATTCAAGGACCTAGGTATATGGGTGGATTCAGCTATGAGTTTTTCTAATCATATCAACTAATTGGTTAATGATAGTTATAGGACTATAGGTTGTATAAAAAGATTTATATAGTAGGAAATCAAAAATAATGAAGTCATTGTTTGTTAGCTACATTAGACTCAAACTTGTGTATGGAATAACAACATGGAAACTCTATATGAAAACAAGAAACAAGCATGAGTAAACCGGAAAGAGTACAGTGGAAATACACCAAGGGCATCCATGGATGTGAAAATTTAAGTTATTATGAAAGACTAACATATCTGAACTTGTACAGAGTCTCTTACAGATATCTAAGAGGAGATTTTATTCAGATATATAGGGCATTTAGGGACAACTACCTCTGGGAATGTTTGGGATTATAAAAAAGTACTAGAGAATCATCAGATAACCTATGTAGAAGGTTCTGTAGGAATGAGAAGTGTACTAATTGGTTCTCTGACAGAGTAGCTGATGCTTGGAACAGACTACCAAATTACATTAAAGCAAATACTAGTTTAGATATTTTTAAGAGCAGCCTGGACACTTATTATGGAAACAAGTGTTTTGGTATATTGGTAATCTAGAAGAGCATTAATGCCTGTGCTTGAAATATTTGCATGTATGTATGTATATTTGTATGTCATCCTTCCCTCACAGGAGCAAAATATAAGCACAAATTCCAAGAAGACACCTATGACACAGTTATAAGGCTTTCTGTTGATTAGCAGTCTCCGTGAAATTATGTCCCTGCGCTCCTTCTCTCACCAGTAGTGAAAGAGAATCACTAATCCCAAGAAGGCTACTGAAAGGAAGAATGTGGGCTCTCCAATAATTGGTGGTTTTGGGATAGATGCTGTGGATTTTAAAAGTAAGATGGAAAAATTGGGTCTATATCATGTGGTCGAAAGCTAATAATAGCAAATGACCACAACTCGAAGTTGCAATTGTGGGGGGCGCACTCCGAGATCACACTACATGAGGAAAGGGAAATACCCCTATCTACACTGTAGTGCGACCTCACAATAACAACTTCAAGTTCCAGTGTTTTCAAAGTTGTGGTCATTCGCTATCATTAGCTTTCAACCACTTGATATAGACCTGGAAAAATGGGTTAATATCCTTAGAGTCGCAGTGTGCACTTAGCAGTTATATATGAAAGAGGGGGCAACTCAAGCTTTAGCAATCCAAGAGGACAGCCACTAATTTTAAAAGAGCAACACAGACTGGAAGAGGCAGGCACTTTGTATTCTGGTTCTATGGAATGCAGTGGGATGGCCAATAAATTTAAATACTGAAGGAGAGTGATTTCATAAAATGATAATTTTGTGCTTACAGACAATAGCGAATATAAGAGGAGAGGGATGGAAATTTGTGGTCAAATTAGTGAAAGGGGTGGGCAAATAGAGAGACTGTTGACTTTAAAAACATATCATCGGGATGAGAGGGTGTGCAAAAATATAATTTCTGTGTGGCACACAAGAGACACAGCTCTGTTCTCTTTCCTAGTTTAAATATGCAATTTAAATTAGAATACACAGTGTACAGAAAATACACCACAATATACAAAATACAAAAAGACAATGAAGCAATATAAATGTACAAGAAAGCAAAAACAAACTAACAGCAGTCTATTGCAGAGTCTGGCTGAGCTTTGTTAGTAAAGCATCTACTTCTCTAAATTCATGGCCAATATTAAGGGCCTCTTGCTGAAAAAATGTTCAGACCATTGTAAATAAGGAGCAGTCATAGAATCCCCCCCATCGACACTAAAATTATCCAAGAAGGGTTGTCACAGACACATAACTGGTGCCAAAGCCATTAACTAAAACTAAATGCCCAGAAATGCATAATAGCATCCTTTGGGAAGTCAGACACCCCTGGTAAATATTTTGACAAAACACACCTAAGAGTCGACCCAGTAGTGATAGACTTAGGGAGAAACAAGATAGTAATTTAGCCTTTGACCATCACTTCCCTATGGTAGTGAGGAAATCATTCTGTGTTCTGCAACTTATAAACAAAAGTATGTCATCTTGGTCCAAGGAAATAATGCTTCCACTGTATTTGGTATTCATCAGGTCTATCATTGCGTACCATACCCCCTTTGTATGTACCTAACCAAGCACATCCAACAATTGGCTTTACTAGAAAATCCCCCCCCCCCCCCCCCCAGATTCTACTACAGTTTGCAGTGAGGGAAAGGTTAGTTTGCTTTTATTTGTTGTATTCTGTATTACTTTATTTTCTTTTTCTATTTTGTATACTGTGATTTGTTTTCTTTACACTGTGTTTTATTTTTATTCTGCTTTTAACTGCATATTAAAACTTGAAAAAAACACCACAGCTCTGTCTCTTGTGAGTCAGACAGAAATTTTTCCCGCCCGATTACTGTTGTGGGCTTAAACACCACTGTCTTTCTAGTTGCCTGCCCCTTATGTTAATTTGACCATATATCTCATTTCCTCTCTGCTTTTACTGTTTGGTTTGAGTAAGCACAAAATTATCATGAATGTTGATGATTTTTTGCTTTGTTTGTTCATCTGAAGAAGGAAACGCATTGTCGTCTCCGAAAACACTAATAAAACTGTGTTAAGTTAATCATACAAGGATATTCGATTATTTGCGACCATTTGTGATCATTTCTGGGCAGTTTCCTGGCTTCACCTCTTCGCGCTGTTTGTGCCAACTTTGCTTAGTTTAGCAGAAGCATTTCAGTTTGAAGCAGGAATGGAAATCAAAGCAGAAGTAGGCAAAAATCAGAGCACAACACAATGTGCCAAAAACTAAATAAATAATATAAGGAGATGGGAAAGAGAGAAATTAGGAAAACTCATAAACAGGTTCATAGGTATGTACTAGGCTATTGGCCCTAGGGCCTATATAAGCCTAGCCAAACGAGGTTCCCTGGCTTTCGCCACCCAAGAAAATTATTTTCCTGTGCCCCTGTCGAGCAGCGCCACAGCAGTGATCCCCAGGATGAATTTCCAGTTTCCCATCCAATTGTCAAGGTCTGAGGACCTCTGCTTAACATGAATGGGTAGCCTGTTCCAAAGCATGGGAAGTCTCTGGGACAGGCATCTATCCCTCCAGCATGTTCTGTTTATTGTGGTGACAAGCTTTAGGTCCCTGGAGCCTGTGGCTTGGAGAGATTGGGATTTCTTTATGTGTAGCATGTCCATCAGATCTGGGTTAGACATGATTTTGTATGTTAGGCAGAGGTTGCCTCTGAGTAGGCGATATGCGATGGAGAAGAACTGGAATTTTTTGAGACGGTCTGTGTATGGCATCTGTTTGAGGCCGGTAATCCTCCTACTGAGGTATTTCTGTGGTCGTTCTAGTTGTTGCAGATGTCTTGCGAGGTACATGCCAAACAGGGCATTGTACTCTATAATGTGTCTGATGAAGGATAATTAGAGAGAAACGGTGACCTCTCTTTTTCTGGAGGAGACCCCCTTTGTGATGAGGTGTGCCATGTAGAAGAATTTCCTGACTACTGTGGCGAAGTGATTATCAAAGGAGAAACTACTGTCCACCTGTGTCCCAAGGTCTACTATCACACTTTTGGTGTTTAGTAGGCTACTGCCTATGTGGTAGTTCATGGGTATGGTGTTTTTCCCAAAGGGGATGATGATGCACTTCTTAGCATTGAGCTTTAGGCCATGACTTTGACACCAAGCATCAGTCTCGGTGAGGCCTCTTTGTAGAATGTCCGCATCCTTAGGCGAATCTATTATGGCTCCTAGTTTCTGCAAATTTCATTAGCTAGAGACCAGCTGTATTAACCTGGACTTCAGAGAAGTAGATACCGAACAGGAGAGGACCCAGGACTGAATCCTGTGGTACTCCGCTTGCTACTGGTATGAAGTCGGATTTGGAGTCGGCTACTTTCACTGTATGGGTACTGTCAGTGAGTCAGTTGGCCACCCATCTTGTGACATATGGATTTATGCCTAGTCCAGTGAGTTTATCTATAATACCAGAGTGGGGGATGGTGTCGAAAGCCTTGGCGAGGTCAAGATAGGCTGTGTGCACCACCTTACCCTCGTCTATGGCTCTGGTGACTGCTTCAAAGAAGTCTGTCAGGTTTAGGAGGCATGATCTACCTTTTACAGACCTAAACTGAGTGGGGTCCAGCATTTGGAAGTTACCTATGTCTTTGTTTATAAGCTCCAGGATGATGCATTCCATAGCCTTGTAGACCAAGCTCATCAGGCTAATGGGGCAGTAGTTCCCAAGGTCGGTGGTGGCACCACCTTTGTGGAGTGGGATAACCATCACTGTGCACCATTCCATAGGCACAAAGCCTGAGGAGAGGCTATGGTTGAACATAGTACTTAAGTGGGGTGCCAGTTTGTTCTGTAGTTCATGCAGAACACAGCCTGGGATGTTATCTGGTCCCATGGATGCTGTGTTCTTGGCCTTGGAGAGTCCAGTCTTTATCTGTGCATCCGTGATTAGAGGGGCTTTGCAATCTTCTGGTATGGAGATGGGCTCTTTGGGGGGGTGAGGGGGTAAAGTTTATACTAAACCTGTCTTCCAGGATGTTGGCAATATCAGTTGGTTCAGTAAATGTAGTGCCATTGTGCTGTAGTTCCAAGCAGATCTGAGTATTGCCATTGAGATTCTTGACATAGCTGTAGAAAGTTTTGTGGTTGTCTTTAGAATCCATGGTGATTTTATTTTTGTAACTAGCTTTGGAGGATTTTATGAGTAATCTCAGCTTCTTTCTGAGGCTGACCAGGGAGTTCCTGCAATCATGGGATTTTACTCTTTTTTTGCAACACTTTCTTCCTTCTGTTTTAGAGTTTGTTTATGGCAGGGGACCACCAGATTGGCTTCCTTTTTTTG